>NC_133798.1:11954033-12554033 GCF_043250625.1 Sebastes fasciatus | reverse complement strand
TTAATTGCACATTTTTTATCTGTTCCAAATGTACTTTCAAGAGAGATTTGTCAAGTATTTAATACTCTTATCAACATAGGAGTGGACCAATATGCTTGCTTCATGCAAATGTATGTATATATATATATCAGTGGTGGCTGGTGAATTTGGGGAGAACAGGAGGAAAACCAACCCACGACGTCATGTTATTTTATTAAGTTATTTCTCATATTTTGCACTTGCTCCTCCATTTTATGTATGACTCAGTGCTGCTTGATATATGGTTTTATACATTTAGTGCTATTCTTTACTGGCTCCTTAGCTTTAGTGTCAGCCTTCTGATGTGGAGATTTGTAGTGCATTGATCATGTTGTGCTTCTCACATTCAACTGAGTTTGAAACATTGTAATATTTATGTTGTAAAAAAAGGAAATGTGAGGAAGCAAAGAATTGCATATTATATTATCCCCTCACACAACTACAAAGCTCACTAATATTTAATACAGGAAACACATTTAAGATCAGATGGCTGTCCTGTGAGGTCTATTTATTTTTCATACTATTTGTAGGTTTCATCTGGGCCAAGTATTTTTTAATCATTGTAATAAATAAGTGAAAAGCCCTTGTTTATTTCTCCTCCTAGCTCCAAATATAATATTATGTTTATGTCTGCAGTTAATGTCAACAGTAAGAATTAACAGGTAATCACTCTTTAAGGATGATGTGGGTGGCTCTTAAAAGAGCCTTTTTGTCGGAGTGTTTGTTCAGACTGAGAACAGCTCACTTCTTCTTGGGTGCTGCTTTCTTGGCTTTGGGTTTGGCAACCTTCTTAGCGGGAGCTTTCTTGACAGCAGCGGCCTTTTTGACTGCAGGGGCCTTTTTGACCACCTTCTTGGGACTCTTGGTCACCTTGGGAGCCTTAGTCGCCTTCTTGGGGCTCTTGGCTGGTTTCTTGGGGCTCTTGACTGCTTTCTTGGCCGCTGCGGGTTTCTTCGGGGATTTCTTCGCGGCTACCGGCTTCTTTACCGTCTTGGGCTTTTTGGCCGCTGCGGGCTTCTTGGCTTTAGGAGCGGCTTTCTTTGCCGGCTTCTCTGCAGCCTGCTTGCTGATCTTGAAGGAGCCGGAGGCCCCGGTCCCCTTGAGCTGGACCAGAGTCCCATTAGCCACCAGGGTCTTGATGTTTTCCAACTGGCCCACATGTTTGTTCAGGAACTCAATGTAAAAACAACCATCTGCTGTTGATGAGTGTTTAATAAAGTGAAGTTATTGTGGGAGCAGCAAACACACTGATGATGGCCGAGGCTTATGGTGCAGTTCAGCCAGACTTCCTATCAGAGCTGCTCGCTGTGACTGTGAACATGTCCTCTTGCTGAGGACTGATTTTAATATAAATAGTTAGTTATTCTGTGTATTCTACTGAGGTTGAAAGTGAAGACTGACTGAAATTTAGATTTGGACCTCCTTCAAAAATATCAGCACAGTAGTTCAGGTTCTACAGAGCTAAGATCAAACTTTTACCAATTTTACATCTGCTTGAGGAAACCAGTTTAATCCAAAATGACAATTATTAATATCGTTGTTGTTTTATTATTAACTCAACATTATTAACTCATAATTCAAAAAGATTCAGTTCCAAACTTTGGACCTTTTGTGTCACTGCTCAAACTTTAAAGCACACTAGTTCTACTCTCGGTCATATAGTGTTTTGTGGTGCAAAAAAAATGAAACAATTCATTACATCTAAATTCAACAATGGCATACATGTTTTGTGGATTTTAAGGGGCACTGATCTGAAAAGGTGTAGTTTACATTATTTCCCATTTGTTACACATGCTATGTAACAGAAGGTACATGTTTATAATAACATTAAATATAAATAAATAAATTTGTGGTAGAAGTATCTGCCTGCTGCTGCCCAGTGAGCTGGCAAAGCACGCCGTGACTGAGGGAACCAAGGCTGTGACCAAGTACACTAGCTCCAAGTAAAGCTGCTGCTAAACCAACAACACAAAGGCTCTTTTAAGAGCCACCCACTACAACTAAAGACATGTTCCTGTTCTTAAAGCCATATAAATACATTTTAAACCATGCAGAAACAATTCAATGTGCGCAAAGTAAGCAATTATATGAATTGCCCTATGGTGCTTACATTACTGTTATTGCAGTGTATAATTAAAGTTACAATGTGTTCCCCGTCATTCGTTCTCTAAACATCCACTTGGTCCCATAGTAATTTTTATTTTTGTACATGTCATCAGTGATGGTCAAATGCATGCATGATTAACCTGTATGGTGTATACAATACAAGTACATACTCACCCAGTTGTATCCATTTGGTGTTTTTTTCTGCTCTATAGTATTTACAACTTACAAAAACACTGAACTCACAGGCCTATACTAACGTCTTATTCTTGTTGTTGGTAATTGGTGTTTTAGGCCTATATTATAGAATGTTGAAGCATCTGATTCAGATCACTGAGTATAACAATTGTAGTAGTGTAAAACTCAGAAGTACCATCATGAGCTGCATGTTTATATTATTCTTACTTGCATTCTAGCTTCTATTACATATCTTAAATCCTGCACATATCTGGAACATAAATCTATACCCTTTAACTGTATATATCTATGCATTTCTCTATTGATTGCTCTGAACAAATCTGGCTCAATCTTGTATTGCAACATTCCTCCATCTCTCTCGCTCATTGTGCTCAATAAAACTGCCAAAACAATCCAGTGTCTCTAGCTATAACCAAAACAAACTCATACAAACTGGAAATCACAACAATCAATGATAGATCAATAGAAAAAGTGCCTCCCTTATAAATCCTTTTCCTCCTTTGCCTCTTCCACTCATCGTCACTGATCAATGTCTTTCTACTCAACAGTAAACTCTGGTCTGCTGCTTCACAGCTATTTAAATCCTGTCTGAGGACGTGATAGAAGACAGAGGCGGAGCACTTCTTCTTCTTCTTCTTCTTTGGATTTTCATGAAGGTTGATGATTAAACTCTTTGGTGCATCAGCGCCACCTACTGAACAACAGCATGAATCAGGGACAGCATGTCTCCTGTCTTTCATGTCTCTGTACCGTATGAAGGACAATCATGATGTGATTCCTTAAGTAGACAAATCATCAGATATTAATATAGTATTTTGTCTGTTGTACTAGTTTTTCTGGGCCTTTATTTTTTCAGCTCTTTCACTGTATTTCTTTATCTTTATTTATCATGTCTGTGTGAGTTCAAATTAAACAAAATATATGAAAACAAAACCGGTCAGCCGACTTCAATGAGTCATATATTCCAGATTATTGACATCAGACTATTGTTGATGAAGTGAAGCAGACAGAGAGATGTCTCTGTCCAGGGTGCTGAACCTGAGCTGCTGCTGCATCCTGACTGGGAGGTCCTTTGTCCACAAGTCACACTGACAACAACAATAAATGACATGTTGGCACATTTATTTCTGTTCTGGGTGTCCAGTGTTCAGGGAAGCTCTACTGTGGCTTCATGAGTCGCCCCACCTCAGATATCTGATGAAGTCTGGTTAAGTAAAGAAAACTGGTTCACATTTAATGGATCACAAGAGAGTCAAACACGTGCTTTTAAAAGGACCGTTAACAGAGTGGCTTTTGTTATTACAGACTACAAATTAATTTCCAAACCAGGTTACATTGGGATGGAGAGTAATGAACTAGCAGACAAAAGAAGAAGAAAAAGCTGGGGAAGATACAATAAATTTATAATTTAAAAAATACACAAGAGTTGAAATGTATCATTTCTCACGAGTTTAGGATGAGAAATCAATGTTTTTACATTAACATTTAAATTTTTACATGAACATTAACGGTGTTGTTTTTCATTGTTCAAAGGAAGGAACAAGCAAAAATGCAGGTAAAAATAGAATATTTTGGTCCTGAGATATGAGTCTTATTTTTTAAGCTTTTACTAAGTCACTATCTATAACTTTTGCCGATGAAAACCAAAAAAGAACAGTTCCAAGCAAGTCAAGCCCTAGCATTAACAAGTATATAGACACTTAATATAATATTAGAATGCATTTTAATGTAGTTGTAAGAAGCTATGAGGACATTTAAAGGCTTATTAATGTCTTTAACAACTATAATATAAAATATAAAAGGTTTAGTTAGTATTGAAGATACATTTCTAAAAAAAAAAAACAGCAACCCTTCACTATCTTTCTTGAGGCTGGAGTTTTAAAAGAATACTTAATTCATTTATCAATTAATTACATTTATTATTTATTTTTGTTATTTATTAACTTTAGGATGACTCAATCAATAATATGTGTTTTGTTTTCATTTGCTTCTTAGGCAATATTGACGTTTTGAGATGTAGCCTACATTTTCTCTAAACTGTAGAAAACAATACCAGTATATAACGATATTATTGATGTGTTGTCATTGCTGGTAAAACGTGTGTTGCCAGTAGAGGAATGAGCCCTTCAGTGAAGAGTGAGGTGGCTCTTAAAAGAGCCGTTGTGGTTTGTAGTTTGCAGCAGACAGTTTAAGCTCGCTCTCCGCGGATGCGACGGGCCAGCTGGATGTCTTTGGGCATGATGGTGACCCTCTTGGCGTGGATGGCGCACAGGTTGGTGTCCTCGAACAGGCCGACCAGGTAAGCCTCACTGGACTCCTGCAGAGCCATGACAGCGGAGCTCTGGAAGCGCAGGTCGGTCTTGAAGTCCTGAGCGATTTCTCTCACCAGGCGCTGGAAGGGCAGCTTGCGGATCAGCAGCTCCGTGGATTTCTGGTAGCGACGGATCTCTCTCAGAGCCACGGTACCGGGCCTGTAACGGTGAGGCTTCTTCACGCCGCCGGTGGCCGGGGCGCTCTTACGGGCAGCCTTGGTGGCCAGCTGCTTCCTGGGGGCTTTGCCTCCGGTAGACTTACGAGCGGTCTGCTTGGTTCTTGCCATGACTTCTTCTTTCTCTGTTCAGGAGATGTAGTAGCTCCAATGAAGAGACACGCTGCTCTTAAACTGTGAAATGGTGACGCTGCTTCAGACCTCCGGCTCCTGATTGGTGAGGGGCTCCTCCTGGAGCTCAGCACCGCCCAGAGGAGCGACCCACCGCCCGAAGCTACGCTGCTGATTGGTGGGAAATCCTTTCAAAGTTACCGCCAACATTCAGAGCGGGCCGCCCTCTGCTGCTCTGCTGGAAGCCTCTTCTCTGGTTGGTCTGTCAGCAAGTCTCGCTCCAAGGACATATAAAGGAGCTTTCTGCTGGTGGAGCAACACTTTTTATTAGTCTCGACTACTGAAAACATCTCACGATGAGCGGAAGAGGCAAAACCGGCGTTTGAGATTTTTAATATATGTTAATATTGGTTTTTATATAATATTGACATATATTGAGGTATCGGAAAAGGAGAACAGCATCGCTGTGCTCTCCTCAGCGCCCGACTGGGCAGCTGGCCATCATGCCCCCCGTCGCCAGTCGCCCTCTACAATATGCGACAAAGTTCGGTCAATTTTGGGTTCGGCTGAGATTCACCGGAGACGGTGATCCTCCGAGCCGTGACTATGTTGGTGAAACACTTCTTTTCGATTCCTGCTGGATTAACACCTCAGACGTGTACTCATTCATCGCTCTGCCAAACAAAAGAGATTTTGAACTATGTTTCCTCCAGGAAGCCCCCCTCAGACGGTTCCTGGATATACAAACCTCCAAAAAAACGGACCCCAAATGGAAAGACTGGTCTCTTGAATCGTCCATTCAAATGGACTCTACAACATTAGTCGTTAAATTCTGGACCGGTAGGGTGCCAGATCATGACATTGAGTTGTACCTGCGCAGATACTGCGATATCTTGCACACCAACAAACCGGTGGACAGATTCGGTATCTGGTACGGGGTCCGCAGGTACAAAGTTAAAATAAAAAAAGACGCTAAAGGAGAGTTTATCTCCATCCCAAACTCCATCTCCCTGGGTCCGTACAACGGTCGCATCATATACCCTGGACAGACAATCAGCTGCTTCATCTGCCACTCTGCAGACCACCAGGTGAAGCAGTGTCCTTCGGTGAAGTGTTGGAGATGTGGTGGTCTGGGACACAAGGCCAGGGACTGCACCGAGGAGAGTCAGTGCAGCCTGTGTGGCAAAAAAGGCCACACATTCTTCAGCCGCCCAGCCTCATACTCAAACAAGGCGAGATTACAACAGGCTCCCGGTCCTTCCTCAGCCTCGCAGATTCACGACCCTCCGCCATCCCTCCAGCAGCAGCAGAAGCAGCCTGGCCCTCCGCCAGCCCTCCAGCAGCAGCAGAAGCAGCCTGGCCCTCCGCCAGCCCTCCAGAAGCAGCCTGGCCCTCCGCCAGCCATCCAGCAGCACCCGGGCCCTCCGGCCCCCGGCTCCCGGGGTCAGCCTGGCCCTCCACCAGATGTTGGACGGCGGTCTGCCCATCATCCTCCCACTCTACAACAGGCCTACAACCAGCCAGCCCTCAGAGACGGTCAGCCCTCTGCCTCTCAGCCGGTAGAGGCTCCTCTCCCCCTACGGCAGCCCGGTGCTGAGCCTCCTGCTCCCCAGCGAGGTCCGCGGATACACGACCCTCCACCTACAGCCGAGCACCCCCCCTTAGCTCTTTCGGAAGATCTCTCTTCCCTGTCAGGGGAGGAGAGATTGCAGATCGAGAGCGATGTCGAAAGTAGCGACGATCGAGAGTACGAGAGTGCGAGTGAGAGCCCGAGCTCTGATTCTAGCTCACCGGGTCCAACGGCTGGCCAGCGAACCAGCAGCACCCCCCTCCAGTCCCCCTCTAACCCAGACACCTCCGACTCCTTTTCCCCCACACCCGAGTTCCCTGCACCCAAGCCACAGCACGAAGCACCACTCCAATTAACAAAAACAAAAAAAAGACCATCTAAATTCACAAACCAAAATAAAGAAAAACGCTAGACGATAAGCCCACACCCTAGCTCCCCACCACTCCACCATGTGCTTTCTTAAAATCGCTACCTGGAATGCTCGTGGGGTGCAGTCCCAAGCTTTTAGAGAAAAAAAATTTATTAATTTCTTATTGACAACTGATTTCGACATTTTGTGCACACAAGAGCTCAGACTCAACAGCATCGAGGACTCTGAGAACGTGTGTAAACTTTGGAACAAAGGTAAGGCATTTATATCTATTGGTGAAAACAGAGCAGACGGAGTAGGGGTATTTTTTAAAACATTTGATGTGACTGTTCTAAAAAGAAGAGACCTCATCCCAGGGAGACTTTTAATGTTGGACTGTATGTATAGAGGGGAGAAATACAGAATCATTAATGTTTACACTGCCCCTGGTAAAGCAAAAAAAATCTGCCTATTTAAAAGACTCAGAGAGCTGCTCACCATCGGTTTTAAAATTATTCTGTGTGGAGATTTTAATACAATAACGGAGGAAAACGACAGGTGTGGTCCAAATGATTTTAAATTAAGCTCCGAAGGGAGACTTTTAAAAGAAATCTGTGGGGAGGCCAAATTGACTGATGTATGTAGAGCCTTTAATCCATTCGGGAACGAGTTCACACGGTTTGATAAAAAAACAAAAACAAGAATCGACCGAATATATGTTTCATCAGATTTTAATGTAAATGGGTATGCCACTGCGCTTAACGACCTCTCTGATCACCTCTTAGTTAAAACTTCCGTGACTTCCAGAGCCTCCGAAAAAAGAGGCTTCTGGAAGCTCAACTCACAGTGCCTCAAAGACACCAATGTATTGACAGAAATGAAACAGGAAATACACAAAATTATACAACTAAATATTATTACAAAATCTGATATTAAATTATGGGAAATATTAAAATATAGAATAAAAGACTTCTTTAAATTTAAATGTAGAGAGTTAAATAAGGCAAAAAATATAAAATATGACACACTAATGAATCAATATATATTATTAAAACCAAAGAAACAAAAATCTAAAACCGATGAAGACCTTATATCAAGTATAAAAACACAAATAGATAGTTTTAATCATGAATTATTATATAGTATTTATAAACAATCAGAAGTGGATAACAGAGGAAACTTGATCCATGCTATCAAATCAGGACAAAAACGAACTCAAAGTAAATTTATAAAATATATAAAAAATAAAAACGGTGAATCCGTACACTGTGAAAAACAGAAAAGAGAGGTGATCAGAGAACAATGTATTGACGCATATAAAAATATTGATGTTGATGTAGGTTGTATTAAAATGTTATTAGAATCAGTCCCGAAATATAGCTCGTCAGACTACACTGGTCTGACTGGAGAGATCAGGAGAGAGGAGGTGATGGAGGCCATCCAACAGATGAACACTGGTAAAAGTCCTGGCCCAGATGGGCTGCCCACAGAGTTCTACCAGTTGTACATGGATGATGTGGTAAACCTCCTCACCTCCATGTTTAACGAAGGTCTGAAAAGTGCATGTATGGGGGACTCCTTCTATCAAGGAGTTTTATGTTTAATATATAAAAAGGGTGACGACTCGGATCTCGATAATTACAGGCATATAACTATAATGAATACCGACTATAAAATATTAGCTAAAATAATTATGAATAGATTAAATGATATATTAGATAAAATAATAGATAAAGAACAAACCTGTGCTATCAAAGGCCGTTTTATGTGGGATAATCTAAGTATACTTAGAGAAATCATACACAAACCAGACAAAAAAGGTTTCTACATAGTCAGCCTGGATCAAAAGAAGGCCTTCGATTACGTCTCCAGAGACTACCTCTGGGCCGTGATGGAATCATATGGCTTTCCCGAGACATTCATTGAAATGGTTAAATGCCTGTACACCAAATCAAATATTTGTATAAATGTAAACGGTGTTTTAACTGACCCCTTTGAAGTGGAGAGAGGTGTAAAGCAGGGCTGCCCTCTGATCCCTGCTTTGTACATCCTAGCCATAAGCCCCTTAATCAAGAAAATCAACTCAGACAGTTTAATCTCCGGTACAAGGGTAGGGCACATGCCCAAAACTACGTACGCAGATGACATAACTGTTATTATTAAAAACCAGTTAGAGATGGATGCTTTAACAAATAATCTGTCTCTATATGAACTTGCATCTGGCGCTAAATTAAATCAAAATAAAACTGAGGGAGTTTGGATCGGAGCTGAGAGGGACAGACAAAATATTAACATCAAAGTTAATCAAGAAATTAAAATACTGGGCGTATCCTTTTGTAATAGAGAATGTAGTGAAAGAAACTGGGAAAACAAACTATGTGACATCAAAGAAGAGGTGAAAAAATGGGAAAACAAGAGCACTAATTATAAAACAAGAGTTAACATCGTCAAAACCTCCATCCTATCCAAACTCCTCTTCCTAGCCAACATCTTTCCTCCATCCAACAAAATGATAATTAAATTAAATAAACAGTGTGTTAATTTAATCTGGGGTACAACCAGGGAAGTAACTAAAAGAGAACTAATGTTTAAAAGCAAAGAATACGGGGGGTTAGGAGCTGTTGAGCTGGGGAGTAGACTGCATATAGCTTTTATTAAAAATGTCTCTGCTGCCATCTGCAGGAAGGCTCTCTGGGTTGGAGATGTCTCCATGTGGAGAAAGAGGAGAGGTAGAGCCAGACAAGGCCCTGATTATAAATTGATATATGGAGACTTCATCTCACAATACCAAGATTTGCAGATTGACTGGAATGGCTTACCAAGTAAAATGATATTCAAAAAAATAAATGATTCTAAATATGGTGGCCTAATAAAACATAAATACTTAACTGACACTGAAAGTACTGAAGTAATTAAAACATTGAAAACTAAAAACCTCTCAGAGAGCATTCGAGATGTGCGGTGGCTGATATCTGTTAACAGACTTGCTGTAAGAGCTGTTGTCTCATGGAGTTGTTACGTTACTACAAAAACATGTCCCATGATTTATTGTAACGAAGACGAGACGCAGCAACACCTGCTCATGGACTGTTACAGAGCTCAGGAGGTCTGGTCCATGCTCCAAGGCCTCGGCCTGGCTCATGAAGTCGGTTATAAATCTGTGATGTATGGTTTGTTGGATGAAAAGATGTCTGTAAAACAAAAAGAACTTTCACAACTAATTATTAGCATCACTTGTTTCAAGCTGTGGAAAACAAGGTGCGTCATGGTCTTGGAACAGACTGTGATTGACAGCGATACCGTTGTGAAGCAAATACTGACTGACCTCAGAAGGAGGAGAACTTTGGACAGGACCCAGATCCTCCCATGGAGCCAACTGGACTTCTGATACCCTGTACTTTGCGAAGTGTATCCTGAACATTGTGATGTTTACCCTGAACATTGTGATGTTACCCTGAACATTGTGGGGTTACCCATGCCCCAGAGCCCGGTCCTTCCGGCTCCGGCCTTTATCAATTGACCTCTAACCTTGTGCGCTCAAGGAGGCACTTTTTAACGAACAATCAATGACTTCTCCACATAGCACTTTATTTGTATAACTGTCTTTTCTTTTTGTATTATTCTATTGTAATCCATGTCACATCCTATGTATATTCACCAAATTCCTGTAAAACTGTAAAAATTTAATAAAGTCTTTTTAAAAAAAAAAAAAAAAAAAGCAAAACCGGCGGAAAGACCAGAGCTAAGGCAAAGACCCGCTCTTCTCGTGCTGGGCTCCAGTTCCCAGTCGGTCGCGTTCACAGGCATCTGCGTAAAGGAAACTATGCGCAGCGTGTGGGTGCCGGCGCCCCCGTCTACCTGGCGGCTGTGCTGGAGTACCTGACCGCTGAGATCCTGGAGTTGGCTGGAAACGCTGCCCGCGACAACAAGAAGACCCGTATCATCCCCCGTCACCTGCAGCTGGCTGTCCGCAACGACGAGGAGCTCAACAAGCTGCTGGGCGGAGTGACCATCGCTCAGGGCGGCGTGCTGCCCAACATCCAGGCTGTTCTGCTGCCCAAGAAGACCGAGAAGGCCGCCAAGTCCAAGTAAAGCTGGAGACTCGCTGAGTGCTGGAAACCAGCCCCCAAAAGGCTCTTTTAAGAGCCAAACACTCCCAAGATAAAGAGATCTGGTCCTCATGTCTCTAATGCACCGATGACACATGAAATACTTTTAAAAATTGTTGTTGTATTGATAAAAGGCAAAAATCATGCAGAGGACTTATTAATAGGGTTGTTAATATCAAGCTGAGTCCAACTGAAGTTATTCCAGAGGCTGAACTACACACTCAACACCACGTGATAGACTTACATTTAACATATATTTACTAGGTCTATTACCTCCTTTTTATGTTAACTGGTACAATGTACCGAAATTAAACATCTAGAAAGAATAATAGTTATCTTTAGGATGAAAGCCTTCTTTTGATCAAGACTGACTATGTAGAAACCTTTTTTGTCTAGTTTGTTTATAATTTCTCTAAGCATACTTAAATTATCCCACAATAATCAACCTTTGATAGCACAGGTTTCTTCTTTATCTATTATTTTATCTAATATATAATTTAATCTATTCATAATCATTTTAGCTAATGTTTTATAGTCGGTATTCATAATAGTTATATGCCTGTAATTATCCAAATCCGAGTCATCTCCTTTTTTATATAACAAACATAAA
Organism: Sebastes fasciatus; assembly: GCF_043250625.1. Classification (NCBI taxonomy): domain Eukaryota; kingdom Metazoa; phylum Chordata; class Actinopteri; order Perciformes; family Sebastidae; genus Sebastes; species Sebastes fasciatus. The sequence goes on along the minus strand of NC_133798.1, from coordinate 12,542,477 downwards.
ACTCCTTGATAAAAGGAATCCCCCATACATCCACCATTCAGACCTTCATTAAACATGGAGGTGAGGAGGTTTACCACATCATCAATGTACAGCTGGTAAAACTCTGTGGGCAGCCCATCTGGGCCAGGACTTTTACCAGTGTTCATCGGATGGCCTCCATCACCTCCTCTCTCCTGATCTCTCCAGTCAGATCAGTGAAGTCTGACGAGCTGTATGTCGGGACTCAATTCTGAAAAAGTGTGTTTTAAAAAGAGATTTAAAAGACAAAACAGAGCTAGCATACCTGATCTCCTCCGGCAGGTCGTTCCAGAGTCGTGGGGCCCTGACTCCAAAGGCTCGGTCTCCTCTGGTTTTTAGCCTTGACCTAGGAATAACTAAAAGATAATAAGAGACTGACTTGAATACAAGCAGGTAGCGATGGCGAGATAAAGGGATGTATTTGAAGTATGGGAAGTTTTGTAGCCCTCCATTTGCGTTCAGCTTTACGGCACTTCGTTTTTATTAAGCGGGTGTTATTATTAAGCCAGAGCTGCTATTGTTGGCATTTTGGGCTTTTTTTCAGCCTAACAGGAGCAATGTTGTCTAAAATCTTTACACAGGTAGAATTACAATAATTTAAAATAGTGGAGGTATTCATTGAGGAACAGAGCTGGAGGTCAGACGAGACCAGGGCTTGGCAAAATGTACCTGCTGAGGATATATTGTCCCCCTGGAAAACAGCCCTCAGGAAAACTCATCAAGACCATCACCAACAATAACAGAAACGTGCTCATAATGGGAGATTTAATGCCAAACACACAGATTTTAACTGCAACACTACAAACAAATCAGGAATAACACTCAAAGAAATACTGGACACCAGCAACCCTTCTATCCTCAATAATGATGAACCAACACACATCCACTCTGCCAACCCCACCATGGACATACTGTACCTTGCCCTCTCTTCACCAGACCTCTCAGCCACATTCCACAACTTCCAAGTGAGCCACGACATCGGCAGCGACAACCTCCCCATCCTCGCCACCTTCTCCCTCACACTCCAGCACCTGCCACAACCACGGTACAACTACAAAAAAGCAAACTGGGAAAACTACAGGAAACACATCATCAAAGACACCCGGACATCACTCAAATCCCCCTCGACCACCATTCACTAGACCACCTGGCTACACACATCGGATCACTACTCACCCAGGCTCGTAACACATGCATCCCACTTCCCTCTGCCACCAAACCACAGCAACAGCTCCCACCCCACATCCTGCACCTGATCAAAAGGAAAAGAAAACTACGGAGGCACTACATCGAATACAGATCACCGGATACCAAAACAGAAATAAACCGGCTCCAGAACCAGATCAGACAACAACTCACTCTGCATTCACAGCAAAAATGGAAATCATTCTACAATAAACTGGACAGCGACTACAGATCCAACCCACGCAGCTTTTGGCAGAAAACAAAAAAACATGAACGGTGCACAAAACAAAAACAACATACCAACTCTCATACATCAAGGAAAATACATTGAAAATAACCAAGAAAAAGCAACCCTATTCAGAAACCACCTCCAGAACACTCACTCCTGTCCCTCAGATCCACACTTTGATCACAACTGGAAAGAAACTGTCGACATGGCTACAACCAATCCCCCCTCCCCCATCACTCACCTCAGCAGATGACCAACCACTGACACAACCAATCACCCCCCCAGAAATCATCAGAACTCACCTGAAAAAAATTAAAAATAAAGCACCTGGAGAAGACAACATAGACACCATCCTGATCAAACAAGCACCAGACACCTACCTCAACCTGCTCTCCCTCCTCTTCACCACCTGCCTCACCACCGGTCACTTCCCCTTACCCTGGAAAACAGCCATAGTCACAATGATCCATAAACCCGGCAAAGATCCAAAAGATCCCAGCAGCTACAGACCCGTCAGCCTCAGTCACATCGGTAAACTGTTTGAACGAATCATCACTGCGCGCCTCACACAACACACAGACAACATGGGATTCCTGGGCACTCACCAAGCTGGCTTCCGTAAAAACAGATCCACCACCGACAACATCCTCAGACTAACAGAATCAATCGCCCACAGTTTCACCAAAAAAGAATTCACCCTGGCAATATTTATTGACATTTAAAAGGCATTCGACAAAATGTGGCACAACGGATTACTCTACAGATTACAAGACCCAAAACTCCAAATACCACTTCCAACATACAACATAATTTCAAGCTTCCTCCACAACCGACAAATAAAGGTCAAGGTCTCCACTTCCCTCTCCACCCCTTTCACTCCCGAAGCCGGTGTCCCACAAGGTGCAGTCCTCAGTCCCCTTCTCTTTCTCATCTACATCTCCGACGTCTACTACCCCCCACCCACCATAGGACACATCTCACAATTTGCCGACGACCTCTGTTACTGGACTCACTCTAAATCAATTCCACTGGCTGCCAAAAAACTCCAAACATGCATCACAACAATAGAAACCTGGTCCAACAAATGGAGAATCAAACTCAACCCAAACAAAACCCAGCTCATCCTGTTCACCAGAAACACCAAACTCAAACCAACGATCCACCTCACCCTCCACAACACCCCCCTCACCCTGGCCAAAGAGGCAACGTTTTTAGGAGTCACTTTTCAAAGAAACATGACATGGACCACCCACATCAATAACCTGGAAAAACAAGGCAAACAACGACTCAACCACCTCAAAGCTCTATTTAACTCTATTTACAGTCCACACACCAATACATCCTTTTTTTTAGCCATCATTCTCTTCTAAAACATAATTTTTTTATCCATCACCCTTTTAAACACCATCCTTTTAGCCATCATTCTTTTACTTCTATCTATCTACCTGTTTATATTTATTTTACTTTATTTTTATCTTATTCTTTTTAATCTTGGCCTAATTTGATTTGCAGCCTGACTGACAGCCAGCCACCCCACCCCTCTCAAGCGCACACACACAGTCGCATTATATTGATCTTGCCAGTTATGTTGTTTTTTTTAAAGTTTTTAAAGTTTTGCTATTTTATTTGTTCTTTGTTTTCTTTGTTTATTTTTCTTTCTTTAATTTATTTTTCTCTCCATTTTGTTTTATCCATACTTCATGCCGGACGCCCCCTCAGTCAAAGCGCCCAAGAAGGGGAGAAAGTCCAGGAAGGAGAGCTACGCCATCTACGTGTACAAGGTGATGAAAAAGGTCCACCCAGACACCGGCATCTCCTCCAAAGCCATGGGCATCATGAACTCCTTTGTGGGCGACATCTTAAAGCGCATCGCCGGTGAGGCCTCCCGTCTGGCTCACTACAACAAGCGCTCCACCATCACTTCCAGGGAGATCCATCTTTTAAGAGCCACCCACTACAACTGAAGACATGTTCCTGTCCTTAAAGCTTTATAAACAACTTCCTTTTTCTTTTTAAAATAAAAGCTTTTTACAAATATGGTATAATTCACAAGTATTTTACAAATGTGATATGAATTGCTCCTCACATACCTAGTGTTTACTCAGTTTCTGTTGCTGCAGTTCATATGGTAATACTACAAAATATCCTGTTGGTTGGCATCTGTTAAACACCCACTTGTTCCCATATACCCGGGGTCAGCAACCTTTACTATGAAAAAGAGCCATTTTAGGCAAAAAAAAATAATAAATATTAGTCTTGAGCCACAAAACATTTGATCATTGTGATGAAGGTAACACAGTTTATAGTCTAAGTATATAGTATATAAGTCTAATGCAGTGAGGGCCAAAGTGCAAATGTACGACGGAGTATTAGGGTCACATTAAGGGGGGGGGGAATCAGAGATTTCCAGAATAAAGTTGTAATATGAGAAACAAAGGCGTAATATTGCGAGAATAAAGTCATAACTTTACAAGAAAAAGGCGTAATATTGCGAGAATAAAGTCATGTTTATGAAAAACAATTGAAAATAGCACGTAAAATTACTACTTTATAGTATTGTGACTTTATTCTCATATTACAACTTTTTTTCTCGTAAATTTCTGACTTTATTCTCGAAATCTCAAATGTATTTATTTTCCTCAATGTGGTCCTAATACTCCGTCGTACCGTTGTACCATAGACCTACAACAATGATAAATAAAAATGAAAATGTAACAGTTATACATTTCCATTTTTGAAAATCCAGAAGGAGCCACTGGAGAGGGACTAAAGAGCAGCAGGTGGCAGACCCCTGCCATATACTGTATTTTTACAGTTCAAAATGCACACATGTTGGCCCATGTGTCACCTTTCACTGCCAGTAAAGTCTTGAATGCTTTATATAGACATTTACACATCTTTACAGCACAATCTGCATTGTTGGAGCATTTCAAGCACTAATGCCAGAAAGGCTCAATTTAAAGTCAAAGTTTACATCTGTAGATCAAAAACCTGTTGCTGGATTGCGGATGACTAACTTACATTTAACATATATTCACTATAACCTCAGTTATGGAAGGTTATAGTAACTGAAAATGATTATGGCAGAATAATGAATAATCTAAAAAGATAATGTAGTTGATGTTAGGATATGGAGATGAAATTTAGCTGCACAATTACACATCCAAACATCACGAAAGCCAGTTAGTTTGTGAACAGATGTGACAGTCGGCACCCAACTGGTGCTGTGTTTATAATGAAATGTGTAACATTGACCATTACATGATTGTTTTATTTATTTTTTTAATTATTTTCTAGTTACTATATTACCACTTATTTCAGTACATAAAGATCATTCTAATCTTTATCGTTGCTATTATTTCCATATTCATTTAAGTGCCTATTATTATGATTGCTCTTATTAGTATTTTACACAACCCAGCTGACTGGTCATGTTGTGCTGCTCACACTCATCCTGAACATCCAGTTGATGCAGCTGCATCAATAGCATCAATGAATAGCCTTTATTTATTTCTCCTCTTAGCTCGCAATATAACTATTATGATAATGTCTTCTGTTAATGACAACAGCAACAATTAACAGGTAATCGCTCTTTAAGAATGATATGGGTGGCTCTTAAAAGAGCCTTTCTATCAGAGTGTTTGTTCAGACTGAGAACAGCTCACTTCTTCTTGGGTGCTGCTTTCTTGGCTTTGGGTTTGGCAACCTTCTTAGCGGGAGCTTTCTTGACTGCAGCGGCTTTTTTGACCACCTTCTTGGGACTCTTTGTCACCTTGGGAGCCTTAGTCGCCTTCTTGGGGCTCTTGGCTGGTTTCTTGGGGCTCTTGACAGCTTTCTTGGCCGCTGCGGGTTTCTTCGCCTTCTTCGGGGATTTCTTCGCGGCTACCGGCTTCTTCACAGTCTTGGGCTTTTTAGCCGCTGCGGGTTTCTTGGCTGCGGGCTTCTTGGCTTTAGGAGCGGCTTTCTTTGCCGGCTTCTCTGCAGCCTGCTTGCTGACCTTGAAGGAGCCGGAGGCCCCGGTCCCCTTGAGCTGGACCAGAGTCCCATTAGCCACCAGGGTCTTGATATTGGTCTTGACGCGGGCCTTGTTCTTGTCCACATCGTAGCCTCCGGCAGCCAGAGCCTTCTTGACGGCGGCCAGAGACACGCCGCTCCGCTCCTTGGATGCGGCCACAGCTTTAACGATGAGGTCTCTGACGCTGGGGCCAGTCTTCTTCGGTTTGGAGACCTTCTTCTTGGCTGCTTTGGCCGCCGGGGCGGCTTGAACTGGAGCTACTTCTTCTGCCATTTCCTCCTGAAGTTTAGTTCCTCTTCACGACAACACGAGAGTGAGACTGGACTGTTGAAGAGCTCGGCGCAGGGGGCTGCACTTAAACACACCATGAGAACCGTGGAGACTCAACCCAGCCCGTGGCTCCTCTGAGCATCTGAAAGCCGTGCCACTTGTGTTTTCTCTTCACTGATAAAACACTCAAAACATCATGTGGGAGAAGTGCTGAAGGCTGACAGTGAATGGAGCCGATAGCGGACTTGTGTCTCTTCATATTCAAGTCATGTTGAGCTCTGATGCTCTCTGCATCTTGTTTTTGGAGCCCCCAAACCTCACCTATCACCGCCGTGGCCAGCACTGCTCAGCGGCTTTTCTCACTCATTTCTCTCCTAAAATGATTTAAAATGCTTCAGAGCTCCATCAAAAGACGTTTTCCAACTGGCCCACATGTTTGTTCAGGCACTCAATGTAAAAACAACCATCTGCTGTTGATGAGTGTTTAATAAAGTGAAGTTATTGTGGTAGCAGCAAACACACTGATGATGGCCGAGGCTTATGGTGCAGTTTAGCCAGACTTCCTATCAGAGCTGCTCGCTGTGACTGTGAACATGTCCTCTGCTGAGGACTGATTTAATATAAATAGTTAATACTTCTACTATTAATGATCAAACACACTGACAAATTAATGTTGCCTGTTTGGGGCACCATAGTTAGTGACCTTATATGTTACAGTAACACTGTTGTATTGATACATATAAGTGCTGAACATTAGAAAACTTCATTAAGTGTTAAACAACAGGTATTCTGCTGAGGTTGAAAGTGAAGACTGACTGAAATTTAGATTTGAATTCCCTTCAAATATGTCAGAGTAACACAGCAGTTCTGATTCTACAGAGGTAACAAACTATTTTGTATTTTTCTGACAGCTTAATAAAAACAGTTTGATCCAAAATGACGATAGATGATTACTGTTATTATCATTGTCATTGTCATTATCATTATCATTATTATTTTTATTATTAGTAGTAGTAGTATACTAATTATTACTATACAAAGACTAAAATGATTCAAAAAGATTCAGTAATACCTGATGTATTAGTGTTCATGTGTCATATAATGTTTTTTTGGTGCAAAAAAATACAATAAATGAATTCAAAATGTGACGACACACATGTTGAGTGGATTTTAAGAGGCACTGATCTGAAAAGGTATAGTTTACATTTTTCCCCGTTGTTTCATATGCTATGTCACATAAAAGACATCTTTATAATAACATAATTAAATATATTTGTGGTAGCAGTAATGCCACCTGTCAGTGTACACAAGCACCCTGGACAGCTCCCTCATCTGCTACCTGCAGCGTCTCTGGTCCAATACAAAAGACTACAACCTGGTGGCAGCATCACAGCTGAAGATCTAAAGCCCCCTTGAGGGGCAAACAGTGAATAGTGATCAATAGAATTGACCGGACAGCTTTATGTGAGCTGAGACAACCGAGATGAAGAGTAAACACTGTGTGGTGCTGCAGAAACCGAACAGGGCCTTGGACAGTGACTGCTACACTTTGGTGCTGAGTGCTTTAAAACAGGTCTGTGGTTCACACTCAGTCTACATCATGTGAAATGTTCCACATATACAGCTCATACATACAAAGCAACACATAAATTAACATGACTAAAATACTACAGTAAATATTAATAAAATCAGTGCATTAAACAAAGTAAGAGAACTTTTGGCAGCAGGGAAAACATCTCAGTCTGTGTTGAAGCATTCCTCCATCTCTCTCCCTTATTGTGCTCAATAAAGCTGCCACCAATATTCATACTAGTGTCCTTTGCTAAAGCCCAACGGGAAATCCAAACAATGGTCAAATCTTATCACATATACAGGTGCAGCTCAAAAAATTAGAATATCACGAAAAAGTTCAATATTCTTTGTCAGTAATTTGAGAAAGTGAAAAAATAATATATTATAAACACATTGCACATAAACTAAAATGTTTCAAGCATTTTTTCATTTTAATTTCAATAATTACAGCCTACAGCTCAAAAAAGAAAAAAAAAGGTATCTCAAAATATTAGAATATTTAATTTAGAGTTTCAGTAAATTGCTATTCATACAGAATAAATACCGTGTATCTCTCGGTCTAGTTCAGTACATGCAACCACAATCATGGGGAAGGCTGCTGACTTGACAGTTGTCCAGAAGACGATCACGAGGGTCAGCCACATAAGGTCATCGCTGAAAGGGCTGGCTGTTCGCAGAGTGCTGTATCGAAGCATGTTCACGGAAAGTTGACTGGAAGGAAAAGGTGCAAAAGCAACAGGGATGACCGCAGCCTTGAGAAGATTGTCAAGCAAAGCCGATTCAAAAACTTGGGAGAGCTTCACAAAGAGTGGACTGAGGCTGGAGTCAGTGCATCAAGAGCCACCACTCACAGACGTCTTCAACAGATGGACACAGCTATTGCATTCCTAGTATCAAGCCACTCCTGAACCAGAGACAATGTCAGAACCATCTTACCTGGGCTAAGGAGAAGGAGAACTGGACCATTACTCAGTGGTCCAAAGTCCTCTTTTCAGATGAAAGTAAATGTTGCATTTCATTTGGAAATCAAGGTTCCAGAGTCTGGAGGAAGAGGGGAGATGCACAGAATCCAAGTTGCTTGAAGTCCAGTGTGTAGTTTCCACAGTTGGTGATGATTTGGAGTTCCATGTCATCTGCTGGTGTTGGTCCACTGTGTTTTATCAAGTCCAAAGTCAACGCAGCCGTCTACCATGACATTTTAGAGCACTTCATGGTTCCGTCTGCTGACGAGCTTTATGGAGATGCCGATTTCCTATTCCAACAGGATTCAGCACCTGCCCACAGTTCCAAAACTACTGATAACTGGTTTGCTGACCATGACATTACCGTGCTTGATTGGCCAGCCAACTCGCCTGACCTGAACCCCATAGAGAATCTACGGCAGGGGTGCCCAATATGTTGATCGCGATGTACCGGTCGATCGCAAAGGTAGTGTGGGTAGATCGCATGGCATTAAAAAAATAGACGTCAGCCTATCATCCATCCTCACTATGAAATTTGTCACTTGATTGACATACAGGGCAGCCAGTCTGACATCTGATCTTTTCTGACACATGGGTCACCACGCATGCGCATACAAGCGCGCCAAGTGCGGCAAAACTCTAGCAAGCTACCGAGTTGCCTAGTTAGCCTCCAATTTATTTCTTCTAAACTTAAGAAAGGGTATAAAAATGAGTGGGGGAGCTGGACCAAGTAAGAAGCCAAAAACCTACCACTTCCATACGGAATGGGAGGAGGACTTTTTTTTCACAATGTCATATTCGAAGTGCGTTTGCCTCATCTGCCAGTCTACCATTGCTATTCCGAAGAAGGGAAATGTGGAGCGGCATTTTCGGACTGTTCACAAAAACTACAACACTGACTTCCCTCCGAAAAGCGAGCTGAGAAAGAGAAAGGTGAAGGAACTAAAATCCCAGTTATATATCAGTTATATTGTACAATATGGGTTCATGCAGTTATGCAAAGTACACCCACATATATTGTACATATAAAGAATACTCAATATATTTATAAATAAATATATGTTTTGCATTTTTATAGTAGGTAGATAATTTTGACTTGGTCATTTTATAAGTAGCTCGCATGCTGAAAAAGTGTGTGCACCCCTGATCTACGGGGTATTGTCAAGAGGAAGATGAGAAACATCTAACCCAACAATACAGATGAGCTGAAGACCGCTATCAAAGCAACCTGGGCTTCAATAACGCGTCAGAAGTGCCACAGGCTGATTGCCTCCATGCCACGCCGCATTGATGCAGTAATTTGTGCATTTATTCACTCAATACCAAGTATTGAGTGAATAAACGCACATACTTTTCAGAAGTTGGACATTTCTGTATTATAAATCCTTTTTTTGATTGATCTTATGAAATATTCTAATATTTTGAGATACCTTTTGCTTTCTTTTTTTGAGCTGTAGGCTGTAATTATCAAAATTAAAATGAAAAAAATGCTTGAAACAATTTAGTTTATGTGTAATGAGTCTATAATATATTATATTTTCACTTTCTTAAATAACTGACAAAGAACATTGAACTTTTTCGCAATATTCAAATTTTTTGAGCTGCACCTGTAGAAATATAATTTTTTTTTTGGTACTTTCATTTATTTATATTATTTTATTCAGGTAGTCTCCCTCTTTTTTTCGATCAACATTTTCATGTTTTTTTTTGCCATTTCTCAAATGTGATAATTTATTAGACGCCAGGTAATGATAATATAATCACCATAAAACACTGTTGCAATATTACAGATGTTTTATCTGCAAGACTTTTAACAGGAGTTCAGCTCTTTATGTTGAGTAAGTGGGTGGCCCTTAAAAGGGCCTTTAGTGTTCATAAAGCAACAGAGTGTGTTTATCCACCGAAGCCGTACAGAGTGCGTCCCTGTCTCTTCAGAGCATACACCACATCCATGGCGGTCACGGTCTTCCTCTTGGCGTGCTCGGTGTAGGTGACGGCATCACGGATCACATTCTCCAGGAACACCTTCAACACACCGCGGGTCTCCTCGTAGATCAGACCGGAGATACGCTTCACTCCACCACGGCGAGCCAGACGGCGGATAGCGGGCTTGGTGATTCCCTGGATGTTATCACGGAGGACTTTACGGTGACGCTTTGCGCCTCCTTTACCGAGTCCTTTTCCTCCTTTGCCTCTTCCACTCATCGTTGCTGATCAATGTCTTTCTACTCAACAGTAAACTCTGGTCTGCTGCTTCACAGCTATTTAAATCATGTCTGAGGACGTGATAGAAGACAGAGGCGGAGCTCTTCTTCTTCTTTTTTGGATTTTCATGAAGGTTGATGATTAAACTCTTTGGTGCATCAGCGCCAACTACTGAACAACAGCATGAATCAGGGACAGCATGTCTCCTGTAAGACTTGTTGCTTATATACAAGCGAAAGTAAAACATTTTGTACTCAATAAACTTCTTTGTAGTTAAGTACAGTACCAATCATGATGTGACTATATGTAGAAAAATCAGCAGATATTGTAATAAGCTATTCTGTATGTTGTACTAGTTCATTTGATCTTTGTTTTCTCATCTCTTTCATTGTTTTTATTTATTTATTATCTTTATTTATCTTGTAATTAATCATGAAGTGGGGAAAACATTTACATAGTGTGGTTTTGTATGTGGTTTAGTATTTTGTGTTATTATTGTTATGACATATTTTATATATATATATATATATATATATATATATAAACAGCTGCATTTTAAAGCTGAAGTAGGCGAGATTGGAGCAAATATGATTAAGTCGCTATATCCTGACAGTAGAACAAAAAATCATGTCCTCCGGTGTTCCTAACAGCATCTGCAAGATTTCACAGACCGGAAAACAAGCAGTCAGAGCTGATCTGAGGTCTGCTGTCCAGCTGCCGTCTATGAGAGCCGGCTATCAATCATTCGCGAACTCCGACCAAACGGTCAAACTAGGCAGCGCTGATCAAATATGAATCAATATTATGTTACGTTAAAGCCTGTTTCTCTCCTCAAATGTTTTCAGAATCATCTTGTAGTGCACTGTTAAGCTGTAAAATGAGAAAGTTTGTGACATGGCAGCCATTGTGAAATCTGGTGAAGGAAAGTTTTAGCCATGATGAGGTGCAGTTTTCTCTCAGAACACTTGAATTACAATATGCTGAAAGGTTATTATGGAGTTTTTGCCCAATGATGCCAAAAACATACTGTCTACTGCCACTTTAACACGTCCAACAGTGACATTATCTTTAAAACTCACTCTGTCTCGTTCTGGGTGTCCAGTGTTCAAAGAAGCTCTACTGTGGTTAATAACCACCCCCCTCCTCAGATTGCTAATTTCTTTTATAATACTACCTATAAAATAATATTGTTACTGCATCACTTCGACTGTCTGTATAATGTTTGTGCCAAACCACCCTGACATATTTAGCTGGCCCTTGTCACATGACTGGAAACCAATGTGAGATCAGAACCAAATGCACAGTCACTTCCACATGTAAATGACAGACAGGATACGAAGCGTGGTGCTAATTTTCATCTGCAGATAAAATACAGCAAGATACTTTATTTGTGAGAATAAAGTGTCAAACACAGCAACAAGGGTAACATCTGCACATATTTAAAAACACAGGTTGGAAGTTAAAAAGGGGACTTTATTTATAATATTTCAGTAAATTTTGGACTGTTTTCACAGTAAGTTACAAAACATTTTTATGCCATTTTACTCCTTTGCAATAAATGTGTTGCATGGCCAGTATGAGGTTTGGGAGATGTCATTGAATGTAATAATTTTTTAAAAATTCACACATCCATTGATAAGCAATGATCAACAATAAATGGCAAAGTAAAAACAGAAACATGTCTTTAGTTGTAGTGGGTGGCTCTTAAAAGAGCCTTTGTGTTGTTGGTTTAGCAGCAGCTTTACTTGGAGCTGGTGTACTTGGTCACAGCCTTGGTTCCCTCAGACACGGCGTGCTTTGCCAGCTCACCGGGCAGCAGCAGGCGGACAGCGGTCTGGATCTCCCTGGAAGTGATGGTGGAGCGCTTGTTGTAGTGAGCCAGACGGGAGGCCTCACCGGCGATGCGCTCAAAGATGTCGCCCACAAAGGAGTTCATGATGCCCATGGCTTTGGAGGAGATGCCGGTGTCTGGGTGGACCTGCTTCATCACTTTGTACACGTAGATGGCGTAGCTCTCCTTCCTGGACTTTCTCCTCTTCTTGCCGGTCTTGCTGGCGGTCTTGGTGACGGCTTTCTTTGAGCCCTTCTTGGCCGCTTTGACGGAGGCGGCTTCCGGCATGATTCGTAGTTCAGTTTTCTATTGAGTCCACTGATGTATTCCCGAGCAGAAAGTCTCAATTTATATCCACTCGATGCATATCTACCTGTGCTGTTGCTCGCATCTGATTGGTTGTTTTCTGACCTGGACTGCGCATGCGCAACATACAACAACAGCACATCACAAGTTAATAGTTTAGAATTTAGTTAAAGGTGGTGGAAAGTACTTTAAATAAAATAATGAATTGAAGCAAAAAATGTAAAATATGATGCACTAATGAATCAATATATATTATTAAAACATATGCAACAAAAATCTAAAACCGACGAAGACATTATGTCAAGTATAAAAACACAAATAGATAACTTTAATCATGAATTATTATATTGTATTCATAAACAATCAGATGTAGATAACAGAGGAAATCCATGCTATTAAATCAGGACAAAGACTTACTCAAAGTGAATTCATTAAATGTATAAAAAATTAAAACAGTGATTCTGTCCACTTTGAAAAACAGAAAAGAGAGGTGATCAGAGAACTATGTATTGATGCATATAAGAATATAGGTGTTGATGCAGGTTGTATGAAAACTTCATTAGAATCAGTCCCGACATACAGCTCGTCAGACTTCACTGATCTGACTGGAGAGATCAGGAGAGAGGAGGTGATGGAGGCCGTCCAACAGATGAACACTGGTAAAAGTCCTGGCCCAGATGGGCTGCCCACAGAGTTTTACCAGCTGTACATTGATGATGTGGTAAACCTCCGCAGCAACACCTGCTCATGGACTGTTACAGAGCTCAGGAGGTCTGGTCCATGCTCCAAGGCCTCGGCCTGGCTCATGAAGTCGGTTATAAATCTGTGATGTATGGTTTGTTGGATGAAAAGATGTCTGTAAAACAAAAAGAACTTTCACAACTAATTATTAGCATCACTTGCTTCAAGCTATGGAAAACAAGGTGCGTCATGGTCTTGGAACAGACTGTGATTGACAGCGATACCGTTGTGAAGCAAATACTGACTGACCTCAGAAGGAGGAGAACTTTGGACAAGAACCAGATCCTCCCATGGAGCCAACTGGACTTCTGATACCCTGTACTTTGCGAAGTTTACCCTGAACATTGTGATGTTTACCCTGAACATTGTGATGTTACCCTGAACATTGTGGTGTTACCCATGCCCCAGAGCCCGGTCCTTCCGGCTCCGGCCTTTATCAATTGACCTCTAACCTTGTGCGCTCAAGGAGGCATTTTTAACGAACAATCAATGACTTCTCCACATAGCACTTTATTTGCATAACTGTCTTTTCTTTTTGTATTATTCTATTGTAATCCATGTCACATCCTATGTATATTCACCAAATTCCTGTAAAATTGTAAAAATTTAATAAAGTCTTCTGGAGGCATACTGAAAATAACAGCTTTTCCCTTCACTAATCGTATCCTCATTCGTAAGGTGTCTTTTTAAAGTTATTAATAAACGAGTTTGCAGGCTAGTGTTTATTAAAAAAATACAGTCTATAACTGATCCAGTGAGATTTTATAAACACATGCCACATATATAGCCTAGGTATTTTTTCAGTTGGTGCGTTAGACATGAGGACCAGAACTCTTTATCTTTGGAGTGTTTGGCTCTTAAAAGAGCCTTTTGGGGGCTGGTTTCCAGCACTCAGCGAGTCTCCAGCTTTACTTGGACTTGGCGGCCTTCTCGGTCTTCTTGGGCAGCAGAACAGCCTGGATGTTGGGCAGCACGCCGCCCTGAGCGATGGTCACTCCGCCCAGCAGCTTGTTGAGCTCCTCGTCGTTGCGGACAGCCAGCTGCAGGTGACGGGGGATGATACGGGTCTTCTTGTTGTCGCGGGCAGCGTTTCCAGCCAACTCCAGGATCTCAGCGGTCAGGTACTCCAGCACAGCCGCCAGGTAGACGGGGGCGCCGGCACCCACACGCTGCGCATAGTTTCCTTTACGCAGATGCCTGTGAACGCGACCGACTGGGAACTGGAGCCCAGCACGGGAAGAGCGGGTCTTTGCCTTAGCTCTGGTCTTTCCGCCGGTTTTGCCTCTTCCGCTCATCGTGAGATGTTTTCAGTAGTGGAGACTAATAAAAAGTGTTGCTCCACCAGCAGAAAGCTCCTTTATATGTCCTTGGAGCGAGACTTGCTGACAGACCAACCAGAGAAGAGGCTTCCAGCAGAGCAGCAGAGGGCGGCCCGCTCTGAATGTTGGCGGTAACTTTGAAAGGATTTCCCACCAATCAGCAGCGTAGCTTCGGGCGGTGGGTCGCTCCTCTGGGCGGTGCTGAGCTCCAGGAGGATCCCCTCACCAATCAGGAGCCGGAGGTCTGAAGCAGCGTCACCATTTCACAGTTTAAGAGCAGCGTGTCTCTTCATTGGAGCTACTACATCTCCTGAACAGAGAAAGAAGAAGTCATGGCAAGAACCAAGCAGACCGCTCGTAAGTCTACCGGAGGCAAAGCCCCCAGGAAGCAGCTGGCCACCAAGGCTGCCCGTAAGAGCGCCCCGGCCACCGGCGGCGTGAAGAAGCCTCACCGTTACAGGCCCGGTACCGTGGCTCTGAGAGAGATCCGTCGCTACCAGAAATCCACGGAGCTGCTGATCCGCAAGCTGCCCTTCCAGCGCCTGGTGAGAGAAATCGCTCAGGACTTCAAGACCGACCTGCGCTTCCAGAGCTCCGCTGTCATGGCTCTGCAGGAGTCCAGTGAGGCTTACCTGGTCGGCCTGTTCGAGGACACCAACCTGTGCGCCATCCACGCCAAGAGGGTCACCATCATGCCCAAAGACATCCAGCTGGCCCGTCGCATCCGCGGAGAGCGAGCTTAAACTGTCTGCTGCTCCACAAACCACAACGGCTCTTTTAAGAGCCACCTCACTCTTCACTGAAGGGCTCATTCCTCTACTGGCAACACACATTTTACCAGCAATGATAACACATCAATAATATCTTAAAATGCGAGTATTCTTATTTACAGCCTAGAGAAGCCTGAGGCTTTCTTTCATGTTTTTCTGTTCTTTTTTATAATTTATTGTATTTTCCCCAGCTTTTTCTTCTTCTTTTGTCTGCTAGTTCATTACTCTCCATCCCAATGTAACCTGGTTTGGAAATTAATTTGTAGTCTGTAATAACAAAAGCCACTCTGTTAACGGTCATTTTGAAAGCACCTCCTGTGATCCATTAAATGTGAACCAGTTTTTTTTTTTTACTTAACCAGACTTTATCATATATCTGAGGTGGGGCGACTCATGAAGCCACAGTAGAGCTTCCCTGAACACTGGACACCCAGAACAGAAATAAATGTGCCAACATGTCATTTATTGTTGTTGTCAGTGTGACTTGTGGACAAAGGACCTCCCAGTCAGGATGCAGCAGCAGCTCAGGTTCAGCACCCTGGAGGTGGGTCGCTCCTCTGGGCGGTGCTGAGCTCCAGGAAGAGCCCCTCACCAATCAGGAGCCGGAGGTCTGAAGCAGCGTCACCATTTCACAGCCGGTCCCACAGCAGCGTGTCTCCAGTATTGGTACTTGTCCACAGGCTCCGTGCTAGGCGTCACGACGCCCGCTCCTTATTTGCATGAAGTTGAGGGCTCCGCTACTTTATGCAAATCACGGGCGTCCGACGCGACTCGCCGCCTCTCGAAACTCCCGAAGATCTTTTAAAATAAACGTTGTCGATCCAAAATAAAGACATTCAGCAACTGCATGGCTTATTTCTCACCTCAAATGTTTTCAGAAACACATTTCGGTGAACTATTTACGTGAAATAAGAGAAAGTTTCCAAACGAGCCTCCATACTGGTTCCGGTTTGAAATCCGGGAGAGGACCGCCCACAAGGGAAAGCGTTGTCCAATCAGGTGCAGCAGGTATTTTCGCTGTTGTAGGAGGGAAGTGTAGTTTTCTTTGTTGTGGGTCAGCAGCAGGTCAGCCATGGAGGAAAAGTTAATAACGGTGGTGTCAGGGTTTGCAGTGCTCTACGATGCTTCCCTTCCCAATTATAGGAACAACAGCGAGAGGAATGCAGCCTGGAAGAAGGTTGCAGAGATGGTTGGTGTTTCTGGTGGGTTCAAAACATTTAAAATCACAATTATAATGCACTTTGTAATTAATCTATGTAACTACAGCTACTCCCCAACACTGACCATCACACAAAAAGGACAAAGTTAGATAATCAAATTGTATTAATAAACACTAATGTAAGACACAGTAAATTGATGTGCTCCTATGATCCTATGTTCTCATTAGAGGACATCTGCCGCACAAGGTGGAAGAGTTTGAGGGACCAATTTAAAAAGGAAAAAAAAAAGATTCAGGAGAGAAACAGGAGTGGGGCTGGGGCCTCCTCACAACGGCCATGGCGTTTTATGCCAGTGATGGAGTTCCTCACACCTTTCATAGAAAGCAGGCAGACTTCATCCAACCTTGCCAGGAGGGTCCCATCCACTGCAGCCCAGTCCGTCTCCTCCATCCTTCCCCCCTCCCTGCAACTTCCAACCACCACCGCCCTCCCTGCAGCACAGTCCGTCTCCTCCATCCTTCCATCCTCCATCCTTCCCCCATCCCTGCAACTTCAAACCACCACCCCCCTCCCTGCGGCACAGTCCGTCTCCTCCATCCGTCCCCCGTCCCTGCAACTTCCAACCACCACCGCCCTCCCTGCAGCACAGTCCGTCTCCTCCATCCTTCCATCCTCCATCCTTCCCCCATCCCTGCAACTTCCAACCACCACCGCCCTCCCTGCACCACAGTCCGTCTCCTCCATCCTTCCATCCTCCATCTGTCCCCCGTCCCTGCAACTTCCAACCACCACCCCCCTCGCTGCAGCACAGTCCGTCTCCTCCTTCCGTCCCCCGTCCCTGCAACTTCCAACCACCACCCCCCTCCCTGCAGCACAGTCCGTCTCCTCCTTCAGTTCCCGGTCCCTGCAACGTCCAACCACCACCCCCCTCCCTACAGCACAGTCAGTCTCCCCCCAAGTGCCACCTCAGCCAGCTGCATACACTCCACGCCCACCTGCTAAAAGGAGGCGAGCAGACACAGATAGTGGTCCTGTGAGTGCGTTTGAGAGGAGACTCCTCATTGCACTGGATGACACCAGCCCCCCATCCACACCTCCACCTCCAGCCCCCATAGATTTAGAAGCCCTTTTTTTCAGTGTATCCTGCCACTACTGAAGAAGTTAGAGGACAGGAAAAAGGAGGAGGTGAAATTCAAGATCCAACAGCTCCTGTTTGAGGCAGGAGCCGAGTAGTTATGTTCACTTAAGATTTTGTTATATGTTCAGTTCAGTTCCAGTTATGTTCCATTTTTTATTATGTTAAATGTTGGTGTCTTAAATGTTCTTATTAATAAATCTGTTGTTAAATGTTAAATGTTTTAAATTTTCTTATTAATAAATCTCTAATTAATATAACTGTATATTGGTTATTACATAATCCACTGCTTATAACACAATGCTACGGTTCTTCATTATAAAAGTTTCACAATAGTATAAAATACAATTGAGTTGTCATAGGAAGTGCTGGAGGTGCAAATGAAATGGGGTATACATATGTGTGTGAAATGATTTGTACTCCACAGGTACAACAGTACATAATTATAGTTGTGACAGTGTAGTTGTGTTTTTGTAGTTATGACTCACAACTACACTGTCTGCACAAACACAACTATACTGTCTATAGTTGTGACAGTATAGTTGTGCTTATGAAACATTGCTCTTTATGCATTATATATGTGGCTCTTAAAAGAGCCTTTTGGTTGTGTAGTGCTCTACATGTTTTCTTGCCATGAAACAGCACCCTCTTGGCAAAAGTGTGAGGTGAAGCTCTGTCTCACTCGAATGGCTTCCCTTGTGGCGTTGGTCGACCCCATCCTGGCAACATCCTGGAGAACAGCAGCAGAGATTTCAGGCACGTGGAGATGTGGTTCGGCCTCCCTCATGTCGGCGACCCTCAGGAAGTTGTGAAGGACACAGGTGGCCTTCACACACACAGCTCTGCAGTCACTGAGACGACTCCAATTACACGCCTGTAAATACGCCACTGAGATGAGAGGATGCCAAAAGCATCCTCAACCACCAAGCTGGCACGACTGAGGCGGTAATTGAATACTCTCTGCTCCCTGCTGATGTTGGAGCCTGGGAATGGCCGCATCAGGTTCCTGCGGAGGGGAAAGGCCTCATCTCCCACAAAGACATGTGGCAGTGAGCCTCTGTGCTCTGCTCCTGGAACCACATCATCTTGTGGGAGGTCCAGGGTGCCATCTCGGAGGCCCTCTCCAAAAGCGGAGTTGTGGAGAGACCCACCATCGCTGGTTCTCCCGTACCCGCCGACATCAACCACCGGGAAACGGTACTGCACGTCTACAACTGCCAAGAGGACAATGGAAAATGTCCCCTTGTAGTTGTAGTAGAGCGAGCCGGTGTTGGAGGGGGCCTTGATGACAATGTGCTTGCCATCTATGGAGCCAACACAGTTGGGGAAGTTCCATCGATGATGGAACTCCTCTGCTATGGTCCTCCAGTCCTCCATGGTTGGAGTAGGCATGACCTCACTCACCAAGGAATCCCACAGAGCTGCTGCCACATCCCACACGATCCTGCTCACTGTGCAGACCCCCACACGATAATTCAAGGCTATCGTGTGGAATGAGTCGCCTGTAGCAAGATATCTGTAAATGCATACAGTATATGAAGACATTAGCCTTGTATTAACTGCAATATGTAGCTGTGTGGCATACACAGTATTACAGTAATTCAAACAAACATAATGGCTTACAACTACAGGAAGGCTCATGGGGTCTAGTACAACAACTTTCTGTTGACATTATTTGTCCTAACTAATGTTGAGTTGAAATATTATAGTTATGTAGTGCCTACAGGACACTTAATGGGCCCAACTACGTTATTCCAAAGTATGAGGATTTAATAACAAAAGTAATACTGCACAAAATAAAGCTGGGTACAACACTATGCCTATAATTAACTCGATACATCTTGATAATGTAATTTCACCGCTATTATGGCAGTAGGACCATGGAACTTTGTGCCAACATGTTATTTAAACAACAATTGATGCATGGACAAAAATCAATGCAGTTTAATGTAGGCAAATGGCGAGGCGCTCAGGTGGACCGATAGCCTCCCATAGCTGGTGTCCATCCGAGAGATTCGGTCTCCAATGTTCCCGAGCACCTCATCAAACTGGCCTCAGGTCAGTCGGAAATACTGCTGGAACATCACCACATCCAGGCGAAGTTCCGCGACCAAACGGTGGTATTCGCTGTGCTGTTTGTGGACCCAGAATCTCCGGCGGCGGCGTTGGTACCTCTTGTACCGCAAATACAGCAGGGCAATGATGAAGATCCTTCTTCTGTCCATGGCAAATGACAGTGGGCTATGATCCGCTATCCCTCCAAAACTTGAAATAAAGCCGGGAAAACGTCAACGCCCAGTATTAGTCAATCATCTATCGTCACCGCCTACTGGAACGCCCACCAAGCGTCCAAACTTGAAAAGCGTCGCGTCCCCTCGCGATAAAAAACGCCCCTGTGGACACGTACCGTATAGCTCTGTGCAGTCCTCAGTCCCCTCCTCTTTCTCATCTACATCTCCGACGTCTACTACCCCCCACCCACCATAGGACACATCTGACAATTTGCCGACAACCTCTGTCACTGGACTCACTCCAAATCAATTTCACTGGCTGCCAAAAAACTCCAAACATGCATCACAACAACAGAAACCTGGTCCAACAAATGGAGAATCAAACTCAACCCCAACAAAACCCAGCTCATCCTGTTCACCAGAAACACCAAACTCAAACCAACGATCCACCTCACCCTCCACAACACCCCCCTCACCCTGGCCAAAGAGGCAACGTTTTTAGGAGTCACTTTTCAAAGGAACATGGCATGGACCACCCACATCAATAACCTGGAAAAAGAAGGCAACCAACGACTCAACCACCTCAAAGCACTCACCGGACACAAACACGGAGCATCACCAGAAATCATCCTCAAGGTTTACCAGACATACATCAGATCAATCTTTGAATATGCAGCAACAGCCTGGATCACAGCCTCACAACACCAATTCAACAGACTACAAATCATCCAGAGCAAGGCAATAAAACTGGCATACCGACTCCCTCAATACATCAGCACCCACTACATCCACAGTATGTCCGGACTCAAACCCATCCAAGAAAGAAACATCATCCTCACCCAGAGATATCTACAGAGAGCCATCCATAACCCTGCCATGACACAATTAATCCATGAAGGACAATGGGCCACCAGAACACCCCTCTCCATAATCCTCCAAAACAAACCACCATAACTATCAAACCCCCCCCACCACCACCACAAATATTAACCCATGATCACATTTAACTCTAGTTACAGTCCACACACCACAACATCTTTTTATCCACCCTTCTCTTTTAAAACATCATCTTTTTTATCCTCCACGCTATTAAATACCATCCTTTTAGCCACCATTCTTTTCTTCTATCTATCTACCTATTTATATTTATTTTACTTTATTTGATCTTATTCTTGTTAATCTTGCCTTAATTTGATTTGCACACTGACTGACAGCCAGCCACCCCACCCCTCTCAAGCGCACACACACAGTCACATGATATTGATCTTGCCCAGTTATGTTAGCTTTTTTAAAGTTTTTGTTTTTAAAGTTTTCTTTATTTATTTATTAATTTATTATTATTATTTTTTCCTTTAATTTATTTTTCTCTCCATTTTGTTTTATCCATATATTTTATTTTATTTTGTTAGGGGAAGGGGAAGAGGGGGAAAGGGAAAAAAGGGAAGAAAAAAAAAACCTCAACTGGCCGGTCCGTGATGCCTCAAAACCAGCTGGGCTCCTCCTCCATCTCCTCTCTCCTCCCTTCAAACAATCTCCTATTGATAGAAAAGGGCAAAAGCCCTGAGCTATCAAACCAGGCTCACGAATTTACGAGTACGTGTATAGCTATTTGTTTTATCCATATTTCATTTTATTTTATTTTGTTATAAGGAAAAGGAAGAAAAGAAAGAAAAAACAACTCCTCAACTGGCCGGGGATGGGTCATGATGCCTCAACACCAACTGGGCTCCTCCTCCATCTCCTCTCTGGATAGAAAAGGGCAGAAGCCCTGAGCTATCAAACCAGGCTCACGAATTTACGATACGATACGAGTATAGCTATTCGGGAGGTTGGTTTGAGGAGAGTTGCACGAGGCGGAAGATTTTAATTTGTTGTATACGCTGGTTTTGACTTTGGTTTTGACTCATTTATGATTAACGACATACACCTGGGATTTGCGGACATCGGGACTTGGTAGCTATAGGACTGGGTATTGCGGGGAACACTTTGTGGTGATATCTCCGACGGCCTGTATAGGTCCGGAACGATACTTTCACATTTGTTCGTTGCAAACTCTGACTAGTTTGAAAGAGCTTAAACCAGAGGCCAACCCATTCCGGGTGAGAGTGGGGGAATGGGAGCTGTGAGTGAGGAGTGAGGCTGTGGGCACTTGTGGAGGAAGTCAGACCAGGGAAGATCATCATATAGCACTAATGGCATTGAAGGAAGGGAAAAGTGAGGCCAGGCCGGATTTAGTTGTGGAAATGTTGACGATGTTAAATTAAGTCTCTAAATTGGGGAACACTGTGGTGTTTTTATGGGTCCCAGCACATGTAGGAGTACAGGGGAATGAGGAGGCTGATGAGGGAGCAAAAAGAGCCGTCAACAGAAGGACAGGAGATCCCCATACGGCAGCCCGGTGCTGAGCCTCCTGCTCCCCAGCGAGGTCCACGGCAACGCGACCCTCCACCTGCAGCTGAGCACCCCCCTTTAGCTTCTTCAGATGATCTCTCTTCCCTGTCAGGGGAGGGGAGATTGTTGATTGAGAGTGATGTCGACAGTGATGATCGAGAGTATGAGAGTGCGAGTGAGAGCCCGCACTCTGAATTTAGCTCACCGGGTCTAACAGCTGGCCAGCGAGCCAGCAGCTCCCCCTCCCCCCTCCCTCTGACCCAGACACCTCCAACTCATTTTCTCCCACACCCGAGTTCCCTGCACCCAAGTCACCTTTCCAATTAGCAAAAAAAAAAGGCCATCTAAATTCACCACCCAGAATAAAGACAAACGGCTCAATGACAAACCTACACCCTAGTACACCATCACTCCGCTATGGGCTTCCTTAAAGTCGCAACCTGGAATGCTCGTGGTGTGCAGTCAAAAGCTTTTAGACAAAAAAAATATATATATATTATTTATTAAACACAGACTTTGATATTGTCTGTACACAACAGCTCAGACTGAACAACAATGAAGACTCTGAGAATGTCTACAAAAGGTGGAACAAAGGTAAGTCCTTTATATCTATTGGTGAAAGCAGAGCTGATGGAGTAGGTGTATTTTTTTAAACTTTTGATGTGACTGTGTTAAAAAGAAGAGACCTCATCCCAGGGAGATTATTAATGCTGGACTGTATATATAGAGGTGAAAAGTATAGAATTATAAATGTTTACACTGCTCCTGGTAAGGCAAAAAAAATCAGCTTATTCAAAAGACTCCGAGAGTTGCTCACCATTGGTTTTAAAATTATTCTGTGTGGGGACTTCAACACAATAACGGATGCAAACGACAGGTGGGGTCCCAATGATTTTAAATTAAGCTCCGAAGGGAGACTTTTAAAAGAAATCTGCGACGAAGCTAAATTAATTGATGTATGTAGAGCTTTTAATCCATTCGGGAACGAGTATACACGGTTCGATAAAAAAAAAAAAAAACACGGATCGACAGAATTTATGTATCCTCCAATTTTAATGTTAATATGTATGCCACGGTGCTCAATGACCTCTCTGATCACCTTTTAGTAAAAACTTCCAGAGCCTCAGAAAAAAAGAGGCTTCTGGAAGCTCAACAAACTTCACTGAACTTACTGGAGAGATCAGGAGAGAGGAGGTGATGGAGGCCATCCAACAACTGAACATCGATAAAAGTCCTGGCCCAGATGGGCTGCCCACAGAGTTTTACCAGCTGTACATTGATGATGTGGTAAACCTCCTCACCTCCATGTTTAATGAAGGTCTGAACGGTGCATGTATGGGGGATTCCTTTTATCAAGGAGTTGCATGTTCGTTATATAAAAAAGGAGATGACTCGGATTTGGATAATTACAGGCATAAAACTATTATGAATACCAACTATAAAGTTTCAGATTATGTTTGGTTTTGTAATAAATAAATTTTTGAGCAGTCATGTGACATAGCGTTGTGTTGTGCAATGTTAGATATGAGTTCCCTCTCATACAGTGATTCAGTAGCAGTTAGCTAGCTATTATTTTTTTTTACAATGAGCAGTTATGGACATTCGGCGATTTCTAAAACGCCCAATTTCATGTAAAGCTTTAACAACAGAGCCGCCTGAGCCTACCAGCCAACAGAATGTGAAATCACAGATACACAACCAACCACGAGCAGTGGAATAGCGAGCCCAGCTAACTCCACAGCAGAGCAACTGCCGGCACCGGGGTCATCAGTGAATGATGGTCTTGGTGAAAAACACTGCAGTCCAAAGCAGCCAAGCAAGTCTTTGTGTGATATACAACCCGCCACTATCCATCTGCAGCCGTTCTGCATTTCTATGACTACGACATTGAACTGTATCTGCGCAGGTACTGTGACATCCTGCATACATACAGACAAACAAACCTGTTGACAGTGTGACGGCCTTGTCAGTATGATTCTCTGTCTTGGCCTGCCTGTTTGCCTGTTTCAGTTCCCCTGATTGCCTGGCCCCTCCATTAGGAGATTGGCCTCACCTGCTGGGAGCAAATTAGCAGGGACATTTCTAGATGGCCTCTCTCTCTCTACCTCATGGAAGGCTGGTGCCTTGCAGGCTCCCAGCTTTGTTTGTTTGGTTTTGCTTATATTAAGTTATCCCTTATGTTAAAAGGTATTATAGGTTAGCACTATAGTTTCACAGCACCCATCACCCACACCTCATTACTGACTCTGCACCCTTATTGACTTAATTTTGCTTCAGTTATATTATCTTTAATAAACTTATTTGCATATTTAAACTGTTACTGTGTTGTCTTCCCTTATTTGTCATGCTCTCGAACGAGCTGGGCATAACAACAGGTTTGATATCTGGAACGGAGTCCGCAGATATAAAGTTAAGATGCGTAATGACGCCAACGGAGATACTGTTCAATTCCCAACTCTATCTCTCTTGGTCCCTACAATGGGCAAATCCTCTATCCTGGTCAGTACATCAGCTGCTTCATCTGTCACTCTGCTGACCACCAGGTAAAGCAGTGTCTATCTGTGAAGTGTTGGAGATGTGGCAGTCTGGGCCACAAGGCTAAAAAGTGTACTGCTGTGAGTCTGTGTGGCGAAAAAGGCCATGCTTTCTTCAGCTGCCCTGCTTCCTGATGTCAATCGGATAAAACAGAGCTGATGGTGTTGGTATATATATATTTTTTTAAACTCAGGAGGTTATTGTAATTAGAAGAAGAGACATTATACCTGGCAGACTGTTGATGCTGCTTTTATAGAGGTGAAAAATACTGTTTTATCAAGGTTTAAACTGCCCCAGAAAGACGCCCAAAAAAAAAAACATTTCTTTAAATCTTTGGGCAGGGAAGGAGGCAACCCCTGGTCTATTTACTGAGATGAACAGCATGGAGACGTTCATCACGGGATGTAACACTGTGTCATCTCTATTGTCACACAAGCGTGAGCAAGATTAAATCCAGTGCACACATTGTGTGCATTAATTAATCACACTGAAGAAGTATCTTTTTTTCCCCCCCTTTGTTACATGCCATACCACAGACCCACTGGCCTCATCTGTGCCTCTCTAACGGTCTTTTAACCACCTGGCCCTGATGGATGATTGGGCGCAGCCGCTTACAACCACTCACTGCAGCTGCACGGCGGGGGAGGGTGGCACCTGAAGAGACACAGGAGAGAGAGCAGAAATACAACAAAAAACACGGCACGTAACATTAAAGGAAATATAAAACATTGCTAAACTTACTCAAACTGCTGTTTCAGTTACAGCAACAAAACAGTAGAATGATATCCCTACAAATATTAGGGGGTACTTTTAATTTTAGTCAGTGTAAAAATGTTTAAAAGGGTCTTGTCTTGTTTTTGGCCACTGTTGTTGTGATCATAGACTGTGCCTGTCCAGCGCTTTGCATTGTGGGATACAGTAGGCAAGGTAGACTGGTCCGATGCATACTGTCGATTTTTTTCAAATCAGTATGACATATAGGTATTTTTGCCATCAATGAATTTTCTTCGTTGTTTTTATTAGTGTGTATTGTTCTGTATTCATCACTGCTGTAATGGCCACTATACCCCCACAACTATTTGTATGAGTTGGTGATGGAGTGTGATGGAGGCTCCAGTCTTTGGCATCACAGCAAGCGTGAGTATAGGCCTATATGCTAAAATGTGTGAGGCTAATATTATATTTCTCTTTTTTGTTTTGTTTTCTTGGTGTTAAGTTTTATTGCTAAATTGATTACTTTAATCAATTTCATATTTCTTATTGCTACATATGTTTGAATAAAAAGTATTGTGTTTTATCCACAGAAAATACAAAAAAAAATGATCAGATGATGATGAAAGTGGCCAGAAGTTCACTCAGAGTTTCTAAAACAAATAAGTTTATGTTGAGTCTTAATCAAAAGCAGAAAAAAAAGAAACAGCACAGGACCAGGACCTTGGACCAAGCACCCAGGAAGTGTTTGAAGCAAATTTAGTAACAAAAACGTGGAATTACAACTTCCGTGTCCGTCACGTGATGCTATTGGGCCCAAAAATATTTTTTCCCCATAAACTTCCGTGGGGAAAGAGAAGTCTGCAAATTCACTGGACCATTTTTTTTTTTTTTTTTTTTTAGGCAAATCAATTTCCCAGTACGAACACTTGAATATCCCTTATTTAAATCATTAGGTCCTAAAAGTTGTCAAATGCACTAATAGCCGAATCCAGAGTTATTTCCCTTCCTCCGTTCATGTGAATGAGACCCAGACCGAGGGAGGCGGGGTAAAAATGAGCCCTAGACCGAGGGAGGCGGGGTTAAAATGAGCCCCAGACCGAGGGAGGCGGGGTTAAAAGGAGCCCCAGACTGAGGGAGGCGGGGTTAAAAGGAGCCCCAGACTGAGGGAGGTGGGGTTAAAATGAGCCCCAGACCGAGGGAGGCGGGGTTAAAATGAGCCCCAGACCGAGGGAGGCGGGGTTAAAATGAGCCCCAGACCGAGGGAGGCAGGGTTAAAGGAAACTGTGTTTCTTCTATGGGCGCAATGGATACGGAAGACCGCGGAAAATCCAGGTAGTTATATAAGTGGAAGTCAAGCTTGATGAACGTGATGCCATAGTGCCCAAAACATTTTTTTCCCCATAAACTTACATTGGGAAAGAGATGTCTGCAAATTCAGTGGATCATTTTTTTTTTTTTTTTAGGCAAATCAACTTCCCAGTACGAACACTTAAATATCCCTTATTTAAATCATTAGGTCCTAAAAGTTGTCAAATGCACTAATAGCCGAATCCAGAGTTATTTCCCTTCCTCTGTTCATGTGAATGAGCCCCAGACCGAGGGAGGCAGCGTTAAAGGAAACTGTGTTTCCTCTACGGGCGCAATGGATACGGAAGACCGCGGAAAATACAGGTAGTTATATACGTGGAAGTCAAGCTTGATGAATGTGATGCGATTGGTCCCAAAACATTTTTTTTCCCATAAACTTACATTGGGAAAGAGATGTGTGCAAATTCAGTGGATCATTTTTAATTTTTTTTTTAGGCAAATCAACTTCCCAGTACGAACACTTAAGTATCCCTTATTTAAATCATTAGGTCCTAAAAGCTGTCAAATGCACTAATAGCCGAATCCAGACTTATTTCCCTTCCTCCGTTCATGTGAATGAGCCCCAGAACGAGGGAGGCGGGGTTTAAATGAGCCCCAGACCGAGGGAGGCGGGGTTAAAATAAGCCCTAGACCGAGGGAGGCAGGGTTAAAGGAAACTGTGTTTCCTCTATGGGCCCAATCGATAAGGAAGACCGCGGAAAATCCAGGTAGTTATATACGCGGAAGTCAAGCTTATTTTGCTTCATGCGCCTCTGACGCTGTATCCAGTTCTCTTTATATATCCGTGCCTTGGACAGTGACCGTGCTACACTTTGGTGTTGAGTGCTTTATCTGATCTGTGGTTCAGACTACATGGTGTGGAATTTCCCTGTGAAAAGGTTGCCTTTCTCCCTTTTCACTAGGCCCTGTTCCCCAAAATGAACGGTGTTTTTTTGTCTGCTTAATTGTTAACTTCAGTCCAATGCTTCCGTTTATTTGATACATTATGAATTAAGGTGTATTAATGACACAAGCTAGTTTAGTTTGTTTGTTTTATGGGTTCATAGGATTCTTGTTGTTGTCCTGTCTGGGATGTTGGGGTGGATCAGCCACTCAGCAGCTCAATCAAGGAAAGTGCATACAGGTTTGCCTAATTATGTATTTTTAGCAGGGAGGGACTGGGCTCTGCCTTCTAACCTCATCTGCCTTCCATATGCGGTGGCAGCACTACAGTCCCACATATACAGCTCATTTTCTCACAGCAGCATTATCCATGCATCATAACTACATCTATATATCTATCTATCTATCTATCTGTCTGTCTGTCTGTCTGTCTGACCACATTCGGAAGTGCTCTGGGCTGCATATGGCCACATTACATTCTTTTAGCAGTGTGTACACAAATGTGTCCAGGGCCACATTAAGGGACCACCTAGCCTACTCGACTGGTGTGTGTGTGTGTGTGTGTGTGTGTGTGTGTGTGTGTGTGTGTGTGTGTGTGTACACAACAATAACAGCAGAGGAGTGGGTCATAAAGGTGACTCAAAAAAGCAGGTCTTATTGTGAAAAACCTGTCTTGAATTAACCAAACTGTATAAACCAGGATCAGTCTGTTTTATAAAGCTGGTTTGAGCAGACTAAGTCAAGTCTGGTTTATTTCATGACTTTGAAGTCTCATTTATAAAAAAAAAGTAGGATCCACACTAAATATTTGTGTATGTACAAATGAGGAAATGTACTTACACTAAGACATATTCTGATTCATAAAACCATGCGTAAGCCTGCCAGTGTGCAATTTCCTTTTTAAAGTCCAAGATCAATTTGGAATTGTTCGCACGTGGATCCGCCTCATATCCCGGCCTCTACACTCCAACATTTAACCATTATGGTCAATGCAAAGCACCTCATGAATGGTTCTAATGAGCCGGCTGATCAGTGGTTCTTTACTTTGAATTACAGCAAAAACCAAAAGGAAGACCAACAAAAGGAATTTGTCTGACAGAAATCAAGGTGCTTGTGTGTGAGGTGGTTCCTGAACACTTGTTCCCTCATAATTTTTCCATTCATGTAGTCCTCACAGTGCTGGTGCATCCATCATGCAGCATTACAAGTGTCACCGCAATATTGATATGTTTACAGACTGATCGCCTCACAACTTGCCAAAATGATCGTGACAATCAGTGGTGCCCCTACCCTGGGATATCATTTAAAAATGGAAGTTTGATAAGTGATCACGATTTATTACCTCTGCCGAGGCCAAAGGCCTAGGAAGGAGGTTATGTTTTCACCGGCGTTGGTTTGTTTGTTTGTTGGTTTGTACGTTTGGAGGATAACTCCAAAAGTCCGCAACGGATTTGAATTAAATTTGTTGGAGGGGTGGGGTGTGGCACAATGAACAATCCATTAGATTTTGGTGGGGATCCGGATCATGATCCGGCTTCAGGAATTTTTTTTAATAACTCCGCTCAGCCTGTGCATCAACACCACAGGCTTTAAGACAAGCGCAGTGTAACTGATGACGCGTTCATGCCGCGTCACCCTGCCTCTTTCATTCTGGTTGCAGAGAGAGGGACAGAGAGAGAGCGGGGTACACCTGTAGATTCAGTGTTTTTTCACATTAAACTCTGTGAAATTATAGTTGAGTTCAACCAAGGCACACTTGGTGATTGTTGGAAAGAATAATGACGACTGTTTAGGTGAGTTTCACTTTGTTTCTGTCCAGTTTGAATTAAGTTTTTTACGCTGCTCCGCTACGTACAGCTGATCTCAACATAAACAAAAATACACATGGATGATGGCACAAGCTGAACGTAGAGGGGGGGCAATTGTACTCGGGCAGCTTGGCGGAGGTCTGCGCTCTCCGAGTGCAATTCTAGTTTATATTTAAGTTTTGTTATGGTGAACATGGTCTGCATCATGATTAGGATTCATAATATAGATATGGAGTGTAACAATTGTGCAAGAGCTGCCACTGGCTTTATTTCCACACTTTGCTAATTTACACAATCTATATACGCAAGTGGTGAAGATGTGCCGAGAAGGCTGAGTGTGTGTGGCGCACCGCGGTGTCTCCAGTGCGCTCTAATACTTGCATCGGATAGCTGTTTGCAGTTTGTCTATATACACTGTATCTGTCCCTATCAAATAAACCATAAATAAATAAAGGCTTCACAGATGAAGCACAACTCTACAAGAGAATGTTATAAAATGGTTATATAATGTTGTACAGCAGAGGGTGCTCTTTGGCCAGATCAGATATAGATTTTGAAGCTGCCACATCACCAGTGCAGAGCAGAACTGCAGGTCTGGAAAAGATATGGGAGGAGATGTAAAACCTCTTTTTCATGTTTTAGACAGGCTTGTTGGTCTAGGGGTATGATTCTCGCTTAGGGTGCGAGAGGTCCCGGGTTCAAATCCCGGACAAGCCCTGCTTTTAAGCACTCAAAACTGGGGTTCATCGAGACAATAGCCAGGACATACATGAAACAATCAACTGTCTGTTGTAGCACACAGTTTACACAAGTTAATTAGCTGCATATTACTACAGCTATGGACAACTGTACAGGAAGACTTGTTGGTGTAGGAGTAGGATTTTCACTTTCGGTGTAAGAGGTTCTGGGTTCGAATCCTGGATGAACCCTCTTTTAACCTCTTGGGGTCATTTCTGAAACAAAATGTGTTTAACATGACTGCAACCTTTGACTTGCAACCAAATCATTAGCGACAACCTTTTCAAACAAATGTATCCACTCGTGGTATGGAAGAGGAAAGCACTAGGTTTGTGACTGATCTTGCCACTCCAACTACATCACAGTGAATCACGCTCAGAGGGTGCTCTTTGACTAGATGAGATGTAGGACACATGCCACATCACCTGTTTGAAGAGTTTAATAACAGATGCAGCTGCTTGGGCCCTGATAAAAATAGTGGTCTCAAAATGAACACATTAGATTTTTAATAATCAAGTAATAATCTACGGCAAATTCGGTACACACATCACTGAGCTATGTCTTAAGGAAGAAGATTAGTGCCACATTTATTTAAATTCAGAGTTTAATCTCAGGATTCTGACTTTAAACATAACTTAAAACTACTCAATAAACTTAATATCATAACTTTCACCCCTCACTACCTGCCAGTCCACAAGCCATTCCCACGGCAACCACTCAACCTAGGGAGCAAAGGAATGCAGTGGGAGAGGCAATAACAGGAGACAAACGGGTAAACTTTCTAGTCATTACTCGAAGACCAAAGCTCGTGAAAGTGCATTCGCAACCACATTTTCACGGCCTTTAATGTGTCGGATGTCCAGATCATGAGACTGCAGGAACAGTGACCACCTAACCAGCCTCTGGTTAGGACATGGCAGATGTGCAGAAAGGTCAGTGGGTTGTGGTCTGTATAGACCAACACTGGTGTCACCCCAGACTCCACATAGACTGCAAAATGCTGTAGGGCCCAGATCAAGGAAAGGTCCTCCTACTCAACCACCGACTAGCTCAACTGATGCCTGTTGAACTTCTTGCATCAACACGGCTCCTGCTCCTTCATGGCTCGTATCCACCTGCAACACTAAAGGCTGGTCAAAACTGGGGGCAGCCAGCACTGGTGCTGAACACCAGAGAGACTTGACATTACCAAAAGCTTCCTAGCACTCTGTTGACCACACAAACTGAGCCCCGGCCTTCAGCAAGTCAGAAATCGGTGCCACAACAGAAGAAAAATTCTTACAGAAACAACGGTAATATCCCACCATCCCAAGAAATCTCATGAGCTCCTTTTTAGTTGCATGCCGCGAAAACTGCTCAATTGCTCAACTGCCAACACTTTGGCATGCACAGGAGCCACACTCCCTCGTCCGACCATCCGACCCAGGGTGCAAGATTTACTGTGAGCTTCGTGACACATATCTTCTGCAATAATAATAAATTAACATTAAATTTAGATACAAAAAGACAGGCATTTATGTGAAAACTATACAGTTATTCTAGACTTATGGATTACGCAAATCACAATGAGACATACGGCAGATGTTGATGTCAGATACCCAAAACAACATCACAGATGAAGCACAACTCTACAAGAGAATGTTGTACAGCAGAGGGTGCTCTTTGGCCAGATAAGATATAGGTCCTGAAGCTGCCACATCACCAGTGCAGAGCAGAGCTGTAGGTCTGGAAAGAACAGGGGAGGCGATGTAAAACCTCTAGTTTCATACTTTGGACAGGCTTGTTGGTCTAGGGGTATGATTCTCGCTTAGGGTGCGAGAGGTCCCGGGTTCAAATCCCGGACAAGCCCTGCTTTTAAGCACTGGGCTTCATCGAGACAATAGCCAGGACATACATGAAACAATCAAAAGTATGTTGTAGCACATAGTTTACACAAGCTAATTAGCTGCATATTACTACAGCTATGGACAACTGTACAGGTGGAGTTGTTGGTGTAGGAGTAGGATTTTCACTTTAGGTGTAAGAGGTTTTGGGTTCAAATCCTGGATGAACCCTCTTTTAACCTCTTGGGGTCAGTTCTGAAACAAAATGTGTTCAGTCTTTGACTTGCAACCAAATCATTAGCTACAACTTTTTCAAACAAATGTATCCACTCGTGGCATGGAAGAGGAAAGCACTAGGCACACAGGGCCCATGTGTTGCCAGAGTTGCTAATGATCCCAGATTTTGCCATTTCACTGTCAACCTTCTGCGACCCCCATCTCCAAGACAGCAGTCACTTAAGCCAAATAACAGGCAGACGGGGCAGAGGGAGTCGTCACACATCCCCCCCCCGTAAAACGTGGGTCCACAGGATGTCCGTCACTACAATAAAAAAGATGATTAACAACAAAAAAAACCTACTCAATAAACTTAATATCATAACTTCCCCCCCTCAAAATTTGCCAGTCCACAAGCCATTCCCATGGCAACCACTCAACCTAGGGAGCAAAGGAAAGCAGTGGGAGAGGCAATAACAGGAGACAAACGGGTAATCTTTCTAGTCATTACTCTAAGACCAAAGCTCGCGAAAGTGCATCTGCAACCACATTTTCACGGCCTTTAATGTGTCGGATGTCCAGATCATGAGACTGCAGGAACAGTGACCACCTAACCAGCCTCTGGTTAGGACATGGCAGATGTGCAGAAAGGTCAGTGGGTTGTGGTCTGTATAGACCAACACTGGTGTCACCCCGGACTTCACATAGACTGCAAAATGCTGTAGGGCCCAGATCAAGGAAAGGTCCTCCTACTCAACCACCGACTAGCTCAACTGATGCCTGTTGAACTTCTTGCATCAACACGGCTCCTGCTCCTTCATGGCTCGTATCCACCTGCAACACTAAAGGCTGGTCAAAACTGGGGGCAGCCAGCACTGGTGCTGAACACCAGAGAGACTTGACATTACCAAAAGCTTCCTAGCACTCTGTTGACCACACAAACTGAGCCCCGGCCTTCAGCAAGTCAGTAATCGGTGCCACAATAGAAGACAAATTCTTACAGAAACAACGGTAATATCCCACCATCCCAAGAAATCTCATGAGCTCCTTTTTAGTTGCATGCCGCGAAAACTGCTCAACTGCTCAACTGCTCAACTGCTCAACTGCCAACACTTTCGCATGCACAGGAGCCACACTCCCTCGTCCGACCATCCGACCCAGGGTGCAAGATTTACTGTGAGCTTCGTGACACATATCTTCTGCAATAATAATAAATTAACATTAAATTTAGATACAAAAAGACAGGCATTTATGTGAAAACTATACAGTTATTCTAGACTTATGGATTACGCAAATCACAATGAGACATACGGCAGATGTTGATGTCAGATACCCAAAACAACATCACAGATGAAGCACAACTCTACAAGAGAATGTTGTACAGCAGAGGGTGCTCTTTGGCCAGATAAGATATAGGTCCTGAAGCTGCCACATCACCAGTGCAGAGCAGAGCTGTAGGTCTGGAAAGAACAGGGGAGGCGATGTAAAACCTCTAGTTTCATACTTTGGACAGGCTTGTTGGTCTAGGGGTATGATTCTCGCTTAGGGTGCGAGAGGTCCCGGGTTCAAATCCCGGACAAGCCCTGCTTTTAAGCACTGGGCTTCATCGAGACAATAGTCAGGGCATACATGAAACAATCAACTGTCTGTTGTAGCACACAGTTTATACAAGTTAATTAGCTGCATAATACTACAGCTATGGACAACTGTACAGGTAGCCTTGTTGGAGTAGGATTTTCACTTTAGGTGTAAGAGGTTCTGGGTTCAAATTGTAGATGAACCCTCTTTTAACCTCTTGGGGTCATTTCTTAAACAAAATGTGTTTTACATGACTGCAGCCTTTGACTTGCAACCAAATCATTAGCTACAACTTTTTCAAACAAATGTATCCACTCGTGGCATGGAAGAGGAAAGCACTAGGTTTGTGACTGATCTTGCCACTCCAACTACATCACAGTGAATCACACTCAGAGGGTGCTGTTTTGCTAGATGAGATGTAGGACACATGCCACATCACCTGTTTGAAGAGTTTAATAACAGGTGCAGCTGCTTGGGCCCTCATAAAAATAGTGGTCTAAAAATAAACACATTTGATTTTTATTAATCAAGTAATAGTCTATGGCAAATTCGGTACACACATCACTGAGCTATGTCTTAAGGAAGAAGAATAGGGCCACATTTATTTAAGTTCAGAGTTTAATCTCAGCATTCTGACTTTAAACTCAGAACTCATATACATTTTTCACATTTGGTCCTAATCTTGTTCTGCACAGATTGGAGGTGTTGGATTTAAAAGAAGATACCATCTAAGGGGAACCACGGATGTAAAATAAAGATGCTCTCAGGTATTTGATATTTTTAAAATCTGTCTGAGTATCCCAAATATATGGAAATGCAACAGTAAATCAGTGGAGGACCCTGTTAATGTTGTCAAGATGTAGCTATTTTTAAGTACTCTATATTATGTTCGGTAGTTAACGATACATCATATTTTATAAAATGCATGATTGGATTTACATGTTAAATCTAGATTTGAAAAGTAACGAGTTTTTACTGTAAAGTGGAGTAAAAAGTACAGTGCTTTACTCTAAAAGAGGAACTACATTTTCAAATTGCATATGTTATTCTTGTGGTCTAAGACAGTCCAAAAACAAATACTAGTAAACATGAACAACTCTCTCCCAAATCCAAAAAACTAGAGTGCTAAAATTCAAGTTTGTGATGTCAAAGGGTTTAAATTGTGGAAGTGCTCCATAAATAATGCATTGGGAGAGATGCTCTAGATGACACTGGGAGCACCCAAGGGAATGATCTGAGTATATGGGAACATTTTCTGTTTCAGGACTGACTACAGTAGAATAAAGCTCATTTGGGTATAAAAAATAAAACGGTCATTATGTGGGTACACAAAATCAGTCTCCCATTCATTATCTATAGAGAAGTTCCAGACTTTATACCCAATGACATCACAAGTTTGAGTTTTAACACTCTAGTTTTTGGATTTGGGAGAGAGTTTTTCATGTTTACTAATATTTTTTGGAGTGTCTTAGACCATAGGAATAACATATGCATTTTGAAAATGTAGTTCCTCTTTTAGAGTAAAGCACTGTACTTTTTACTCCACTGCATTTATTTTACAACTCGTTACTTTTCAAATCTAGATTTAACATGTAAATCCAATCATGCATTTTATAAAATATGATGTATTGTTAACTGCCGAACATAATATAGAGTACTTAAAATTAGCTCCATCTTGACAACATTAACAGGGTCCTCCACTGATTTACTGTTGCATTTCCATATATTTGGGATACTCAGACAGATTTTAAAAATATCAAATACCTATCTTAATTTAAATGGAATGGAAGTAAGATAAGATAAGATAAGATTTTCCTTTATTAGTCCCGCAGTTGGGACATTTGCAGTGTACAGCAGAAAATGGGATAGTGCAAAAAAACAAGATGCATCAGCTAACACAGTAAAAAAGAGCTAAACAAAGTGTAACAAAATATGAACCATTTAAATAGAAGGAAGTATAAAAATAGGAGCAGTATATACAGTATTGACAATAAACAGACCATTAACAACATTGCACAAGTGGAAAATGATATTGCACAGTGAGAATGAATGAATGAATGAAATTCCAACTGAAAATATCAGGTTATTGTCAGTTTTTTGGTGTGTAAGTGGTCTACTGGGATATAAAGAGTATAAAGTAAGATTAAAGGAAAATACTCAGGAAAAGTACAAGTGCCTCAGTAATTACAGTAGCCTAATTGAGTTAATGTAGGCCTACTTAGTTGCATGCCACCACTGATCATAGTCCTATGCAGGAACTTAACCAGAATCTTTTATTTTGAAAACAGCAGACCGGAAGTAGTTGTTGGCAGACTATCGCTGCTATCCAGCTAGCTCATTAGCTGGTTAGCTCATCTGAACCAAAACCCAACGTTTGCAGCCGAGGAGGGGGTCAGGTGAGAGTGTTTGCACTACGTGTTACGGTGTGATCTCGTGTGTTTTAGTTTGAGTTGTTTCCGGCAACATTGCAGCCAGTGACGTGGTGTCGTTTTGTTGTATAATTGTCATTATTTTGCAGTAAACCATTAAACCAGAGAGAGATTAGCCAGATGAACAGCTTTAGCTAGCTTGCCACTTTGTGTTGCTAGGCAACAGGACTCTCCACTGGGTGTCTGGTAAAGCCTGTAATTACATTAGTGAGGCAAAACCACGCTTTGTCACCTGACAGCCTGTTATGTGCTTATTTTCACAAATTACTCTCTAAAAAGAACTGAAATATTAAAGTGCCTCCTGCTGTCTGTCTGCTTGTCTTCTCTTGGCTCTGATTAGGGATCTACAGTAGGCACCATGTTGGTCCCCATATTCACACTGAAGCTGAACCACAAGATCAACCCTCGCATGGTGACTGTTGGGAAATTTGATGGAGTCCACCCATGCCTTACTGCAGCCACACAGGCTGGGAAGGTACACAAATAAAGAAAAAGAATGATCATACCAACAAGTGGACAGTCAGAAACAAGTAGTATTTACATACAATGAAAAGCTTAAGAAAAATAAATTGTCAACACTTGATGCCTTGATTTACATATTCGAAAAGGAGTGAGAAGAAGTATAAACTTATTTAATCCCACCCCTTCTCCATAAGTCAATTATTCATTAGTAACCAGCTTCCTTATTGAGCCATACTTATACTCTTAATTACATTTTCCTAAATTTGTCTAACTATAATGAATGAACATTTTCACTGTTCCAACATACATTTGGTGAATTCGTAATGAGCAAAAACTAGATTGTATAGCATGGTTGCTCTCTGAGTAGTGAGTGCATGCTAAATAATTTTCTCTGGTATTTATTTACAAATCCCATGTTTTTGTGGCCTTGTTATAACATTGTGGAAAGAGAGTAACCATATTCGGAACTTTTACTTACACATAGTTTCTGTATTCCCCCACGTTACCTGCCTGATATCAAACAGAATTGAGTGGGCAGATTCAAAGGTCTGGACCCAGGCAACCACTTTACAATACTTCCCCACATCTCTTCTAGATTTCACTCATTACAACACACGTTCACTTTGGATTATAGAATACCTCTCTTACTTTTAATGCTTACTATACGTCATACTTTATATGTTTCCACCTCATGCCCTGAATTATCTCTGTTTCTCTCGAAAAGGTTTTTATCCATAACCCCCATGCTCGTGGTCAGCGACCTGTGGCCCACCGACTGAGCCAGAGCACACAAGACTCTGACATCTCCCTCCTCAACATCAACCAGGCAGTCACTTGTCTGACGGCAGGAACGCTTGGACCAAACACCACTGGGGACACACTTTTGGTGGGATCCCAGACCAACCTGCTGGCCTACGATGTCCATGACAATGCTGATATATTCTACAGAGAGGTGAGTGGAACTGAGGAGAATAAGTGGAGGGATACATTTGGATGTAGTGGTAGGTCTTACCGGGAGTGGAGTCTAAGACGATGAAACAATGAACACTGTATATTGCTTGTTATCACTTAACACAGGTGTTTTTTGTAAAAAAAAGTTCTGCTTAACCCTTAAATGCATGCCTCGGGTCTTAAGCAAACCGGGACTACATTACACCACTAGATGACACAATAAAACACTCAACACCATGGTAGTCCACAAACTATTTGTTTTTAACAGTGTCCTGGTGCCAAAAACGATAAAAAGCATTGTTATTTTAATGTTCTAAAAAGTTTATAATGGTAAACCCCAAGGTATGGAAGAGTGTTACATTGTTTTATTGTGTTGTCCTCTTTGACCTGATGATGGCACTGTTGTCTCACTGTTACTATGAATAAATACAGACACAATGATGAAAAAGTTTGTTTTTAGCTCTCTGTCACAGAAACAAAATGGTGCAGCACCTGGGTATCAGGTATAGATGCATAGCAGTATTTTCTTTGATATTGGAGGGTTTTAATGTGACAGCTGCTCTGGAAATGAAGATCTATCTGAGACTACTGATGGTGAGGAATTAGTTTTTGTGCCATTTATGAATCAGATCATTTAAAGGCAGAACTGGAGCATGAGAAACAGTCAAGATACTGTCCAAGTAGTGGTCCCAAGAGAAGTTGGGACTGATGAGGGAACCTCATATGATTATCTCAACTGCCTTGATCTTGCTGCTATATACAAGCAAGTAGTTTTCCTGGCCAAATTGCCAACTTGGGAAGCCACAAGATCTCACAAGTGTTGCAACATGCACAACCATGTTGCAATGATAATTGCAAGCAAGCGACTGTGACTTGTGAGTGCTGATTAATTTGGCTTTGGTAGGTGTTGGTCTATGGGAAGTTACAGTAGGCTATGTGTAAAATAGTACAGTATAAACATGAAATAGAACATATTATGCCAACATATATTATTGAGTTCTTGCCAAAATAAAAATCATGGTAAAAATAAATCATAAATGGCAAAAATATTTTTTTTGTGTTTGCTTTTATAAGTAATTCCTTCCCAAAAGTTTACAAGCAATATGATTTGAATATATGGCTTGAAGCTGGGGGAAGCAGCATTTTCTTTGCCCAATTTTTGGCATTATTGGGCAACTCCATAATCTTTCAGCATATTGTAATTCAAGTGATACCCCAGGGTAGGCAGTTTTCTGGTAAAGGCACAACAAATCCCCCCCGCCTGAATTTGGAAATAAAGCCTTGCTCTTGCAGCTCTCCTCTCTCCCCTCTCTGTCCTAAACCCCTCCCACCAGACAAGCACAGGCATATGCATGTGCTCCATAGAGTAACCTGTACAAGTACTAGTCATTCATTTCAAACATCCCTATCATCATTGTGATCCTGATGCCGTTATATAGCAGCAATTCTATGCTAATTACCATCCTGTTTTCATCTCTCTAGATGTAGAGAGAAAATGCTGCTAATAATTTAACTCTCTGCTAACCGTAGACGTTGTGCTGCAGTGGCGAGCAGAAGACTATTAGCTAACTAAAAACAACATTTTCTCTCCATCTCTGAAACACTTCGCTGATAATCAGTCAGACTCTCTTCTTGATAAGTCCTTCTTCCTTTTTTAGGGTTACTTTGTATCTTGCAGGATATATATGCATCTGCATTTGTAGAACAGCCAATAGGAACGCTCTCTCTCTGAAATGACCTGTGACTTGCCAAAGTCTCCTGTCACGGGCTAGATTTTCTAAAGCCTGAAAACAAGAGAGGAAGTCTCGTTTTCTCTCAGAACATTTGAATTACAATATGATGAAAGGTTATTATGGATTTTTTGCCCAATGATGCCACAAATATACTGCCTACCCCAGTTTTAATCTGAGTACGTTGCTGAAGACTGATTCCTCCATACCTGTGGTATGTAGGAATTTTTTTAAAAACACCCGTGCATTTAAGGGCTAATCTCTGTTACTTTTTGAGTGATTTTGCTGACAAATAGACAACTGGAGTGAGCACATCTATGCAGCTATGCTGTGTCTGTGTAGAACTGAATTCTTTAAAAATAGAAAAAAAATGTCAGAATGGTTCAAGCAGCAATGCTTCACCAACTGGAGAGGAGCCTCGCTGTCAGCATGTTGTACAGTATTTCATCTTAAAGGACTTTGTTTCTATTTCTTCTATGTGTGTGTGTGGGTGTAGGTCACAGATGGGGCCAATGCTATTGTGTTGGGGAAACTCGGGGATATCTCAACTCCTCTTGCCATCATTGGAGGGAACTGCGCCTTACAAGGCTTTGACTATGAGGGCAATGACCACTTCTGGACAGTAAGTAATAGCAAGGCAACATTTTAATATCAGAATCAGAATACTTTCAAGGAGTTGGTTTCATTGAATAGCAATATAACGCACAACTCATGAGAGAGTAACACTTCATCAAACTGTAACTGGTTTGATTGTCAACAGTATATTGTCATTTGTTATATTTCTGCATATCCAGCAATTTTCTAGCCACGTATTGGACAAAATAATTTGCCAAATGTATTTGATTAAGCGTATTCATTTTACACGAGTAGACAAGTGAATGCAATTTTTGTCATTATAATTATTTTCATTCCCTGTCAAGATTAATCATTCCTTGGCTGAATCAACTAAATGAACGTATTCATGAAGAGTCTTGTTTTTAGGTAACTGGCGATAATGTCAGGTCTGTGGTGCTCTGTGACTTCACTGGGGATGGGAAAAATGAGGTAAGTCCTGAAAGGCTGGCAGTCTGAGACACATGCTGTGTAGTCGCTGCGTCCGATTCCAGAGCTTTGTTTGCCTGTCTTCCTCCTATCTCTATCCCATTTTCTATAGCTCTCTACTTCGAAAAATGTTTAAAGTTGTTTCTGAACTATAGATATGAGTTAAATTAAAGATTCATTCATACTGATATGATAATTTGTTGATTCCAAAAAAATGTAGCCCGCAATTGTGTATTTTGTTCACAGCTCCTGGTAGGATCGGAAGACTTTGACATCAGGGTGTTCAAAGAGGATGAGCTTGTATCTGAGATGACTGAAAATGAGGTAAATGGATGAAATGTGTCTCGCTCTTTTTAAGCTTATTGACTCCAGAGAAAATCCATCAATACTGACAGTATTGTATTAACAGTGTGTTTTTTAAACACTAAATTGTGTTTTGTACAGGGGACAGTCGCACCATAATACTTGAAATCATCATTGCACTGTTATAAATGTTCCTCTGTCCTTCCCCATACAGACAGTAACATCACTGTGCCATATGCATGGCAGCAGATTTGGCTATGCTCTGGCCAATGGCACTGTGGGAGTTTATGACCGCACCGCTCGCTATTGGAGAATTAAGGTACCACAGTCATTAATGATAGTGTCGTCTTGGACAAGAGGGGCTGACCTTATAAGACAGAAAGAATAAACATTAGTAGTTACAATTCAAATATTTGGAATATTTGTTTCCATCAGCCTTTCCCTCTGAAAACCTTACGCCAGATTCATACTGGACGCAGAAGCGCTGTGATTCATAGAGAAGCGCTGCCTGCTTCCTTTGGGCACCCATGTTAACCAATCGGGCTGTTCACACTTGATGCGCCCAGCTCGTGATCTTCAGTGATAGTTTCAGCATCTGGTCTATTTTCTCTCTCATGGGGAGCAGAATCGCTTGTTGACCGAAGCAGAGAAATGCACAGAGAAAAGCTACTGCTTTTGCGGTGCTTCCGCATCCAGTGTGAACAGGCGTTAGTTTTATTTGTTCTATGTCTGTGTCCGTCACTTTTATGTCTATTATCATGCTAACTGTCCGAATATCTTGTTACATGTTCTTAACCATTTGAGCCTGCATGATATTTTAATTGATTTACTCCACACTCTTTAAAGGGTAACTTCAGTATTTTTCAACCTGGATCCTATTTTCCCATGTTTTTGTGTCTAACTGACTAATAGGTTTAACAATCAACAATTTCTGAAATTGGTCCAGTATTGAGGGAGAGCCTTTTAGCTGCTCACGTGCTGCAATAAGGTTCTATGGGGGCAAGTTGGCATCAACATTTACGTCCACTAAAAGTGCTTGTTTTCGCCATGACAGGCTCTGGTTGTTATTATAAGTGTCTGACATTATGGAAAGAGTCTCGCTCAAGGAGAAGTTTCGTTCTGAAATCTGGTTGAATAGTGGAATACATCCATGGGGGAAATGCGAGTGCCAGCCGGGCAGAGTTTTTTGTTTTGAACAGAAAGCGTAGCTTAGTGTTATCTAAAAGATTTTCAATGTCATGCCTGAATATTTCGATGATTTCAAACATGTGGACAAGGTCTTTGAATTCAATGGCCGCCCATTTTTATTTGAGCCAGAGTATACAGATATTCAGATTTCACAATGAGACTTCTCCTTGAGCGGGACTTGGACACAATAACAAACAGACCGGATCAAGCGAAAGGTAAAGAAAACATTTTATTTCTCTGTATTGTCCTTTTCATAATGTTGTCAGACACTTATAATAACAATCTGAGCCTGTCAGTGGAAAAAAAAAAACACTTTTAGTAAACAAAACATTACATCACTTACCCTTGCAGCTCGTTTCCAGGCTGCTGGATACAGCGCTCTCCCTTAATACAGGGCCAATTAAAAAAAATATTGTTCCCGTTAGTCACTTACACACAAAAACATGCATCCAGGTTGAAATATACCGAAGTTGACAATTAAGTACCATTTTCACCCATACCTTAAATGTAATATGTCTCCATTTACTTTCTAATAATGTGTTTTTTTCTCTCCCCAATCAGTCTAAGAATCATGCAATGAGCATCCATGCCTTTGACCTGAATGCTGATGGGGTGGTGGAGCTTATCACTGGCTGGTCCAATGGAAAGGTCAGCTCACAACCTGGCAGGCCTGGCATTTAGAAACAACAACAAACAATTCTCACACTTCAGAAATCTGATTTGTAATTACATTTGTGGACACAACAAGTCATTCATTGTTTCATTCATTCACAGTATCTCTAGCTAGTCTTCAGTCTTTGATCACATTCTCCTCTTATATCAGATTGATGCTCGTAGCGACCGCACAGGCGAGGTCATTTTCAAAGACAACTTCTCCTCTTCTGTGGCCGGAGTGGTGGAGGGAGACTACAGGTTGGATGGCCAGAAACAACTAATATGCACCTCCATAGAGGGAGAGGGTATGTTGTTTGGCTGTGTCTGCCTGTATCTTTTTTGCCTACATATGCTTAAGAAGACATGTTGAAACTGGTTAAATATAGACGAGTTGATTTATTGTTTTGTGATACTTACTGTCCTTTCATATCAGCTCTAATTAAATTAATTTAACCCAAAAATTCGAAAAGAATGCATCCTCCAAAAGACTAAATCTTGTGCATTTGTGATATATATGCTTTATTTAAACAATGGAACTTACAACAGGTTTGGGAAGTTCTGTGTTTGAGCGGCAACTCTAGCACACTCCCCATCTACCCAGACGCGGAAACTAGAAATCCAAGCTGAAATAGCCTGTAGTTCCTCCTTGCATCCATCTTGCATCCAGCGCCGTCATTTGGCGTGACAAATGACGGCGCTGGATGCAGATTTTGCAACAGGAGAACTCAGCTTTTTCGGTCAATATAGCACGCACTGAGAAATGTATTGCTTCAATTGACTACATTTACCATCAAAACTGATTGGACATCCACATAAAAAGGTGTAAAGCTTAAAAAGTTAATTCAGACATTTGGGAGAACTGACCATTTAAGCTTGAATGAGGATGTCATCAGTGTTGTAAATGTGTGTATCTTATAGTCCGTGGTTACCTGCCAGCCAGTAAAGACCTCAAAGGGAATCTCATGGACTCCAGTGCTGAACAGGACCTCATTAGAGATCTCAGCCAACGCAGACAGAATCTGTTGCTGGAGCTACGCAACTATGATGAGAATGCCAAGGTACATATATTTATTCCATCATTTATTTATTTTTCATTTAAGTTTGTATTTGTTTTAACAGTTCGAAATTATACAAAAGTAAAGATATTACAAATATGATTGAAATATATGAAATATATTCAAAGATAAATAAATTAAAAAAGATTTTGTTCCTTGAATATGGCGATATGTAGATGTTCATTTTACCTTTTGGTTCATTTTACTGATTTTGATGACCTCCTGGCTCTTTTCTTGAGTGCTATCATCAGGTCAGATTCTCAACTTTGAACTCAAGATGTTTCAAAATACACAGAATCCGTCGCAACCATTTTTGCTGAGCAAAATCACACAGTTGACGAGAACAAACAATTTTATTCTCATCATATTTTGGCCTCATACCCGTTTGTTTCAGAGATAGCAGACTTCATATAGACCATCACATGATTCTTAATCGACATTAGGGTGTATATTATTGTATATGCTAACATCCACACAAACTGTACAATGTTTCAGGGTGTGTCAGAGACAAACAGCGGGGTGGGTGTCATACCAGCCAACACTCAGCTCCAGACAGCGTTGTCAGTGAGACCTGCTACAGAGGATCAGAAGGCTCATGTAGAGCTCAGCATTTCAACACCAAATGGTAGAGTGTTTTAGCACTTAAGCTGAGAATTTCAAGCATGTCGAGGACTGAGGAAACATTAAGTCCCAAATCCCTGAATCTCTGTTTTATCCTCTCCAGAAACCATTATCCGTGCAGTGCTCATCTTTGCAGAGGGGATATTTGAGGGGGAGAGTCACGTTGTCCACCCAAGCGTCCAGAACCTGTCAGGCTGTGTCCGAGTCCCCATTGTCCCCCCAAAAGACATACCAGTAGATCTGCACATCAAAGCCTTTGTTGGAGGGAAAACTAGGTAGGATGTGTGAGTAAGTAAAGGAT
Organism: Sebastes fasciatus; assembly: GCF_043250625.1. Taxonomy (NCBI): domain Eukaryota; kingdom Metazoa; phylum Chordata; class Actinopteri; order Perciformes; family Sebastidae; genus Sebastes; species Sebastes fasciatus. The sequence goes on along the minus strand of NC_133798.1, from coordinate 12,497,740 downwards.
GTATTGTATATTTCTTCCCATGTAATTAAAATCTCTATTTTGTTTTCTGCAGCACCCAATTCCACGTGTTTGAAATCACTCGTCAGCTGCCTCGTTTCTCCATGTATGACATCACTGTTGACTCCTCAGCTGCTCCGCCCAGTGGGAGGGTCACCTTCAGCATCAACGACCGACCGCAGCGGGTAGGCTGTCAGAGTTTCTCACAGGAAGACAGAGGACAATAGGAAGAATGATTTGTGATGTTCAAGGCAATAACATGCTGATATATGTTTGCTAATTCAAATCTATGTGTGTGTGTGTGTGTGTGTGTGTGTGTGTGTTTGCGTGTAGGTGGTGATGTGGCTGAATCAGAACTTCTTGCTTCCAGAAGGAGTAGACAGTCCTGACATCACTTTTAATTCACTAAGAGGAGGGGGACTGTTGTCCATCAGTATGGCCAGCAATGGACAGGTACAAACACACACATCAGTTATGTGTTTAGCTATAAGCTTCAGTCAGAATCAGTGGTTGTTTGATGTTACACTTTTGTACTTTTTTTTTCACCCAGCTTTAACTTTACATTAACAAGAGAATCAAATTACAAGTGCTTGAGCTTTGCAGCTCAAAACATAAACATTGAAGTCACTGTGATTTGCTATTACCAATGAAATCAATGGGACTTTCTATTTAGCAATAATAATAATAATAATAATCTATTTGAAAAATCATCGTCATCCATCATAATCACCATCAGTTTAACTCTCACATTTTACTTGTCTTGCATTATCTTGTCTAGTAGCAAGTAGCTGCAAGTGAAATTGCATAGTAAGTACAAGTGCAAAGTCAATTTAATTAATTACATTAAAGGGATAGTTCTGAGTCTTTGAAGTGGGGATGTATGAGGTACTTATCATAGTCAGTGTATTACCTACAGTCGATGGCGGTCTATAGGGTCAGATCATTGTCAATATTAATGAATTCACACAGAGGTATTCACAAATGTATTTTGTGATTTATATATAAATGACTCTCTCCTCAAAAGTATTTTTCACTTCACACAAAAATATATATTGTCGTATATATGTATGTATGTATAGAGAGGACAGCTAGCTTTGGCGAAGTGGTTCAAACATTTGATTTGTGCACCCCTGACTGCTATAGTGCTGCTACCCTCAACTTTGACTGAAACCAAAATGAAAATGTTATACAGTCTGCCAGACCTCATTCAGCTGACAAACATATATCATTTGGCAAACAAATAGCTAAGCTTACATCAGCCAGCTAGCGTTAGCGTTAGCCAGCTGTCAATAGCAACACGCCGGGTGCTGGTGGTCTCACCTTCGACATCGTGGATGTAACCTTCAATCCAGTTGCTGTATCTCTTTGATTGGATTCTTTTGGGGATCTTTACAGACTTATCTGCCCATGATTGTTTCAAAACTTAGCTGGGTGCACAAGTCAAATGTTTTGACCACTTCTCCAAAGTTAGCTATCTAACTACTTTTCGTGTTGATGTTCACCCTGTGCATGACCTAAATCGTACCCCCGTGGGGAGACATCTGATTGGCTACAGAAAATCGGTGCATGTCAGGGGAGTCTCAAACAACCCACACACAAATGCGATGAAGTTCACAAATGACAAGCAGTTTGTAAATGCAGGTTCAACAGTTTGTATATAAATGTAAGAACATCCAAATATGTTTTTGATGAAACTTGTAAATACTTTTAAACCCATATATATGTGAATTTCTATTACATTTATTTAAAACAAGAAATATTTGTGTGTGCACCAGAAATATATTTGTTAACCTTATTTTTTATGTGTGGATTTTTTTTTTTACATTTATATACAATGATAACTATTTTTGTGTGCATTGAAAAATATTTTTGTGGAGAGAGTCATTTATATATAAATCACAAAATACATGTAAATCCTTCTGTGTGCATTCATTAATATTGAGGCTGATCTGACTTCATAGCGGTCAGCACGCCCCCAGCTTGGAGAAGCAGACAGGAGTACCAGCATGGAAGCAAAGCAATGTACTGCTGTGGACAGGGGCAGCAGCAAAACATAGTTTAGCCACCTAGTAAAACAGCCCACCTAAAAAATGGTCAGTTTAAGAGTATGCTATATTTCGAATATTTTTGCCAGTTTACCTTGCAGTCAGACAGCCTTTCTGACGAGGAACTGAAGTCGTTATATCCAGCTATGCGCTCTTCAAAGCCACCACACTCCATTGACAAATAGAGAAATTTTACCGCGCAGAACACAGGAGTTAGTTTTTTTCCGCTACCTCGATTGGTTAGTTTGTGTTATTGTTTGACTTTAATGAATCCGAGCTAACCCTTTAAAACATCAATTGTGACTGTGTAAATAATTAATACTTTACCTTATCAAGAGCAAGCAAAATATTGATGTTAATTGGCACAAAGTTACAATAGCTCTTGGCATTTCCTTTAAATCAGCTAAAATCAGACAGTTGATTAATCTCTAATTTGCCCAATTAGATCACTCTGAGAACCGATGACATCGACCTGGCAGGAGATCTGGTCCAATCACTCGCCTCCTTCCTGGCAATAGAGGACTTGTCAGCAGAAGCAGACTTCCCCGGATACTTTGAGGAGCTACGCACTACACTCACTGAGGTTTGGCTTTAATGAGATTGAAACTTCTGGTGTCATAAACATTTAATACTCCAAGACACAATACCTTCCGTCCATCGTCACATGTACATTGACCTGTACATGTACATTATGACTACAGTTTTGACTTCAACAGCACCCTGTGTAAAAGGTTTGTCAAGGCTGAGAGAAGTCAGCCTTGAATGTGATAAATTATTTATTTGTCAGGAGAGAGAATGTAGTTGTTGTTGGTGGTGATGCTGTGGTTTAATAGTGAGTCTTAAATATCTGTACGCTAGGTGGATGAGTTCCACTCTGTCCATCAGAAGCTAACTGCAGCCATGGCCGACCACTCCAACTACATCAGAAACATGCTGGTGCAAGCAGAGGACGCTCGCCTTATGGGAGAAATGTGAGTTACCACGACGATATGCACAGACTATATTAAACTGGTCTCATTTATAATCCTTGTGAAATACTATAATATGTGAAATACAGGCAACACATGGGCAATATTTTAAACTCTCTGTTATAGACCTTTTTCAGCAGGCATATTGACACTGATACAGGGGCAGACTGGGACCAAAATTCAACCCGGGACTTTCAGATGGAGAGACCCTTTAATGCGAGCAGCCAGAGCGCACAAGTTGGCAGTAATTTTAACACTAATACAGTTTTTATGATAGAAGAATATATATAATATTTTTTGACCCCGTTTGAATTGCACCACTCAGTGAACTACATCTTTCGTCTTGCACAATATACTTCACCAACACTAGCTAGCTAACAAGCTAACTTAGCTATGACAGCCTCAGCGAGAGAGACACGACTTTTGGGTGTGTAGTCTTTCTATTTACGTATTTTCAGTCTCCTACTTGAACAGTTTTACAACAAACTGCAACTTTCTTGAATCGTAAGATTATCTTTCAAATTGACAAACATCATATGTGTAATTCATGGCGCAATTCAAAAGGGATCAAAAAATTATTTGTCTCTCGCCATTGACTACCGTTCATATTTTTTCTTAAATAAGGTTCCGTGGTGGTCCACCGGAAGGGGCCGGACACCGGCTCTTTATAAGGGTTGGTTCAGGTTTAGGTAGGGGGAAACACATACCAATGGGAAACAGTACTCGACATAACACTGGCCACACACAACGACTTCTGATGACTTTTTTTCCTGCTAAATGTGTGTGTTGGGTTGAAAAAGAAAGAAAGACCAGCCCACCACAAAAATTCCAGAGCTTCCCGATGGCCCTGCATCAATAAAAATTTTTGAAGGATGCGTGCCATTTAGGTCAGCCACGCCCAGAGTCGGAGCCGTGGTATTGTGCATGCTTGTTTAAAGGCATCAAATAGAAAAAGCCATCATTAAAGTCGATTGCCTTTCGCGTAATCTGGCGGATCCTCACCAGCAAATGAGCGGGGAGCTCCACGCGCTGGCAAAACGAAGGGAAGCCGAACATTGTTCATTTGCACATACCGCCCACATTGCAAATTTGCAATTGGCAAAGTTTCCCCTTACAATATTACTGAAATGTAAAAAACTATCATCTTCTGAAACAGAGCAATTGTATCAAAAACAAATACGCTCAGTTGCCAGTTTATTAGGTACACCTAGCTAAAACTAATCAGTCTAATACAACAGTTCTACAATAAATCCTACCTTCATGTATGTTACAATGTTCAGTTTTTCTTGAAATTGTTTTCTGGAGGCTGTAGTTTGTGGTCCTGTTGAATTGTATTGTGTTATAATGAAAGGTGTTTCTCATTTTTAATGTACCCTCACTGATATAAACGGGATGGGCAAAATATTATAAATCCCTCTTAGTATAATTTACAATTCAACTACAGCACAAGCCTCCAAAATGACCACAACATTTAATCAACACCTCTCTAAAACAGTTTCAACAAAAACACTTGCAACCAAATATGTATTTCATCATATATGTGTTGATTAAACTGATATAAGATTATTTTATTTTTTTTACCACAGGACCAAACCAACTAACTGTTTCTCTCCCTCTTTCTCCCATACTTTCTCTCTGATTTTCTGTCTTGCCCTCTGTAGGACAACTATGAAGAAGCGTTACAGAGAGCTGTACGATCTAAACAGGGATCTGATCAACGAGTATAAAATCCGCTCTAACAACCACAATGCACTACTGGCCTGCCTCAAGTCTGTCAACCAGGCCATACAGCGGGCTGGTAGACTCCGAGGTAGGCCACTGTGTGTTTGTGTGTGTGAGTGCATGTGTAAGATGTACTGTAACATACACAATTCCTTAACAACAGTACTGTATGTGGGCTGACAGGCTTGGAGTCCACTTTTAGTCACCAAAAAGTCATTCAACTTTAGTCAGAATGTTTTTCTCTCTTAATTTTGTCAGCTATTTTTTTTTAATCTTAGTCCTCTTTAGTCATCAGATTATATTGAACATTTATGTGATTTTAGTCAATCTTGTCAAAATCTGGTCCGTTGTGAGAGACAATTCGCACCACCCAACATGTCAAAATATGCGTTACTCAACCAACCAAACCCGACCCGACCCGACCTGCCAACTTTATGAATTATAGTAGCACAATTGTCAGGACTGAGGTGTGAGACAAGAATGACAGAGACGGAGTGTGTGCTGACTTGACTATGACTTGTCCCAAACTGCATGTGATTATCATAAAGTGGGCACGTCTGTAAAGGGGAGATTTGTGGGTACCCATAGAACCCATTTTCATTCACATATCTTGAGGTCAGAGCTCAAAGGACCCCTTTGAAAATGACCATGCCAGTTTTTCCTTGACAAACTTTAGCGCACGTTTGGAGCGTTATTTAGCGTTCTTCCTGACAAGCTAGTATGACATGGTTGGTAACAATGGATTCCTTAGTTTTTTTAGTTTCATATGATGCCAGTATCTTCTTTACCTTTAAAACTGAGCCCACTAAAACCTAAAAATCTCAAGTTGCGTTACTGTGTTAAAGAAATTAGTGGCGTTAAAACGACTTTGCATTAACGCGTTAATACCGCGTTAACTTTGACAGCCCTCATTTGTACATATATGTATATGTGTATTCAACGATAATAACAAAGTGTATTGGGGGATCCTTAAGAAGAAAACAAAACAGGCATATTAATACTGATTTCACTATCAAATGGAAATGAACAGAGTTTAGAAGCTTAAAAGCTTAAAAGCAATTGTGTCATCCTTTTATGTGTTGTTACATCTTGCATACCTGTCTTGTCGCCTCATATTAATCTGTCTGTCGCTGTTCCTCCATCTCCTCAGTGGGTAAGCCCAAGAACCAAGTGATCTCTGCCTGCCGAGACGCCATCAAGAGCAATAATGTCAACGCACTCTTCAGGATCATGAGAGCCGGCACTGCATCCTCCTGAGGGTGGAAGTGGTGGGATGCAGGAATGGACAAATATATTTAAAGTATAAGCACAACTGATCATTACTGTAATCTATCTATTTTAAGCGTGGCACCAGCAAGGAAGTTTCCCCAGAGTGATGGGACGAGAACTACACGTGGACATGAAAAGGGACGCTGTTGTAGCCTTAATCAATCTTTTTTCCAGGATTTAGGAATAAGCAACAGCCTGGCAGCAACATTTGGCACCAGCACCATAATACTTTTACTCTATGTGAAAACTTGAAATTCTGCTAGCTCACAGAAATAAAATGCCGACCATGGGTTTGGTTTATTGCACTTGGAAGAGCTCGATTTAGTGCAGTTACAGCTTAGCTAGGTAATTGTCAAAATTAGTGGGATGCAGGCAGGAGTGACGCAACTGTTAGAGAGTTCAGCTGGACCAAAAGGGGGAGTGGAGTGCTTCCACCAAACTGTTTCTCGGAAGCAATGGAACAAAGATATTCTGAATCAGTGGTGCTTCAGAGGAATTCATTTTAATCCATTAATCTAATCTAATCAAGGTTCAACATATTGCTGCTGTCTAAACCTAATGGAAAAACAAAAAGTTAGACCTTTTCTTCAGTTTTATGCTCACGTAAATCTGTCTGATAACATCAGTAGTTAGCCAAATGTTCACTGAATGTACTAGAGGTGCTCCAGGTGGCGTTGCACATTTGTCTAAGAAATGTTTAAACTTCAGAAAAGAAACTGTCCGTTTCCACAAAGACTAGAAAATGACCATCTGCTGGATCAGCGCCGTGATTGTTTAATCCAGTTGACACAGTGATGTTTAGAGAGAGCACAGCTGGAGCGAGACAGAGAGCAGCTTCCTCTCAGATAGAGAGTCGTGCCATTGAAATCACTGGTGGCCCCGATAGTTCTGTGACGGCCCGCCCTCTCAGACTCAGGTCTCTGCTCCCAGCTGTTTGTGTTTGTGTGCTGTTTGTAGCCAAAGAAAACTATTCTAAATGAATGGATGTCACAGAGGACCAACGATGTGTGTTTACCTTTTGTAGATTGTACACAGAGATTGTAAATGTAATTTTGTGTTTGTTGCAGAAAACTATTATTAAATTAACTTATGTTTTAAAAGTTTCTTTGTATTTGGTATTTTTTTATTTTTTTTTAAACTTTGGGATCTCTGCTAGAGTTTAAAGTAATGTGCTACAGGTTGGAACAAAGTTTGGCTGCACAGCATGGGCTTGAAATGACCGAACCCACCAATGGGCCATTGCATGTATAATAACGGGGGAAGAAGTGAGAGGAGAAATTATGATGAATTGAAAAATGTGACTTTCCAGTTTTTGGACATACATCTGCCATGTATGCTGCATATTTCAAAGGTGTTTTATTTATATATTTGTGTCAGTTTAGCTGTACTATACCCTGTATCCAGCAAGTTGTAAAGACCGAAACCCCACAGAACATTTTTCACTTTGTACTTTCAGCTTTTCCAACCTCATCTTGCCAACTTTCTGAATAGTTCTGATTGGATGCACACATGTTCACTTACGAGCTGCATTCTATAGGCGCTACATATGGTTCAGTAAAGAGCCAGTCTATAGTCATAAATAACTATCACTGCTGCTCATGCTGTGTGTGTGTGTGTGTGGCTGTGTTGCTTAAACTAGTGAACTATTTAGCTGGCCTTGATCTTTTACTACCTTGTAGAGACCAGCTAGTAAAGGACATGACTCATTATCATGACTTTAACTCTGCACTTTGATTTATATTCCTCTCATCTCTTTCTTCCTTCATCCTCCTCAGTTTGCTGTGTTGGCATCTGGCTTCAAGTCGCTCCGCTCCAGCTTTAGTCACGTGGTCAGGCTAAGATGCTGCGTTCAAGGGCTCCTTGTTAGCTCGTCCCTCTGACAACTGGCTCATAAATCCCGATACATTCTAGTAAGTACTTCCGAATTGACAGATGAGTTGTTGGTAAAACTACTTATATACTACACACCTTTTTTTTTAATAATTTATATTAAAAAAAAGGATTATTAAATATAATATCCTATGCTGTATTCAGATTATATGGGTATAACTCCCTTACAGAGACACGCTCATAATTACAGTGTTTGTAACAATCAGTTACTTTTGTACAGAGACGTTGAACCTAAAACTGACAACAAGCCGTGTTAGTTATATTTCCTGAATAGCTGACCCTACATGAAGAAAAAATCTTTCTAAAAATGAATTTATAATTTCCTACACTCGAGTTTATTTCGTTGACAGTGCATCTTTGGATATTTCCTACAGCACTTGAAGGCAACCGCAGCTCGTGAAGACAGGCTCAGCGCCAGGTAACTCTTTGTAACCTTCCTCACCAACACACACACACACACACGCTCATAAATACAGTCTCTCCTCTTCTCTCATTGGGTCTTTGTCTTTGGAAACTTTTGGACATCAGTCTCTGTGTCTGCAGAGCAGGAGGCTGTGTTGCAGCTCCTCACATCCTCAGCCCAGATGTTTCCAGTTTGACCTCCCCCTCCGCTGGGTCTGGTAAGTTTGAATGACTTGCATTAACCAGGGAACATTTCCTAACTATTGTGGTTATAAAAACCAGAGCAGACTTGTTGTTGATCCTGTGAAACATGCGGAATATAGAGCGAGAAAGGATTGGTCACTTTCTGTTTTAGACTGCGCGAGAAGTTTGCGAGGCTTGTTGGTCATGCTTTTGAGGAATGTGTTGCTGTTTGACAGAGACAGATAGCTGTGATTAGACTGTCACATATATAACAGGGCATTATTTAGGGATGTCCGCATATTAAAAAGACTGTTGGGACACAGTGTTCTTTGAAAGAGTTGGTACCCTCATACTCACTTACATAAGACAGACACTCCCCCTTCTGAACGGAATAGATGGAGATCGAGGAAAAGACATGTTGGTGATTGCAATTTCATCACCAAGCAATAACTTTGAATATTAATAATTTATATTGTTTATCCTCGAACGGTAACTGCTTCAAGGTGATGTGCAGCAGGTAACTATGTTCAAAGCTCAGCATCACATTTAGTCAGTTTCAGCAAAGATGCCAGGACACCTTTTGAACTCCAAATGACAAAAACCATGCTACTGAGACGTAAGTAAGCACTGTATTAAAATTGGAAGGGAAAGTAGATGTTTGGCTGTGTCTTTTGGTCTAGTGCATCGTATTTGCTTTTTTTTGCCTTTATTCCTCAAAAGAAGATGTGAGAGGGTTTCACAATCACTTCCAGGAAAGGTTCATCCTCCTTAGGAGAAGAGGGGAAGGGACAAGAAGTATCAATATCCTCTTTGCAACAGGGAGCATCAAAGTTAATGAAAATGTGTTGTTTTCCAGGATGCCCCCACCCATTGGTGCCTGAGGAGAAGGGGAGGATGAAGCCCGACACGATGGACGTACATCCCGTGATATGAGTTTTTTTACAGACAAACTGTGAAGTTTGAAGACTGTTTGAGGTGATGTTTAGTAATGCAGCAGGGCGTAGGAAGGAGAATCGCCACATCGCTTCATCAAATTCTGCAGAGTAGCCTGCAAACTCAAATCTGGTCCATATCAGCCTCCACTGCTGTCTGCAAAGCAGCATGAACTGCAGCCGTCCCTGGCCACTGCATTCCTGTTCGATACTTAACTGAAGTCAGTGTCTTCAGAAGATGCTGAGGAAGATCGCAGCAATGAGGAGGATCCTGCATGTGAAGGGAGATGTGTTGTGCACGATGATGCTACTGGTGCTCTTCTGTGTGCTGCTCTATGCCCGCCAGGTAAGGATGGACCCACTCACAGCATAGGAACTAGACAATACAGCCTTCTCCTTCTCATAAATTCTTTAAAATCACCTGTCCACTTCCCATGTCCCATGAAATCCCACCAATTTTTCCAGGCCGTGCTTTCCTCTGGGTGGGACAGGCCTGTGTGGAGGCTGGATTTCCATGGCTCTACCAGCTCCAGCAGGACCTTACTGGGTGCCAGTAGGGCTAAAGTAGGCCAGGAGTCTCCAGGGGTATGAGCTGATATGATTCAAGTTGTGAATGTATGTGCTTGTTTGCATGTAGGTTTCAGAATCAAAGTGTCTTCATATTGTATAATGGGTATAATGATAATGGGTGCACTAAAAATGAGCGTTTCCACCCCGGTGTCATGTTTCCATCACTACCGATCGGAGCTGGAGCCGATAAATATCCGTGACTACTGTAGAGTAATTTGTCCCGGTAATGAATGCCGATGCTAACCTTTCCCACTGAAGACTAAAGCCAGATGTTAGCGGGTGTCTGTGGGTTTTTTGTCCAGTGGGAAAGGTGCTTGCTGTTATACCGTTTTTCCACCAAAATTAGCATGTATATTTAAATTTTTAAACACGGGAAAGTCTGCTGAAAATAGGCTGTAGACTCCTTGTCCATTACAAGTACGGCCACACCAGAAGCAGGGTTAGTAAACATTAAAAATGTTATGCTGGTTACCTATTTTTTTTGCATCTGTTACTTAGTCTCTCTTTCAAACTTTCAAACCACTGTTGGTGTTTGTTACAACAGCGGAAAGACTAACAAAGATGGTTTTGAAGAGTTTTATTTGGTTTCTGTGGAGTTTTTGGAGCAAGTGTTTTACGACAATCAGCAAGGTAAAATAACTGTTGCCTGACTGGTGTCTGGTGGCTTTGAGGAGAGCATATTAATTGTATATTATACCCCCGCGACAACGTAGTCGGGGGTATATTGCACTCCGCATGTCTGTCCGTCCTTCTGTCCGTTCGCGTGTCACACTTTCGTTTCTGGAGCAGAACTCGGAAACTATTTAACTGAGGAACTTCAAATTTTGTATGATGGTTGACAGTGTGGTTTAGTTGTGCCTTTTGGGTGTTAGAAGTCCAGGGTGCCCAAAACTTTTGAAATTTTGGCCAAAAACTGTGATTTTTTTCGACTTCAATTTTGTTTTTTCCGGAGTAGAACTCTGAAACTTATTTAACTTAGGAACTTCGAATTTGGTCTGATGGTTGACAGTGCGGTCTAGTTGTGCCTTTTGGTGAATAGAAGTCCAGGGTGACCAAAATTTTTGACATTTTTCCAAAAGGGCAAAACCTTTGGCCCTACTTTAGTAGGGGTCAAGCAGTGCACGGGGGTATGTGAGCCATGCTCACTTTTGCCTTGTTTTCACAGTGTTTACTGCTGAGCTGAAATCCACAACCAGTGTTCGAGCACGGTACAATATGTGCTGTTTGAATATTCATACTGCATATGTAGAGTGCATCAGTGTATGTACACACAGTATGTTTGTATTTATGTTTGCGTGAATGTCCATCTGTACTGATCCACAGAGGGTCCAACACATTTTATAATGAACTTGGTAGAGATAAACATGGAGCAGTATAAACAGAAATTATGATGCTAGTTTTCAATGTTAGTTGTTTTAGTTTTGACCTTTCTTTTTCACATAAAACTTTATTATATGTTCATTAAGATAACATGTACTTGTTATAATAAATGTCCTCCGTCCTCTGTCTCACATAATTTTTCCTAATTAGCAGATCCCATCCAGCCCTTCAGAGCCACAGCTGCCTCCCTGCAACCCCCAGCCCAAGTCCAAACCTCCTCAGCCCAAGGCCAAACCTCCTCAGTCCAAGACCAAATCACTTCAGCCCAAGTCCAAACCTCCTCAGTCTAAGTCCAAACCTCAGGTTAAATCTAAGGGGAAATCCAAGTCGCGACGGAAGAATGCTGTGCCGACTAAGGCCGCTGGCAAGCCCCTGCCCACAATGCCACCTTTTGACTTTGAGGGTTATCTGAGAGAAAAGGACAACAGAAACTTTAAGCTGCTCATAGACCAGCCAGACAAATGTCACATCGGAGGAGCAGTGGTGGAAGAAGGAGGAGGAAGTAAAGGGTCTACTACTACTCCCTACATGCTCATTGCGGTGAAATCCATCCCTGCAGATTTTGATAAACGTCAGGTAAAATACGCCATGTTGTATGTAGGACATTGGCAAAAAATTTACGCTTTTGAAAAATTTGTTGTGAATTAGTACAGAAATTAGGCTAAATTTTCACCCAAGCTATTTAGTGTCTTAAAGCTCGTTGTTTTTGTTTTACAGCACGCATCTTTGCTGTTTTGTTTTACTCTCACTGCTCTCAGTGTAGTTCATTGTAGCAGCCAGAGGCTGTTTTCAGTGAAAAAAGTTCTGATAGACCCACTGTACACTACCTGCCCAGCACTAAACAGCAGACGGACAAAGTTAGCAACTAGCTTGTGAACACAGTGGAGCATTTAGCAGCTATAGAGCCAGATATTTCCTTCAGGAATTGGTGGTGACCAAAACTAGAGCTAAAAGGAGAGTGAATATTGGACTTACATTTGTCACGAGAATGCAGTTGGATTTGAGAGACAGCCATGACTGGATTTTATATCTGCATTCATATACAGATCTGTTTATAGAGATTAATAGAAAGATAAATCACTGTCAGATGATAGCCGATGGCCAATGCATTGCGCCTCTTTTGTTCTCCACACAGAGTGTTAACCTGCATGCAGCTAAAGCCTGCTCAAAGTTGATTGGTCAATACTACTCGGACAGAACACTTCTGATACCAAAATCAAAAACATTTTATTCACTCAGTCAATTTCTTGGTCAGCAAAATAATCTCTTTCTCTCTGCACTTAATTATTTCTAGGTGGTACGTCGGACATGGGGTAAAGAGGGACTTATCCAAAATGGTGTGACCATCCGTACCGTTTTCCTGCTAGGGGTTCCCAGGAATCGGACTGCTCTGCCTCTGTGGGATCGGCTCTTGACCTACGAGAGTCAAACCTTTAGGGATATCCTGCTTTGGGACTTTGAAGACACCTTCTTCAACCTGACACTAAAGGAAACACATTTTCTGGAATGGGTTAACAGCAGCTGTCCTCACGTCAAGTCAGTGTTTATAAGCTTAAATCAGGAGTTGAACTGATTCTTAGCTTAATGTGATTCATATCTGATGCTCTTCCTATTATCTCTTCTCATACAGATTCATCTTCAAGGGTGATGCTGATGTGTATGTTAATGTGGAGAATATACTAGAGATGCTACAAGGTCAAAAGCCAGACAAGGATCTGTTTGTTGGTGATATTATTATCCATGCTAAACCCATTCGCCGGCGCAGTTCCAAATACTATGTGCCAGAGTTTGTTTATGGAGGGGGTTTGTACCCGAATTACGCAGGGGGAGGAGGGTTTGTCATGTCGGGACATACGGCTCGGAGACTTAGCTCTGCCTGTCAACAGGTACTTCACAGTTCGACAGTTTTAATATTTTAGTCTGTCAGTTTTTAGAATTCTTTGATCTATAATGTTTTTTTCACTTCCAGGTGGAGTTGTTCCCCATTGATGATGTCTTTCTGGGAATGTGCCTCCAGCTGATTGGAGTCAAACCATCACGCCACCAGGGCTTTCGGACCTTCGGAATTCCCCGACCATCTGCAGCACCCCACCTTCAGACCTTTGACCCCTGTTTCTACAGGGAACTAATGGTTGTTCACAGCCTCAGTGTTCCTCAGATCTGGCTCATGTGGAACCTCCTGCACGACCCCAAGCTGAGCTGCCACAACAGGACTAGCCCGACATCCTGGCCCTTTAAGTGGAAGGATAAGATGGGAGTAACGACAGGAGTAGAGAAGGACTACGGTGAGAAGCAGGTGTTTGTCACACATTAGTGACTCCCTGCAGGGCCGAGTGGGATCTGCAAAAGCCCTAGCAAGGACAAAACGGTTATAAAGCAGGATCTGTGGCCAACTTCAAAGGTTTGTGATGTGTTCAAAAGCACAGTTGAGTTATATGAGACTTTATCCAAGCTGGTAGATCATCTTTGGGGAAATGAATTGGCAAAGACTTCAGATTTTTTCAGCGAGGAAGCCCAAAGAGAATTTGGGCTTTTGCCATCCAAGCCCATCTGTGCATTCATACAGTGAACAACCATGCAGCAAGACCTTGATTTGCAAAGAAGATTGTGACTTTTGAATGTTTATTCTTCAGAATGTATTGTGTTATAATTGTTTACACAGAGACATAGTAAGATCTATAAGGACAACATAACGACATGTGGTTAGCTGGTTTAACCTCATCCAAGCGTAAAAGCACCCATGTGTCTGAGACCTCAACATTGTTAATATACTGACTCACATTGGACTGTGAGGACAGCCAGGACTGGAGATGGATGTGTGTACTGGGTGCGTGGAAGGACAGTAGGGATTTTTTGTGTTCTCACCGTGAATCACTAGCAGAGATGCTCCTCACTCCCTTATGCTGGATAGAGGCACAAATGGACAGTTATACTATCTGTTCCCTGGAGGACAAACAATGAAGCCTAAATGGGAACCAGCTGGGACCATAGCGCGCGCACACACACACACACACACACACACACACACACACACACAAAACCTCTGCTGAATGTTTGTGGAAAAGCCTGCTATTTGAGGAGTCAGATATGTACTTTCATGTGAACACTATTATTACTATAATTATAATGATTTGATTTTTTGTATGTATAATTCTGTTTTTCGTTAAAAAACTCTTCATATCTTTACCCTCATATGTTTTCAAAATGTTCAATGTAACTGCATTTCAACAGCAAAACATGTTCACAGACCTAGACAGATCGAAACAGATTGTCTATTAGTGTGATTGTTCAACAAGCTCATGTGCTCTGGACTGCAGCTGGTGCCCATTTTGCCATGCTAGCTGTGTGGCTCTACGTTTAGACTGAAATGTCTCCACTATTTCATTGGTGCTGAGAGGATGTGTGCTAATAACTTTGATGATCCCACAATGAGGTTGCCATTTGTGGTTTTGAGTGAAATGCCTCGACATATATTGGATGGATTGCCATAAAATTTGGTACACACATTCATGTTCCCCTCAGAATGAATTGTAATAACTGATCCCCAATTTAATTTAATTTAATTCATTATTTAGATTTTGCACTCCGTTTAACTCATCAAAAAGTGTATTAACACCAACAGCTAGTTTGATTTTAAATGTTAAAGTTAAAATGTTTTGAAGGGAAAATCTCCATCAATACTTTGCATGTACCACACAACCCTGTGTACTGAATGTGCTTTTTGAATAAAGGTTAGTAGATGTCTAGGGCTACAAGGAACTGAATGTTTCCTTCCTTCATTAATTAATTCCTGCCAAAACCTCTAACAGAGGCCCGGTTAGCAAGAAGTTTGCCGAAAAGAAGTGCCAAAACAATGTCGTCCTGGTTGGGGAAGAGCAAACCTGTTATAGCTGAGACAGAATTTAACAAGAAATGCAGCTACAAGATTAGCTTCACACATCATCCAAAGGTCTTCATTGTTATGTCTGTTGTTAAGCGAAACAACATGGTATCCGACTTGCTTCAGTAATGAAAGTGAGATGCGACGTCTTAGTGTAACCCTGAATGCACGCACACTACAGTGTAAGGTGTAAAAGCACAGTAGAGTTGCTCAGAGAGCGTTTTCATTTCTGGGCCACTGGATTTTATATTAAAAATACATGTGTCCTCACATTTTCAGAAGGCATTATACCAATACACCTCCATTTTTTTACAGTCTGAAAACTAATGTTATATATATTAAAAAAAAGCAAGAGAAACTGCAGTCAAGAGGACCATGTGGAAACAGCACCCACTCCAACCCCCTCTCCCCTCTCCTTTGGTGCTGTCATTACAGCCAGCCAGCTGCTCAGCAGAAATGTTTGTTAGCAATGTCCAATGTGTGTTTTGGGGTTTTTCCGTCTATCGGGCTGTACATACATACGTCCCTTCCATTCTTGTGAACACGATATCTCAGGAACGCCTGGAGGGATTTTTTTCAAATTAGGCACAAATGTCTACTTGGACTCAAGGATGAACTGATTAGATTGTGGTGGTCAAAGGTCAAGGTCACTGTGACCTCACGTCCGTCCCATCCTTGTGAATGTGATATCTCAGGAACGCCTTGAGGGAATTTCTTCAAATTTGTCATAAACGTTCACTTGGACTTAAAGGCGAACTGATTTGATTTTGGTGGTCAAAGGTCACTGTGACCATATGTCCGTCCCATTCTTGTGAAATCGATATCTCAGGATCGCCTGAAGGGAATTGTATTACATCTGGCTCAAACATCCAATTTGATCATGTATTGTTTTATTGTGTCACAGGGACAGCTGCCCCATGAACCTGCTTCATAAAGATGTATACGGAGGGAAAGAGAAAAGACCCGAGGTGTTGTACAAGATTTGAATTTATTGTCCATGAAAACTGATGCAAAAAGTCTGTTTAAAAAGTGGTGAACAGGTTCTGTTATTGGAGCAGAAGAGAGACTGTATATGTTTTGTAAATGTTTGTATAAATGTGACTGTTTTCTGTCCAGACTGCTGAATGAAAAAAGGGACTTGAAGGGCCTGGAGGAGACGAGAACTGGAGTGCATGGAACAAACATTTGTTAACTATCAAATCAAGTAGTAGTAGTAGTAGTTGTTTTAGTAGCTGTTGTAGTAACATTAGTAGTAGTAGTCATATAAAAAAGGCATAGTATAAAATGTCATAGTATAGTATGCCATAAAATGCCATAAAAAGGTCATAGTATAGTATGTCAGAAATATGTCATAGAAAAATGTAATAGTATAGTATGTCATTAAAAAGTCCTGAAAATGTTTATAGTTTGGCATAAATTGTCATAGAAAAATGTCATAGTATAGTATGCCATGTTCCTAGAGTCTCCAAAAGTAGAATGTGAGCCAGAGCCTTCAGCTATCAAGCTCCTCTTCTGTGGAACCAGCTCCCAGTTTCAGTTCGGGAGGCAGACACCCTCTCCACATTTAAGAGTAGGCTTAAGACTTTCTTCTTTGTTAATGCTTATAGTTAGGGCTGGCCCAGGTCTGGTTCAGGCTGCCTTGGACCAGCCCCTAGTTATGCTGCCATAGGCCTAGACTGCCGGGGGACTTCCTATGACACACTGAGCTCCTCTCTCCTTCTGTATATATTCATGTCCCATTCATGCAAGTTACTAACTTGATTTCTTCCCTAGAGTCTTTGTGCTTTCTCGTCTCGCAGGTATCCATGGATCGGGGTTACACCTGGATCATGGTTGCATCTGCTACTGTCTGTTGCCTGCTTGACACCCACTGCTACCATCATTATCAGCCTTTTTATTAGGGCCCGAGCACGAAAGTGCCAGGGACCCAACGGGGTCCCTTGACCTCTGACCTCTGAATGTAAATGGGTTATATGGGTACCCACGAGTCTCCCCTTTACAGACATGCCCACTTTATGATAATCACATGCAGTTTTGGGGCAATCATAGTCAAGTCAGCACACTGACACACTGACAGCTGTTGTTGCCTGTTGGGCTTGGGTTTGCAATGTTATGATTTGAGCATATTCTTTATGCTAAATGCAGTACCTGTGAGGGTTTCTGGACAATATTTGTCATTGTTTTGTGTTGATAATAGATTTCCAATAATAAATATACAGTATACATACATTTGCATAAAGCAAGCATATTTGCCAACTCCCATGTTGATAAGAGTATTAAATACTTGACAAATTTCCCTTTAAGGTACAAATTTGAACAGATAAGAAATGTGTGATTTATTTGCGATTAATCGTGATTAGCTATGGGCAGTCATGTGATTTATCCCAATTAAATATTTGAATCGATTGACAGCTGTAATTAACATGAAAAAATGTGTTTACTCCTCCTTTTACTCCTAATTAGGTATAACACCTGTGTCCTAATGGTGAATGCTACAAGGAGCCAAAGGTCAGCAGCTGTAAATATTTTTGCAAAATTTTACAATATAAGTGAGTTTTGTGGTTGTGTAAACTAAGAAAGAAAAACCTCCCAATCTTTTTCACATCCACATTTTTATTGTTTTTTTCATATCCTGGTTGCACACAGAAAATGAACTTTGACGTTAATGAATTGTGAGCATTTGATTTCATAAAAGTCCAAATGTCGCATTGGAGTTGTTCTCAACAACCGTCATCAAACACAGTCAAAAGTAATTTGCTGGAGCAAAGCTTTCAGTCAACCCAATCCTTCTCTTTGCACTACATGGTATTGTTATTGCCTGTTTTCAGTGGACATGCTGAATGAATCAACTTATTTCTTCATACACAAAGTTATAGTATTCAAAATATAAAACGCCACATTCCAATGAATTTCACAAGTTTTAATTAAGTATAACTGCCCCATTTCCAGAAATGGGCTTAAAATGCACTGAGTCCACAAAAAATATTCTAAGGAGAATAAGCGAGATGGGCAACAGAACGTATGATACCAAGAACAGACAATACAAAGCGTTAATATGAGATTAACATTACACTGAACTGAATCTGTCCGTTACAAATTACAACAATCTGGTTATGACAATCATTCATTCCTGCATTCAATGAAATAATAAAAAAAGAAAAAGGTGAAATTTAAAAGCCACACAGACCTCGAGATCTTTCACTTGTTTATCGAGCTTAAATATTTTAGAAAAACAAGGATGTGATATGTCCACCTGAGTTTGGGTGAGATTAACTACCCAGCAACCTATAGCTCCTCTCTCAGTATCTGTTAGTAACAATGCACCTCACAGCACGGACCGCCTATGGCGCTGGGCTTACCAAAACTGGGTAAATGAGTAGAATTGTTTCTTGTATTACGTGTATTGTATAGTGTACATTGTGTTGGACTCAGTTTCCACAAAATCATTGAGCATTGTATGTTTGTTTTCCCTCAGAAGAATCTTGATTCATTCACTGCTGCCTCTACTGTTTCTTTTTTCATATCGTCTTTGACCCAACTGCTTCCAATGGTGCGAAGCTCAAATAAACACTGAGATCTTTTGGGCAATGACAAATTTATAGTATGGAGGAAGACGAGGAATGGTTTTCCTTCAGGTTTTAATGAAATCCTTGCAATGGCAGAATTGCATTGCAAAAATCATGTATTCCACAGTAACTAACTGTGATGAGCTTTTAAGGGTTGTGAACATTTGCACATTGTTCTGGGTGTTTGGTGTTATAAACACACCACATAAAACGGAACAAAGTACAAAAACATTGCGGTTGGTTAAAGAGAAAACAACACCTGAAAAAGCCATCCTTGTTTTGGGAAACCCAACCCAACCTCTCTGCAGTTTGCAGGAAAACTAAAAGGACAGACGGCCATAGTACCATGTTAGCTTGTTGCTAATGCTCAGTGACACGCACACACACACGTACTGTACAATGATGCAGTTCAAATGCATTCTCAAACTGTATGTACAACGAGATTCCTTTGTACAGAGGAGAGATAGAGACGTAAGTCAAAGACAGGCTCGGTGGGAGATGAGGCACAATGTTTTGTGTTTTCTTGATTTTCTCACATTTACTCGCAGAAAAGCAAGTTGTAGTAAAATGTTGGAATATAGCTGTCATGGCAATTATATGACATTGGTTTCCCTATTCAACATTTTTGTGGATAAACCAGAACAGGAGTAGGGAACTTTATTCGTTTCCAGGTTCATGAGCTATTGCTGGACAGCCAGCTCTGAAACATCTTAAAACCTGGGAGCTCAATGAGAAAATTTGTTTGGTGGAATTCATCTTGAAACATTACTCTTGCTTTTGGGATCCCAGTTTAAGAAACCAGATTGTGAAACATTCATCAGAAACCACATCACCTCATTTAAGAGAGTCTGGCTATGAGAAAGCTACAAGATAGTTTTTTCTAGTGTAAACAAGTACACGTAAAATCTAGCAACATGCCAATGCTAGACTCTAAATCAAGATTCGGTTCACTCTGCAAAAAAAACTAAACAAAACATCTCAACCAGAGCTGTCCTCCAGTCCAGATGTGAAGGATTATCATTTTCCCTGCCTGTGTAAATAGAGCTTTTTTTATTTTATCATGTTTCTGTGGATCAAATGTGAACAATAGCAGTTCAAGCAGAGCTGAAGCAGGGCTGTCTACTAGCACCCGACACTTCTGTGTACTTGCAGCCTTAACATTGCACAAGAAAAAAGTTTCAATACTGAGTGGTCTGGAATAAAAAGAAATTAAATAAAACAAAAAAAAATTCCAGTGCTTGTTAATGAGTCAGTTGTGAGCGGATGCCTCCCTCCTGAGTTTTTAGCCTAATCTCAAGGAAGAAATATTAGGATACTCAGCCTGAGTCAGTTGTGTCAGTGCCAGGCAAGCCATTAAGATCATGTAAATAAGAGGATGCCAGAAGAAGAGCACACAAGTATTTACAGCATTTGTACACCAACATCAACTCCCAAGAATCAGGGCCCAAATACATGAAAGTAATTCTCAGAACAGCCTGACTAACTGGATTTCTACAGCACAGAAATTAATGTCTTCTCATGGTCATATGTACGGTAAGAAACCATTGGAAATCTGTTCAGAGGGAAGGTACTGTAAATAAAGGCTACTATTGGTGAATTGTAAAAGTTTACCCTTAATTCGTAGTTTCCATTACAATGAATGAGAAATGTAGGCAAAGTACAGTTGGTTGGCTATTCCTTCTGGATGCTGCCGGTCACAAGCTAACTCGCACTGTGATGCAATTTGGTTTCAATGAGGGATGAAATCAAACAATCAACCAATTAATTTAGTCAGTCGGCGTTGTTACAGAACATGTAGAAGATCTTAGTAATGAATACAAAATAAAATAACACAAAGAAGCCAGTTCGAACGTCCAAACTCACT
The DNA here is from genome assembly GCF_043250625.1 of Sebastes fasciatus. Classification (NCBI taxonomy): domain Eukaryota; kingdom Metazoa; phylum Chordata; class Actinopteri; order Perciformes; family Sebastidae; genus Sebastes; species Sebastes fasciatus. The sequence goes on along the minus strand of NC_133798.1, from coordinate 12,477,072 downwards.
TCAAGTTGCTCGATACATCTCACGACAAACTTGGCGGAACAAATAATAATATCTTACCCGCTCTGAAAAAAATACTGTATTTCTGCAAATCACCTACAAGCAGCCAACTTTTATGCTCTCAATTCTCCGGTCAGCACTTTCGACATTTCGTCATGTATACGGGCCCCGACTTCAACCCTGATGCCTTTACACATTCGAGCAATCATAAATTCAGCAATAGTGAAAAATAAAAAAGCAAATGGCATTTGTATCAAGGGACAATAAAAGAGAATGTGTGTATTAAAATTAATACACATTTTATTCAAATGCTTATGATGAAAGATCCTAAATTCAGACATTGGGAGGGAAACAAATGTTATGATGAAGGAATGACTTGCCCATTTCCTAAATGGGTTCAAATGTACTGAATTAACAGAGAAATGATGGGAACTCTTTAAATTACAGCTCTCTGACAACAATAATAACTGTACAAGAGACTGCTACTATTGTTAACGTGTCTCTGGCTGTAACCAAAGCCTAATGAAAAACAGGCTGATTGGTTTCAAAATACACACGTCAGCTATTCACGTCTTGTGTAATTATTGTCAGCAGTTACAGAAACCAGGAGCTGAATTTAGAGGCGTTACCGGGGGCAATGACTTTGATGCGCAGGTTTGACACAAAACACGCAAGAGAAGGGAGACGGCCAACACATGACTCTCTCCATAGGGCAGATGTAGACAAAAGAGACTACAGTGATAATGTCAGCAGTTCAAATGAAAGCATCCTGAAACATCTTTGGCTGTAGCATTTGGCAATTCAATGACGAAAGAAAAGACATTGCTGAGGGATGAATTGCGATGCATCAATCAGATATAGAGATGAAGAAAGAAGGAGAAGAGTGTAATACAGAGGATATGACTGCATACACCATGCACCGTGGGTGGACCTCTCTTCTGACTGGATTTATGGATAAAAACACACACACACACACACACACACACACACACACACACACACACACACACAAACATACACCACTATCTCTCCAAATGTCTCCTCAATCCATCTCTGAGGATAGGGCACAATCAACCAATCAAGTAAAAAGGTGTGTATTAGTGCAAATGTAAAAAAGGGAACACAATGAAAATGGTCGTGGTGTGAGTGAGTGAAGCAGGTCAGAGAGAGAGAGAAAAAATCTATGCCCCTTACAACATGCAGGACCAAATAAACAAAACAGGTTGCCAGTTTGTGCTTATAATAAGTTTCCTCTCATTCAAAAGCATTTGCCAAGTTCATGCAAATCCTCGTGTCATGCCTGCATGTCTCCGTGTTTGTGTTGTTTGCTTTTAAAAAGATAAACCAGCCTTCCTGTATTAGAAAGACACGCAAGTGTAGCAGTGAAGGGACCGAAATGCTGTGCGTGTGTTTGAATTAAAGTCTGTTGAAAGGTCAATTTAGAAAAACAGCAGCCTAACACATGCAGATGCTCATTCATGTGAGTGTGTGTTGGTGTGTGTGTGTGTAAGTGAGGAGACAGACGAGTCAATGTCCAGAGTTGCAAATAACAACAGCTGTGGTGGGTTTAATAGAGTGTTTACTGCTGTGTGCTCGAGTGTGTGTCTGTGTGTGTTTGTGGGCACCACTGAAATCTGGAGGACTTGTGAGTGGGAAGGTTGAAGAGGGAGGCGATAATGTTGACCATGTTTGGATCGTTTTGCTTTGAGAGGCTTCACATCTGGTCACCCGGGCCGTTGTGGGTGTGTTCTGGTCTCTTGGTTCTTCTCTTATACGACAGAATCTGGCTTCTCATGTTTTTCTGGTTACAGTCCTCATTAGCTTCCGATGCGTTTGGCTCTGATGGCTCTGATGGCTCTGATGGCTCTTGGTTGGGCTGGGTGGGTTTGGTTCTTTAAATGTGTCCGGGTTTTGATTGAGCCAGTTGGGCCTGGTTCTGAAGTTGTGGCAGGAAGACAGGCGGTACTGGTTGGGCTGGCAGTGTGGTAGGTTGATGTTTATTCAGCGGGTCAAGCAAGAGTTTGTGTCAACTCTTTGGCCACAGCAGTTTTCATAGAGATTTGTTGCAGATGATAATTAAATGCTGATCATCTCACCACAATGTTATGGAGGTTATTGTCATATACAGGCTGCCATTACATCTGACTGGTGGAACCATGCCATCCAAACTATAGTCTGGACAAACTCTTCTTCTGTGGTTCTGGGCAAATCCAGTCACTGGATGGGAACATGAAACAGTTGAGCTCTCCTTGAGCACAGATTTCTTCACCATGTCGGTTTGCAGCACCACCGTGATATTCCCACACAACCATTTCATTAGTTTCATTTCAAAGTATCAGTGGTCCAGCACTGCGACCATGTCACTAGATCCTGGGTCCTGGGATAGTCTGGGTTGTGTTGACTGCGCCGACCGGGTGTGTCTGATTGGAAGAGTTAAGTCTTAGGACCCACCAGGAAAAAGTTGATACATGCCAGGTGTGACTTGGTTATTCTGGGTTCTGGTTGCATTTCTCTTCAATGAGTAGCTGGGTATGAATTACTTTGCTGTTCTGGGTTAGGTCTGCTTGGTTAAGAATCTGGTTCTGGGTTAGAGGTTCAGTCAGCAGAGGAACTAGATTCAGGACAGGCCAGAATGGGATGTGGTTCCGGTTATTTGTTCAGTGATGTTCAGTGGGAACCACTACTGGACTCAGGTCGGGCTTGACTAGCGGTCCGTGGAGCACCGTACAGGGTCACTGACGCTATGTGGTTATTCTGCATCACCTGAGGAAGAGATATACAGAAGGTATGTGTTAGAACTAGGGCTGTCAAAGTTAACGTGATAACCTGTTTACGCAAATTTGTTTCAACGCCACTAATTTCTTTAACGCATTAACTAAATTTGCAATTTTTAAATTAACCTCTTTAAAAGCTGTCGGGCCCAGTCGCTAGTCGATCTTTCAGAGGGTTGTACCGGGCTAAGTAAAGCTATAGTGAAGAAACTAGCATCATATGAAACTAGAAAAACCGAAGGAAGTCATTGGTGCCAACCATGTCATACTAGTGTATGAAAGAGGCAAAATAACACTCCAAACTTACGCTAAATTTTGGCGAGGAAAACTGACATGGCCATTTTCAGAGGGGTCCCTTGACCTCTGACTTCAAGATATGTGAATGTAAATGGGTTCTATGGATACCCACGAGTCTCCCCTTTACAGACATGCCAACTTTATGATAATCACATGCAGTTTTGGGGCAAGTCACAGTCAAGGCAGCACACTGACACACTGACAGCTGTTGTTGCCTGTTGGGCTGCAGTTTGTCATGTTATGATTTGAGCATATTTTTTTAATGCTAAATGCAGTACCTGTGAGGGTTTCTGAACAATATTTATCATTGTTTTGTGTTGTTAATTGATTTCCAATAATAAATATATACATACATAAAGCAAGCATATTTGCCCCCTCCGATGTTGATAAGACAAATCTCCCTTCAAGGTACATTATGAACAGATACATGTGTGATTAATCACATTTAACTATGGACAATCATGTGATTAATCCTGAATAGATATTTTAATCGACTGACAGCCCTAGTTAGAATGGACTGGATCACATACAACGGTAAAGAGTTGAAATATTCAGAAATACTGTGTTCGAACACAAAGTCCATTCTCATGGGTTTGTTTCAAAAAGACTGTTTCAAGCAAACTGAGGCCAAGCAGCCAAAACCTTGGACAGACTTCGGTTTGGATCACATCCATAAGTGTACTCCTGTCTGAATCTGGTATGTTAGTAATATTTATGGAGTAAAATATGCAGTCTATTTTACCTTCTGCACAATGTTAATGAAAATCACCTCAGGTAAAACTGTACATGTAAATTAAGATTGTGGACAAAACTCTAAGGTCAAATTCTGGTCCACTTGTGACCTATGAGTTTGACTACTGTTGTAATACCATTGCAGAATTTCTATTTAATGTAAGGTACATTTTTGACAATCTGGAAATGAAAAAATAAAGTAAACACCAGCATTGCTGTAACTTTAGACAGTGGTTATAGAGGTCTCTTTAATGAGCCGCTCAGACAACCAATGTATGTATACGTTAAAGTGGCAATCTTGGAGACTGTAATTTAAAAAGAACAGTGTGTAACAATTAGGGGGAACTATTGGCAGAAATGGAATATAATATTTATAAGTATGTTTTCATTTGTGTATAATGACCTGAAAGTAATGAGCCGTCTATATCTACATAGGGAGCGGGTCCTGTTCACAGAGTCCGTCATGTTGCACCGCCATGTTTCTACAGTAACAAAGAATGGCTTGGGCCGCAGTCGATAACGTTACTCGCTTCCGTCGCCGACGCTCTCTCTCTCTCTTGCTTCACCACTCACTTCCCTTGTACACACACAATCCAAGCACTGGCTCTGCCCCAAATTACCTATGCTACTCTTACAAAAACTGGCTCTAGAGAGGGCCATTTGCGTTTTCGCATTACCGCAGTTCTCCTAAACGCTTGGCACACGGGAGAGGCTTCAGTTGGTTGTAATCTTAACCTGACCGCTAGATACCGCCAGATCCTTCACACTGTTCCTTTAAATAAATGTCTGTCAGTCAGTCGCTATCTATCGCCGAATGAGGTAACACAATGGTGATTGAACCTATGGCCCGCTGATGAAAGTATTTCAATATTTATATATTTGCAGTATTATGATCTGGGTGTCTGTGGCAACATTCCCGTAAAAAAATGCTGTATTAAGTTACTGCTAATGCAAACCGAACATTTCCTACTGCTGCTTCTTCACATTAAACATTGTAAACATGAGTTTATGGTCTCAATCACTAGTTTAAAGTCTTCTTCCTAACATCCGCAACAACACTTGCTGTTACCACCAGTAAATAGGGTGTCGCCAAATCAACCAGGACTGAAATCTTAAGGATTGCCACTTTAACTATAGATTCACACATACTGTACACACTCAAATGGTAGCTAAAGCTACAGAGATGTGTGTTCTGACCTCAAAGATCATCCTCTGCAGTCCAAAGCAGAAGGTAGAGCCGAAGGGGTTGGTGTTATTGGCTGATGAGGACCTGTCAAACACAAACATCTGATGATCTCCAAGAAGACACTCATTTTGGATAATGTCCAAAAAATGTTAGTTATACAAATTTTGCAGTTTGAATGTTGTAATTGTAAACCAACAACGTCATTAAAATATGCTAAGAAATTATCTCAAAATGTATGTGGGACACATTTAACAGAACAATGTGATCCATTCTGTCTGTGTAGATTCAAGAGCATGTGTATGTACCTGTGGAGCACTACAGGTTTTTCCATCGGGTGACCGAGCAGTTCCTGCATCTGATCCCACTGACAGAGGAACCAAATGTTAGCAGACGATTCAAGAGACAAAGACTTGTTTATCCACTGCCTTGTATCACAAAGGCCTGTATAAAAAGGTTTAATAGGGGAACAACAATTATTCTGCGGATTTATTAGCTTCTAGGTGATAGCACAGCTGTTTCCAATGGCATAATATATTCAGATAGAACACTGTGTGTAGAAAAGGAGACAGAGATTATAGATCATCACATTATCGCTGAAGTAAAGATCAAATGTTGTTTCCTGTTTTCGAACACCAGCGAACATTTCCATAAGAATTTTTTTCAAGCAAATAAAAGTGTTATTACAAGACTTTGATTGCATGACTTCGTCTAAAGTGACATCAGTAGCATAAAACAGATGTCGTAATATCCAACTTTTATGGATATGAAACAAAGAGTTCACTCGTGATACAGAGAGCAGGTTTTAGAGATGCCAGAGAAAAAATAACTGGTGATACGGAGTCTAAATTAGAAAGCTGAACTCACTTAAAAAGACACCAGGCCAAGAGACCAAGTCCGATCATTACAGCCCTATCATAGCGCCACCTTGTGAATTTACAACAAAGCACTGATGTCTGCCAAAATATAACAGCTCTATAAATTTGCTCTATAACTAACCTTGCTGTAGGTGGTTAAGATGCAGTCCTCCGTCTGAGAATCAGCTCCTTCTAGAGTTCAGGGACACAGAAACAGAGAAACCGGCATTAGATGAGAGGCCGATTAAAAATCAACATCGTACAATTCATGCTGACTGAGACACACGCATTGTTCATTCTTTGAGAGATTCATGACTGATAAGTGTCTCACCCTTCTTAATGACTAGTGGAATCTTAAAGTCACACCGATGATATCTGTGATGAGAGAAAAAAGACATAATCAAAAGCATGGAACAATCAAACTAAGGGCAGAAATGCTACAGTGTCAGACGTACAAATAGAGAAATATGGCTTAACTTAATAACATAATACCATCTCTGGATATACTGTAGATAATAACATATAAATTATGCAGTATTAGGGTTTCAAAGGGGTCGGTAAATTTCCATCACATGTGCAGATATTATGGCAGCATCCCATTAAATAGGAATTCAGTAAAATTACAACCCTCTGCATGTACAGTACATTTTTCCGTCCCATGTGCAGCCCACACTACTGGCAACACTACTGCACTGTCTGAGCCAAAGGATTACATGCTTTCATATAGGCTTTGATAATATTACTGGAGTGAATATGTATTTTTATTTCAGATAACCAGTAGCCTAAGGCACACAGTTTATAACTTCTTAACACCTTCTGTTAGTCTCTGCTAGCTAGCTGTTACCATGTGGGATGTAGCTTGATTGAGCATGCTAATTGAGGAGTTTTAATTCATCTATTTCCATTCAATCTTTGTAAAACAGGTCTTTAATAAGTTGGTTGTTCACTTCAAACCCTCAGTTTGCACACAGCCCGTGTTGTCGGCTCAACATTTCAAAGTATCTTTCCCCACTCACCACGTGGCACATTTCACATTGTATGTATTTGGCAAATGAATGGATTATGTCTGCTTATGATATGGTAAAAGGTTTGTTTCTATCTGCATTTAACTTGGTAAATACAGCAGGAACAATTAAGTAATTAGACAGCAAGATATTTACATATTGAAGTTGTAATGTCCGGGGAAGTTGGTATGGAGGACGAACTTCTTAACCAGGTGAGTTGTAGAGTCAAACAGGATATCCTGAAAAATAAGAAAACAACATCTTTAAGATTGCTTTTGCGCCACCCATTCATTATTACCAGCCAGTATTGCCAGCTGGCCACTGAGCAGATGCTCAAGCTTTCTGTTCAGAGGATCTGAATACCAACTGCCAGAATATTTTAGTGCAATATGACTGAAAACAGATTTCACACTAAACAGAAAAATAGAAACTCCTGGACGCTGTAATGCAGTCCAACAGTCCTGCAATAAACACTTCCATGAACCCTACTTTGGCTGAAGTACACGTACTGCTGTAACATTCACAAACTTCACTTCCATGCACTGCAAGGACTATCATAGTTGTGAATTCACAATTCTGTCCACATTTTGGCTGATATACATTTCCCATTACCGCAGTAGTGTATTATCCATCAACAAAAAATGTGACATTAAAGGGATGGATAGAATTCTGAAGTGGAGATGTATGAGGTACTTATCTATAGTCAGTCAGTGTATTGCGCTGGGAAATGACGTCATACACAAGTTGACCGCGTTCCAGTACAACAAGTCGGAAAACTTAATGGGGATTGCTGCAGCCAGGTTAGAACATTGATAGCAATATCAGTTGCTAACAACATATTACGCCGGTATTTTGCACGTACAAACACCATAGCAATATGTCCACAGATAGTTGGAGAGTACTGTGTGTTTGACTGAATTAATGAGACACAAATAAGACATAAGTGTTCATAAACAGTATATTACTATAGCCATTTTACTGTTGATGCACAGAGCAGCCATCTTGGATTTTGAGGTTAGGGTTGGTGAGGTCCGTCGCACTTTCCAAGTATGAAATCCGACTTCTGGGGGCGTTCCAGTTCAAATTTCTGATTAGGAACTCGGAACTTCTGACTTCCCAGTTCAAACGGAACATCCATTTGCCATCAGCAAAACATATTTTAGCCACCTAAAAGAAAAGCCCACCTAAAAAATGATTTGCTGTTTAAGTGTACACTATATTAAGAATATTTTCACTGCTTCACCTTGCTGACAGCCCTTTCTGATGGGGAACTGAAGCTGTTATCTATGCTCTCTTCAAAGCCACCAGCCTTCATTGACAAAAACATTAATTTTACCTCGCAGAACACGGGAGTTGATGGTCTGCCGCTGCCTCGAACAGTTTGTGTGTGTTAGTGTGTGACTTTGGTGTTTAAAAGGGTTAGTTCGGATTCACCAAAGTCACACAATAAAACAAACTAACTGATCGAGGCCAATACATTTTTTGGTCAATGTAGGCTGGTGGCTTTGAGGAGAACATAGATGGATATAATGGCTTCAGATGGCAAGGTAAAGCGGTGAAAATATTCTAAATATAGCGTACACTCAAACTGATATACATTTTTTTAGGGGGGCTTTCTTTTAGGTGGCTAACATAAGTTTTGCTGCCAACCCCATCCACAGCAGTACATTGCTTTGCTCCCATGCTGAGTACTCCTGTCTGTTTGACTGACAGGAGTCAAACGGACAGGAGGGTGTGCCGACGGTCATCTACTGTAGGTAATACTCTGACTATTGATACTGTAGGTACCTCATACAACCCCAGTTCAAAACACCCAAACTACCTCTTTTGATGTCATGTAACTGGCATGTACTTGCCACCTCCAATAGCCGGAACTTGGGCTGGTCACCATCATCAGCAGTAACATACTATGCTTCACTGAAACCTTGTCATCATTTCGTTCCAAAAAGTACATTACCATGAACAAGCCGAGTGCCCGACATTGTAACTGTAATTCTAAAGTACATCAAACATCTATGGTCTGTGGCTTCAAAACAAACTATGACTCAACTTAACTTAAAGTGAATGAAGTCTCTCAATAATAACTGCATGAGTACAATAACATAAAAAACACAATCACTAAAGTATACAAATTAGCCTAGGCCAAGTTTACGTACCACTCCGAGGGTGAAGTAGTTGAAGAAGTAGTCGTTACATTTCGAAGGAACCTGCTTGTGAGGTGACGGAGAGTGGATCTTCATCTAAAATAAACGAGAACGAAAGTGATACAGAAGATAAATGCCGAAATATATCTTCACTGTTAATGCTACGGCTGACTACTTTCAAGTTCAGCAGATACAGAGAAACATTTTCATTTATTTGAAGTCGTGTTTCAGACCCTTAAGGACAAAAATGTCCCCATTGAAACTCATTAAAATCATAATTATTGATCCCACAGACATTACAGCATAAAATCATGCATTCTAATACATCAGGCTGTTAATCTGGAGCCCTAGCTTCAAAATTGTAGTTTTTTCTATTTTACCACCAGATTGCGCCATTTTTTTCATGTTCGTTTTACGGGGCGAATGCACTATTTTCCTGGTTTCCACTCTGGTTATTGTTGCTGTATTACGGAGCACTGTAGTGTTTGATGCAACGCATCAAAATCATTGTTGGTGCTAATCATCGAGATATTTTTTTTCATACAAACTGCCACTTAAAGGGTAAAAATTCAAAATTCTGAACGAATATTTGGTAGTGATGATCAGAACTGAAGTTTCAGTGAAAGTGGAAAATAATAGTAATATATAATAGGCCCTTTACACAACAGCCATTTTGACATGTCATTGCAGAATAAATACAGGTGTAATTAATAACATGAATTATGGCCATGTTCCATTTAGGTGGGCCAGGACCCAGAGGCCTGTACTACGAAGCAAGTTCAACATAACCAGGGTATCTTCTCGTTATCTGGCTTAACTGACCCTAACAAACGCCATCCCGCTAAGCGGTGCTACGAAGGTGGTTATCAACTCGGTAAATCAACCCAGGGTTTCTCAATCTGGCTATTAGCGCGTTCACATGAAAGGCCGGTGTTTGCAGCATGTGACCAATCACAAACATGGACAAGTCTACTGTCAGCAGAGCGGCACATTTTTAAAAACGAAGAGTAAACTATGATATTAGACAAATACGAAGAAGTTAAACACACAATCCAGAATAAAAGCAACACAGTTGAAGCTGCCAAATGCGTAAATGAACAGACATAATTTAACGGAATACTCAAAAGTCAGATATAGTCTTCTAGATGGGGCAGTGATATTATAAAAAGCTCTCAGAATAGAATGGATTAATAAATAACACTTCATTATGCATATGGTATAATTGTGACGTCTATGACTATTTCAGCCTTCTTTCAGTTGCGTCCCCAACTCCGGCAGTGTGAAAAGTTCCTTTTCACACTGCCGGAGCAAATAAAAAAATTAATATAAAAACACAATTCAAAGCAGTAAGCACCCACAGCACACAGTCAGCTGTCCCTTCTGCACTTGGCAGTTTAAAGTGAGTTGCTTTCAGCCTGGATCATGACTGTAACGTCTTCGTCTCTGTGTAATATTATCTTACGATCTGCGCACAGAGCTTTGATTGGTCAGTAGGCTTTTGTACGAATTGGATCTCTTATCTGGAACATAACCTGCTCCGGAGGTGTTCAGTTGTACCATGGTGATCTACCCCGGTAAGAAGTGAACCACCGTCACAGAACTGAAAACCCAGAGTTAAACCTGAAGTGACCTTGCTGACCCCAAATCCCGCTTCATAGTACAGACCGCTGGTATTGTGCATGCTGGGTGATTGGAATGGCTGTGACACACTAAATAAAGTGGGACCATGCTATGACATGTCAAAATGGCTGATGTGAAAGGAGCCTGTTTTTGAAAGGGACGCACAAGGGTTAAGTCATTTGTAAAACTGTCGGTGTCATCAAAAGTTCAACAACAACACATAAACACTGAAAGGAACAGAGTTTTCCTACCTTGTCCTCAGACTTATAGAAGACTTTATGTGGCGAGCCCAGAGCACCCAGTACATCCTGACATGAATCTCCAAAGTAGATGCACCGTTCTAGGGACCTCACTTTAGAATCAGCCATCACACCTGGACCACAGCCTGCACTCACACATTGCGATAGAACAGGAAAGGAATTCAATTAAATCGCTAGATAAATGGATAGAAGCATTTCAGTGACAATGATTGTCTCCCTTGGTGTGGACTGTTGGACAAAAACATGTTTTATGTTTACTGCACAGCTAGATTTATCCAGCCAGGTACCTGCAGCTAAATCTGTTTGTCCATGTTAGGGTTACTTCATTTTAAAAACAGTTAAATAGCTTGAGCTTCTGCTGCAGTGGAGACAGACATATTTAGCGTGATCAATACGGACAATATTTTAACAAACAAAATGTTCAAAAAAACATTTGGGATGGATTTTTTATTTAGCTCCAACTTTGTAGCAGTGTGACAGATTATCAAGTAAAGTCTGGAGGCAAGAGAAAAAGAAAACATCTTGTGAATCAAAAATGTAGATATGAGGATATGCGAAGGAAACACTTTGGACACACGTTGATTATAATCATAAATCTTAGTTCGCAGTCCTCGAGCAGTACACAGAGACATATGTTACCTGCAGTAAGAAGGCGTAGTTTGAGCCCCAGAGGCCCTGCCAGATCTCTCAGGACATCCACGCACTCTGCAAAGATGTTACCAAGGAAACAAGCCAACGGCATCGCTGGAGCTCTGAGGACAGAGAGTACAGTGTGCGTGTATTCTTATGTGTTTTTTGTTGTTGTTGTTCTCCACACATTTGTTCAGTTTGTCACATGTTAAACTGTGGAAACTCCACGTCATGTTAATATGTGAAACAAGAATCTCATGTGGTGTGGTTTCCTTTTGCCACATGGGAGAATTATGATTCAAATTCTGCTTACTGACCAATATTCACAATAATCATGAAAGCTTAGACTTTCACATTGTTCCAGGCCTATCACACTAATAGTCATTAATCAATGATCATCTGCTTCTTTCACAAAATACCTGTTTTGTAGGCCTAGTTTGCTCCAATGCGGCCAACTAAGTTCAGTTTTTGGCTAACAGATCTCAGTTAGTTTTTGGTTAGTTTTGGAAATGTTTGCTTTATTTTCACTGAGTAGTTTGATGCAGATTCAGATGGAAGTTAAACTAGACTAGAACTACACACTTCACAAACAGCTTTTTTTCCATTAGCCATCGGGAAACTGAACTCATCCCTCCTCACTCACCACTGACAAGCATTATTACATGATTAACTGCTGCTGTCCATTTATGCACTTGGATTTATGTAGGCTACTGTATCGAAAACAAATTCCACTGGCCTTGGTTGTGTGGCTAACAATCCAATCAAATGTACACTCCTCCAAAGAGTGTCTATCATTAGAGTAATAAACTTTGAGCATTGTGCACCCTTTGGTAAAGATATATCCTCTCCAAGTGAGGTCTAGTTTGTGTATTTGCATCTGTTTGTACGTTACCTCGTTTCTTGCAGGTTGTTGCCAGTGTAGATGTGCATCCTCTTGACCATGGCCCCATGTGGAATCTGCAGGGAGGCCAAACCCATGGCAAAGTTAGGCTGCCAAAGCAAAACAACTGGGAGTAGTACGGGACTGGTATATACTGTGTTTGTGTGTGCATATTAACAACAAATAGATGTTTTACAGAAATACATTTTACAAAGTTGTAGTAGCCAAGTACAAAAGAATATAATCATTTTTATGATGATGTCTCATAACACACTGACTGACCTAAATACTCAGAGGTAAAAACTCAAACACAATGTTTCCATGATTGGTGACACTACATTTTAATTCAATTTGGATCTCTGTCAGGTAGCAACTTTTAATCTGAGCGAGGTCCTGTATCCTAGCAAAATGCAATGTGACTCAGCAGAAGGTTACTTCATTTCTATGCTTCTTTGTGTATTTCCAAGTTACATTCATCACCTACAAGCAACAGAGATGCAAAATGGCTGCAGATGAGTCATTCTGATATTGAATTAAAGCAAACGCTTGCAGGTTTTAAAGATTTAAAAAAAAAAAAAAGTTATCTTTAGTATTACGATGCTTATTTGCCCTGAGGTCAATGGAAAGTTAAAAGTATTCTTTAAAAAAAGCAGCATACAGTAACCACTATTCAAGAGATTAAATTAATTGAATTAAATGAACAATTTAAGAAGCTTGCGTGAATTTTCCCATTGTCGTTATGGGGTATCGTCCAAACAAATGTGGGAAAGACAAAGAGGTTGGGATATGTTTCGAGCATAATGCAATATAAAGCCTTCTGTGTTTTTATTATATTCTCAGTACACTGTATCAGTTTTATCTAAAAGACAATCACATGGGATCTCAGATGCATTCAACTGACATCTTAGACCTTCATAACACAAACTGGAAACAAACTACAGCTGAGTGTTGAGCTTTAGACAAAGAAATGCAAATATTCTAACTCAAACTAGAAGCTGAGTCTACGATGTTTGTACCTGCACACAACTACAGTTGACAAGCAAGCACAAGGTGTTGAAATCAAACAAAACCATTAAACCAACTCAGCATGCAGCTTTGGGCGGATTGGACGGTTTAAGAAATAATCAATGCAGTTACTATGATATCACAAGATACGTTGGAGCAGCAGAATGGCTAAACCAAAAAAGATGCGATAAACTGCAAAAAAACTTGTAGATGGAATGAGAGGTCAGCTGAGGAAGCAGTAAAAACATCAATATGCGATGTGTGCTTTCACAGTAGCAAGCTGCAGAATGGAGCAGACGGCAGAACAGCTGGTTCATGACATGCGTCATCCCAGACTTCCACAGCTGTACAGTACAGACAGTAATCTGACTAATTCAAACTTTAATCCAAAAACAATAACACAAAGGCCAAAACCTAACACTTTGTGCATGTATAAGCATGCGGGTTTGCAGATTGTGTGTAAAAACTGGACTATGTCATATTGTCTAGATAATCTGAATTGTAAACTGCTGGGTGTCAGCATTGTCTTGGAGAATTTAATTATGAACTCATGTTGCCTGAGCTAACCCAAGTCCCTAAACTCCCTACTGCAGTCAAATTTGTACTGCTTACATAACACTGCAATGACTCTTTCACATCTCAACAGTGTAACACTGGAATTCGTACATTTCAAGATCTGTCATAGCAAGGTTTTGCATCCTTGGGTGTGATGAGGATCACATCTCTAAGCATTTTAGATCACTGGCATCCAAGAAAAAAAGCTTAAACAAGAAGCAAGACAATCACATTCTTAACATGCATTTTGTGTCTTCATTCAGTCCCACATCATTTATTATAACAACATCAAGCTGGCAGGGATTCGGGGACATGCTCAAGGCAAACATAGGGCGAGAACTCAGACTTTTCCATATGAAAATCAATCACTTCAATCACACGGCTGTGAAGAAACAACCTCTTTAACTGGCTGACACGCAAATTGATTCTCACCTCGTATTTTGGAGCTTCATTCCATGAATCCAGTTGGAAGGAGAAGGACAGGCCACGAAAGTTGAGATGGAACAACTGCTCTGCAGCATTGTAAACTGGACAAAGAGGAATGAAGATGAAACGATTTCATAAAAGAGATACATGAGATCACAATGTAGGTTCATTCGTGAGACATCCTTAATGTGTTTATGCTTTGTAAAGTACCTCCAGGGTGCGTAGCTCCAAATGACTGGTCTATTTGCTCTATTGTGGGGGCAATGGCCTGAGAGTTGAAATGGACTCCACTGAAACACAAACACACACACAGCCGGCATCTATTAACATTCATATAGGATGTGCTGCATTAGTTGAGGAGGAGCTATTGCCAGAACAGTGAAACAGAGTCCACTGAAAGACAATCAAAACACACATTAATGCAGGCAGGCTCCATTACTGTGGCGTTTTTCACTACGTAGCTGTACATCTAAGAGGAGCTATGACTTGTAGTTGAAAACGATCTCTGTGGCAACATAAAATGGACAGTGTATACAGGCAATGACCATTATATAGATCCATGCCGGTAGATAAAGGCCATATAACAATAACAGCTGAGAGTCTAAGATGTTTTTATTCTTGCTGTTGTTATTCAACAAGTTTCTAAATGCTTATTTACTCACCAGTATTTCAACTTGACTTTGCTCAGGTCATACACTTCAATCACCTGTCACCCAAAAAGAAGATAAAGATTAGGGTTCATTGGCTACAAAACAAAATGGTTAGTTTAATGTCAATGACAAGGTCAGAGGAGTCTAATATATTTGCCAGCTATCTAGAAATGGGGGAAAGTTTGCAACTGCTGCTGCTAAATAACTGTGGAGAAATACCACAGCCCTCTATCCTTAATATCTGGAGCACAACTTTAAGTTTAATTCAATTACTGTTAAAATTCTTGTCTAATATTAACTAATAAATACATGTTGTATCCACATCCTGAGCTTATTGAGAGGCAGTCTCTTTAAAGGTGCTATATTCGAAATTCAGAGCATTCATATAGCAGCAAACAATTATTTGCTATGTAAAGATATAGTGGAGTAATGTCTACCTGAGCAGAGAAAGAAGTTGCTCTCCCTCTGTGTGTGCTGTAATCGGAGCTTCTCAGTGCTTTATTTACATAGCCGGGCCGGCCACGTATGCATGTAATTCCCAGTGTGTGTGCCCCACTGCTCTCATATGGCAGTTACCGCTGATAACGCTGCCCTGACCCACAGCATAGCGCCGACCCTCCGGTTCCCCCGAGGTTATCACTGTTAGCGCTGTCAGCACATTGTGTGCATTGTATTGCATCATATCTTAAAGAGCTCATAGTACCCTACTACCCCACTAGAGCGCTGCGCTCACAGAATGCAGGGTTACTTGAGGTTCCTAGAGTCTCCAAAAGTAGAATGGGAGCCAGAGCCTTCAGCTATCAAGCTCCTCTTCTCTGGAACCAGCTCCCAGTTTCAGTCCGGGAGGCAGACACCGTCTCTACATTTAAGAGTAGGCTAAAGACTTTCCTCTTTGATAACGCTTATACTTAAGCTGCTATAGGCATAGACTGCCGGGGGACTTCCTATGACACACTGTCATAAGGAACTTCCTATGACACACTGAGCTCCCCTCTCCTTCTGTACATACTCATGTCCCATGTCCATGTTGTTACTAACTTCATTCCTTCCCGGGAGTCCTTGTGCCTCCTTGTCTCGCAGCTAACCGTGGAGCGGGGTCACACCTGGAGCGAGGTTATACCTGGAGCATGGGTACACTTGGAGCAGGGTTTCACCTGGATCTTGGTGGTCTCCGGTATTGTGGCTGCATCTGCTGCCGCGTCGGTGCCTGCTTGACACCAACTGCTACCATCCCTAATTAACTACGTCTGTACGAGGGACTACCAATGCTAACGAGGGATTTCCAACACCTAATGACAATGTGGCAGCCTGGAGAATAACACTTCTCAATCACTGCCAAAGACATCAAGAGCTCCCAGCAAGCATGCTGATGCTGCAGGAACCAACGCACGGGCATCGATCGCAGGGACGTCCCACACCAATACACATGGACGTACTGAGGAGAGATGCTGGACAGTGCTGGCTTTCCGATAGTTGTATTATCACTCTTTCCATCCACCACTATTGGTTTTGTGTTATCAGTCCTACTTGTATTAGCTATTACAGCTGCTAGACTGCTATTGTGGCTGCTTCTCTATCTCTCTCTATCTATCTATCCCCCCAGCCGGTCTCGGCAGATGGCCGCCCGCCCTGCGCCCGGTTCTGCTCCAGGTTTCTTCCCAGTAATCGGGGAGTTTTTCCTGGCCACAGTGCGCTTGGTGGATCCTGTTGGGTCTCTAAACTATGGTGTACGGTCATAGACCTGCTCTATATATAAAGCGTCTTGAGATAACTTCTGTTGTGATTTGACGCTATACAAAAATAAATTGATTTGATTTGATTTGATTTGATTTGATTGTTAGCTGCTAGCCGTCGGCTCAGCCGCTGAGAGCTGTATCGAGGCAATCCCTCACTCATAGATATGCTCTGAATTTGGAGTTTAGCACCTTTAAATCCCCTAAAATCAAAATGTTTACCTTGAGTCTCTGATTTGTGGCATCAAACAGCAGTTTAATCCCATCCTGAGTCAAGTTCAGTATGAGGTCATGGCTGAGTGGCGTCTGGAGGAGAGATAAACAAACTAATTAACAGAGAGGCCCTCATGAACAGATATGACAGGCAAACAATTCAGCTGTTTTTCAACTTAATTTAAGGGAAACAAGGCACGCACTAAGATTTTAAACGAGACAAAAAATGTACTGTTTCATATGAATGAATGTATGGGTTTCATATTTGGGGTCATTCATGTTAACATGAACTGCCTCCATTTCCTCTTGAATGAATCTTGAATCTAAGATTCATGGTGTTGTAAAAACAACCTCCCTCGCTGGCTTTAGATATAGCTATTGAACCTGGGGAAAATATTGAAATATAGCCTGACTGGTATTGGATCTTTGAGGCTGATGGTTTTTTGTTTTTGTTTTTAAATGAAAATGATATATCTGCCTATATTAATTTTTTCCATTAACATGTAACAAAAACCTTTCAGTTCTCTCTGGTGGACACACTATGTAATAGCAACACTATATTTCTGAATTACCTCAAACAGATGTTTGGCATTTCTTGTAACTTATCAGCCTAGATGCACGGCAATACCAATATATCTACAGATATTTGACCAAATTCAGAAATTTGGTTGTAAACAATGTTGTAAAAATACAACTATGTGGGGTTGTAAAACTACTGAAATTACTGCTGCAACAAGTCTGAAAGAAAGTGTACTGTTGCCTAAAAGAGGATTCTTAAACAAGCTGATTAATATTTTTGAGTGTGGGAGTGAGAGAAAGAGCAATAACGACAGACGTTTGGCCATCTCACCTGTTCACTGTATAGCACCTGGACATTTTTGATGATGCGGCAGTGTTTCTGCAGAATAGAGATGGCCTGGGCCAATGGCATCCCTGAAAACACAGACATGCAAACACACACACACACAAATAAAGAGAAGCAACAGTTTTTCTTATGGAGCCATCAATAGTTAACAATAACATGAACATGCAAGAAAAATAATTTTAAACTTGGCTTCAAATATGAATGGATAGCGTGTCTGTGTTTTGTTCTTATAACTTGAAAAAGTTGTAAAACTCACCTAAGGCGAATTCCCATTGCTCATTTCCTAGTGATCTCTCAGGCACCACCTCCAGATCCAGCATTGGCAAGTAGTGGGGGTCAGCTCACCTCACCTCAACACACAATGGGACCCTCCGAGGGACCCTTTCTTTTCCCCGATCACAGCACAGTCTCACAATAGTTTCAGCTGACTACTTTAATTCATAACTCTATCTGCTTATTGTTTCTGAGTGTGAGCATCAAACACCTACTCAATCTATGTATGGGTCACAGTAAAAGCTGGCCACTTTCTCACGTCATATGTGATGAGAAAATAATCAAATATTCAAAATGACATCCACAGAGCCACGAGCTAAGGCTCACAGAGATACATAAGTTTTAAATAACAGTTTAACAAATTATCCAGCAAAGCCCGACAGCTGGCACAAACAAATTACGCAACCTGCCAGCCAACCTAAAAACGTACAAGGCCAGCTGTTCGTTAACATATCACTTTGTGTTTGTGTGGTTTAAAATCGATACAGATAAAGAAAAGACTGAATTCACTGGACTGGACGTCAGGAGCAGACAAACAGATAACAGCCACAACACGTCTCCAACAGGCTTCAATGTAACATCAGCTTGTTCTGTAATACAGGGCTGTCCAAGTGTCTCCAACCGACTTGATTCAGTGACAAACACCTAACAAATAGAGGCACGAAAAACAATGTCTCCAAACCCGACTGTCCCCACTGTTATCTGTGTGTCTGCCTCTGGTTATGAAAGCATCAAAGCTTGACAACAACACTGTTTCTATGCGCTGAGGCTAACGTTAGCTCACCAGCTAGCTGCCCTCTGCGTGATGCTAATAAAGTACAAATATAAATAACGAACAAAAAAATCTAAATTGAAGACAAAGGAAATGAATATCGTGGTTCAGAGTGTCACGACATAAACAAAGAAAGCCCGTCGCTGCCTCTCTGGTTCCTCTCAGGCTGCTAACTAGCTCTTCTTCTCTTCTCTTCTGTTGCTAGGGCGATCATTTAAAGTCCTCTCCCTGGTAACTCATAAACTCTGTCAGCCGGTAAGTGCCCACCGTGTCCCCTTGTTCAGATTTAACGTGTCTTCAATGTCAGCAGCAGATGAGAGCAACACAGTGTCCAAACAACAGCAACTTCAGGCATCAACAACAGCCAGCAGGATCAGCTGATAATTCTACTTCCTGCGTTCGACGCAACGTTCTCCTGTTGACGTGATGACGTCTGTGGTCAGCTGACACAGTCGACCGAGAAATTCGGCATTTTTAAACGTGCTCATGTTGTCAATGAGATAATCTGAAATTAATGTAAAGCAAGAAAGAACAAAACTCTTTCAACTTTATTGTTGTAATAAGGCTTGTATTAAAAGAACCCCCAATTATTTAATTTAATTTAATTTAATTTAATTTAATTTAATTTAATTTAATTTAATTTTTATTTTTATGTAAAATTGTCATATAGGCTATATTAAGCCTAAATTATATCTATTCAACTATGTTTTGTATTTTACAATGCTCCTATACAATATATTTGAATAGATGATTAATGATTTTATCCTTTTCTGAAATGCTGTCATTGTTTTCTATATGAAATTTAAATAAAGTTTAGGTGGGAAACCAACCAAAAACAAAAATCAACATCACAAACAAAAAACAAACAAACAAACAAACAAACAAACATATAAACAAACAGATCCTTTGACAGGTATCTATCTAGCTTCTTTGAGGTCAAGGCTTATCAGCTACTGTTTTTGTTGTTGTTGTTTTTTCAAATACATTAATGTACACTATGTTAGTGTTCTGTGTTTAAAATTATATTTAATAGCATCTTCAACCTTAAGTATTGCTAAGTCTATTATTTTGTCAGTAAGACTATAGCCACATTAAAGGAGATAAGTCAATTAAAACTGACTATTTTACAGTACTTCTATATTGTGTATTTCTGAATTAGCAAATTTGGAGATCCCTAGAGCTAAGCAACTTTTGACCACAAATGACCTCTCTCCTTTGTAAAGTAACTTTTTAGCTTTTAGCTTGTCTCGTCAGAAGCTACCTTCCCCCTTCTCACTGAGGAGGGCTTTGTGTTGGCTTCCATTATATATATAGTATATGAAAAGTTGAATTTCCCCTGGGGACCAATAATGTGTTGTTGATGTAATAATACCATTATGAATTGATTATATCTTGTATTGTTCATCTGAATCTGCAGAGTAACTAAATATAGTGCAGTGAATACACTATTTGCATCTGAGATGTAGAAGTATAAAGTAGCAGAAAATAAAAATACTCAAGTAAAGTACAAGTACCTTACTTTCCACCACTGTGCTGGGAATATTGTGATATCACTAAACTCAACAAGAATTATAAGAGTGTAAGTTGTTCCACTCTAACAGGAGAAACAAAACAAATTGGAAAGAGACATAGATGTCAATCAAGCACTGCAGTCACCACACCACACAGTCCTGACCACCCGTGTAGTCGGAGCTGTGTAGGGTCTTTAATGACAGTGATGTACCTGTTTCAGTGCAAAGAACAGAACCAAATGCAAGAATTCATACATGTTTATTATGAAAAACATCCAACATTTTGAATTGAATATGTCATATTTCAGACTCCTCCGAGAGGACAAGCTCAACCCTAAACAGAGGGAAAGACAGACCACACAAACAGGAAGGAGAAACTTGGGGAGTGTGTACAAGCCACTAAATATCACAGAGTTCTTCTTTGGATCTTGAAATTAAATCAAAGTATAAATAACTTAAACAAATAAAGAGATAAACAGTTTAGATTAAAAAAAGAGAAAGAAAATGTTTGTTGTTGATGTTTTTGCCTTAATGCCTGCATTAAGAAAATTGCGGGATGAAGTATCAACTAAGGTGTTTACGTGGGTAACCACCTAAATAATGGTATAATGATACATTGGGTGGGTGTAGTGGGGACAGGGTGGTAAACTGTGGTCACTTCTTAACTACAACCTAGCAATTCTGTCTTTTACAATCAATCCCTCGCTAATGTTTCTTAACCTGAGCACACTGTTTAAATCCAAAAAGATATAGTTGAACTACAGAGATGGCAGGAGAGGCGTTATGTCTAAGATGTATCAGGTTGATTGGCCATAGATTGATCTAGCTGTACAGAAATAACCGATTAATTCATAACTTACAGATTTCCAAAAACATACAGTGAGCCTGGGTGTCTCTGACTGTCCACCTATACATCTCACCTCTCATTGTACTGGTTCATACGCTCTGTCAGTTCCCACTGATTGCACCACCGTCTACATTGTCGGAATCATGTGACTTCCTGGTATGTACTGCTGACTTCTTTTACACTTCAAGTGAAGAATTGCTGAGACCCTGCTTGATGGAAACATAACAGCCACTGTTCATGTAAATCTAGGACAGCTTTCACCACATGTTCCACATGTTCTAATGCTTTCCTCTGTCCCTCCAACCGCCTCACCTCCTCATTCAAAGTCTTTAATGCCACTTCACCATAACTCTTCAACATAATGATATCAAACTCAGCCGAGACACACAAATCCACCACTTATCACACTGAACGTGCCCTCAGACAGAAAGTACGTTTTCCACATTCTTCAACTAATTTAGCACCGAGTCACAAGGCTAGCTGACTTTGCAGGATCGGTGCGTTCTAATAAAAGTTAGAACATTTAGGCTTTTCTCCCCAGTCTCACAAAACTCAGTGGGAAAAACATTAACTAAGGCTGCCAAGGAGAAAGTTAATTCCCCGACCTCAGGTTATCTGAATGAAGTCCTCCCATGCAGTATTCAAATGTCAGGATGAAAATCCTGCATTGTTTTTTGTTGTATCCTGAGCTTGATGATTTGGCCTGGTGTGTTTTTTAGAAACTTGACACATTTGTTACCATTTCAGCTTTAACCGTTCCTTTTAGTTCTTTTGTATCTTGAGGTCTTTTAAAATGATAAAACCTCTCTGTAGCTGGTCTGGCTGGGGTCGTATCATCAAGTTTATCATGCTGTTTGAGCTTTCAATTAGCTTTTTATTTTAATTTCAACTATTGTTTTGAGCAACAATGTTTCTTCACTGTAAAACTTCTTGTAAAATGTTATAAACACACTTTTCGATGGATAGAAAAATCACCTATTTTTTTTTAGCTCATGTAAAGCTCACCAAAATTCTTAATAAGTCAGACTGAGGAAAAAGAAAAGCACGAATAAACAAAAAGATTTGTCTTGGTTATAATAATTATAATAAAACCGTTGAGTGCACTACACTGGAAAATGAAATGAGCTTCTAGTTGTACAGTATAAAAATAAAAGGGCTTGAGTCAATCCACATTCAATGTATTTAACCCAGGAAGTGGATTTCCTTAAAAAAACAAAACAATAAAAATAACATTCATAAAAGGAACACGTGAAACAATGAAAATGTAAAGCAACAAAAGTCCTCAAAACTCCCAAAATGTCTGGAGATCTTTTGTAATTTTTCGTTTTTTGTAGTTTTCAACTACATAAAATAGCCTACCGCTGCTACTACTAGTTCATAACAATGTTGAAAGATGAACAAAAATTAATACATATACGGAGGTGAGAAGTAATATAAAAAGTAAACATCATGACTTTCACACAAACAAAACGATAAGATAACAAAACATACCATTTCATTACACAAGTGCTGTAAAAGGACAGGGAATAGTATTTAGACTGCATTTAAGCTTTTACAGTCCTTCAATGATGAGGGATATCTGGGCGATTGATCGATCAATAGATGCATTCCAACTACATTAGTTTGGTACCGTAGACTGTACAGTCTATGATCTGAGTCAATATTTCTGTAGTAGAATAGACACATGCAACTGATGTGTATGGTGTGTTTGAAGAGGTTGTGAGCTTTTCTGAGAACATCCATTTGAATTTTAGAAAATCCAAAATCACAAAACATAGTTTTCACTGAAACAGCAATGCACTTAATTCTAATGGTATAAGTCCACAGGGGCGTATTTTATCGTATCGAACCAACATGCCGGCTCGTTTGGAAATTTTCTTCTCGTATATCACGGAAAATGTGTTTGAGAAATGTGTTTCTGAAAACATTTTAGAAATAAGCCATGCAGTTGCTAAATTTGGCTTTATTTTGGATCAACGTTTAATTTAAAAGTTTCCAGGGAATTTTCAGATGCAGCGAGTCGCGTCGGACGCCCCTGATTTGCATAAAGTAGCCTATATCTTAACTATATGCAAATGAGGAGCGGCCAAAGGGCCGCCACGCTACCAGAATGCATTGCACAGCTGTGGAAAGGACGGAGACTGTGGACATGTACCAAAAAGAAAAGGGGCCAAAATGAGGGTCACCACCTTCATGCACGAGGTTGAGGTTCAGTTTTGCCTGACAGTCATACTTGGGTGACACATCCTGGTTAAAAAGATGTTTTTGTGCTTTGTCGAGCATGCTACTGTCTGGGTCCGCAGCAAGAGCACACCTCAATTTGGCTTTGCAATAACATAGCCTTGAATCACCCAGTTATTCCTCATCATAGCACTGTAAAGAGAGTGCTCTCACGTTAAATAGGCGGCATATAGGAAAACAAAAGAGAACATAGGTAAGCCTGTTTGGTTTCATGCATATAAAGAAAATCCATGTGGAGAACAAGTCTGATTGTATCACATAGTGCAAAACCCCTCAGAAGACAAAGGACATTTGAATCCCCACTCCCCCTACCCCCACCCAACGCACCCCCTCCCACCCACAAAAAAACCCTATCATTTTCTGATTGCTTCCAGAGCCAAAAATAGCAGAGTTTGTAGCAGTTTTCTTTGTTAACCGTCCTGCCTTGATGTTGTTGCTACATAACCTGTGATTCAATAGTCATGGGCAGAGATCATGAATATTATAGTACAGTAAACACTTCTTAACCCTACAACCTGGCATAATTCTCTCCTCCCATCTACCCACTTTTTGAATGAGTCTAGTTTCCCCGTCTCCCATTCCCTCCCTCCACCCCCCTCCCTCCCTTTCCAGCAAAGTGAACTTTGGTCTAAGAAAACAGCAGGTTTCAGGAAGTGAGCTAGGTATAGTTGGGGTTAACAGGGGCATGTTCACAAATGGGAAGTGTTGAACAACACTGAACAATGCAGACACGATGGTTTTCGTTTTTCCCCCACCGAACTGTCAACACCTCACCTTTGATGCATGCTCTTCTGGTAATCCTGACACCAATAAGCCCCGACTGTGACCCTGAGCCAGACAAATCTCTCTTCTCGCTTCTCCTTCTAGCTTCTGTCTTTCCTCCTCCTCCTCTCATCAATGGCATCTACACCCCCTTACAATCCTCTTCCTCTATTTTCAACATCTTGTATTATTAGAAAATATACTTTCGGTACTTGAATCTATACCCCTATCCATCAAATAATTTAAGACCTGGACAAAAAATATAGAAGTCTTTGACAACTTCAACTCTGGATGTGTCACATTTGCAATATAATGCTAATTCCACTGCTCATGTTCCTTACTCTGTATTTAAATATGTTCAACTACTTTTTGCCCAGGTCTGTTGTGTCCTTATTTCTGTAAATCCTTCTATTTTAGGGCTTGGTTCACTTTCAATTAAATCAATTAAGGAAGTTTATTTTCTTCTACGTTAAAATATGTAACAAATGTTTGGCATGTGGAAACGATGATATCAAACCTGTCATGAAATAATAGTGAACAATTGGTCAACAACTGCAGTTTCAGTTGACTTTTGTTTTCTTCAGTTGATTGTATTGAAAGTGAATGGACAGCCAGCCCCTGGTTTTCTTCTCTTCCTCCTTCCACTACTTCCTCATCCTCTTCCTCCTCAGCGCATCTTGTGTTCCATGTCAGCGTTGGCCATGTTTGAGCCAGGGCTGGGGTCCTGTTGTCGTCTGGACTGGGGAGAGAGAGGGATGGAAGGATGAAAGAGGGGGAGAAAAGAGTGATGGAGAGAAGAGAAGACAGGAAGAAGGATGTGTGAAAGATAGCAAGAAAGGGATCAAAGAGAAAGAGACACAAATTAAGTACAGTTAACAGTTGCATACATATGGTTACCTTAGATTTTTCTAGTTTCATATGATGCCAGTATCTTCACAGTAGCTTTAAAACTGAACCCGCTACAACCTAAAAATTGCAAGTTGCGTTAAAGAAATGAATTTGCGTTAAAGAAACGAATTTGCGTTAACGCGTTATTATCGCGGTAACATTGACAGCCCTACTATAGACACATAATTATATATGATTACAACTACATTATACTGCGTTATGAAGTATTTATTGTTTTTAAACCAGGTATGGATCCTTTAAAGGAGAAGTTCAAATTGTTAAACATTTAGGCCTAGTCTGAAATCACATACTATGCACTACATACCCAATATGTGTACTATCGTTCAACATACTTTTGTGTTAATAAACAGTAGTATGTATCTTTTCGGACGCACTGAGCAGTTATTTATGTTTTCACTTATCTGACATAGCCTTCTGTTTTAGAGTACTAAATAATTAGTATGGAATTTCGGACCTTAAAAACCTTAAAACGGCCTTATATCTGCTTACCACAACTCTAGTGTGTTATAAACCATCTACATGTTATTAATTAACTGCTCATGAATGCTATAGGTGAGTAAAAATGCTACCTCCTTAGGATATTGAAGGTAACCAACAAATGTGAGAACAACTGTTCTCAGTTATTCTGCAACTACAGGCTGATGAGGGGCCAACAAAAGAGAAGTTGCAGTTCCACAAACTGGCACTAGAGGAGGCCAGAGAACTCTCTGACGACAAGGCTCGGTGCTGCTGTTTATACACTTTACTGATATTGATATTTTAGTCAAGGTAGCTGGCAGACAGACAGACAGACAGGCAGACAGACAGACAGGCAGACATGCAGGCTGTCTGACACAGATAAACACACACACACACAAACCAAGTGGATCATTAGGTCATCATTAGAAGCCATCAGTATGACAAGACTTTTAAATATATTTCATGACTGGGTGTGTTTGTGAGCCCGTGGCATGACCTGCTCCTGCTGTTAAAAAAAAATAAAAATACTTGTGGTTATATGTTTACACTTCAGTGATAGCTGAGGGGGATTGGGAGGGGGGGGGAGGAAGAGGGGGAGGAAGGTGATAAAGTGTGGGGAGAGGTGAAGCAGAGAGCAGGGCAGACAGAAATGCAGACAGAGATAGTAAAGGGGTTGCTTAGTTCAACTGGAATGTAGTTTGTGTCATCTCAATGACTCACCATAATAGCAACATACACAGTCACATGCACACGCACATGCAGTATGTCATACTACCATTTTGACTCCAAGCAGCCAGACTGACTCCAGTTTCTGTCTGTCTCCTCTGGGAAGCGTGCTGTTGCTTTATCAAAATTGCTGCTGTCAGATACAGTATGTGCAGCTAAATTGGGACCTGATGTGGTGTCACAACAAACTTCACTCTTAATTGTTCAATTGCCATTGAATTCATAGCAATGTGAGCTCTATGTGTGGCTATCTGAGTTTTTGTTTCTTTTTTTTACAAAATGATTTACTTCTGGTATGATGCAGTTGTTCCCAAACCTGTTCTGCCTTGCCCCAATGTGGAAGTTGAAAAATAAATGGTAGTTATATTTTGGATGTGACTAACAGGTTTGCCTAATGAGCATCTCCAGTTTGTCTTTTTCTTCCTGTCAACAAATCTGTCCGTTTTGTCCTTTAGGCTACATGTTGTTGCTAGCAGCGGAGCACTCTTTTTTCCTTTATTGTTCCCAAATGAATCTGATTCACAAACGACAGATATTTTGACTTGTCATAGCAGGAAAGGTACAGGTGGAACTAATAACATTAACAGTTTGTTCCAGCAATTATTGCAATGGCATGCAACAGTTAGTCATGTAATTAGTTATGCCTGTGTTTGACAAGTCAAAATGTCAATGAGAGAGGCCCGTTCAACTTAAAGGTGCTGGACGCGAAATTGAGAGCAATTCTATTGCCTCCACGCGGCTCTCAACATGCCGACGGGTGAGCCGGCGGCTCGCGGCTAACGGTGTTAACAGCGCTAACAATGCAAACAACGGTGACAGTGCTGACAGAGCTAACAGTGTTTATCTGAGGGGGAACTGAACGGTGGGCGTAACGCATGCGCGACGACGACATGGGTCAGCGTTATCAGCGGTAACAGCCGTATGAGGGTAGTGTTTAGAAGGGATCCCGCAAGTTGGGGAAACTCTCGTGAGATGGTTAAGGTTAAAGCATTGATCTCAAAGAGTTAAGGTACGATAAAGGTAGGATAGGTCGTCGGGCAGCGAGTCTTGTGAGAGTTTTTGCAGATCTCTGATGAGATTTCGCAATGTGGGTTACCTACTAGACACGACCCCGTATGAGAGCAGTGCAGAGCGGCGGCCGTGACCTAGCCAGATGACCATACTCACATGCACTAACAAGCACTAAGGAGCACTAAACCGTGCGCGGCCGGCTCGGCTATGTCAACAAAGCAAGGAGAAGCTTGAATTACAACACACACAGAGGGAGAGGGACTTCATTCTCTGCTCAGGTAGACATTACTTCACTGCATTATTAATGCTCTGAATGTCGAATAGAGAACATTTAAAAGGACCAATATATATATATATTTACTGTAATAAATCATAAAGTGAACATGATATGTCATCAGAGATTAAGGAAACATTCTCCAACAACAACGCTACAGCCAGTATGTTCCCCTTTGAAATTTTCATTCCGGTCCGGAACGTCTGTTTTTGTTTTGGCCGGTGTGATCCCGTCCACTGCCCATTTCAACACCCCGTTGCCACATATGAAATAAATTGGCAGGCAAATACGGCCTTCTACAGCCATGGAAGCCAGCAAACAAACTGGATCAACAGAGATAACGTAACATTAGATTCTACTCAACCTGTAAAGCCTCGGCACATCTCTCAGTGGTCCGTGTGCAGCTGGGTTATCAAGGCAGAGAGTATTTGAGACACACAGCCGGTGAAGTGATTCTGACTACTGCTGGCCAGAGGCTAACGCTCTCATGCCTAAAAGGTAACCCTCGAATTGTGAAAAATGTGCACAAACTGCTAGCAATTTCACCAGTGGAGCGGACAGGTGACGGTTCCAATGTTTTGAATTTGGACTGCTGTTACCCATCTTAAACACTAGCTGTCCTTTGTTCATCATGTGAGCTGCCATGGCAACCGACCACCTACTTTTTCCTTTTAGTAAACACTTTATCTGTTTAGAAATTACAATATCAGTTACATGCTATTTTGAAGTTGGATATATTTAAAATATATTCAGATGATGGGCATGGACAAGATTTAAATGGAATCTAAAACAAATGCTATAAAAGCCAGCCATGTGAACGCAGAGGGCTTTGAGTTTATGAGGTAAAAAACAAACTAAATATCCACTGTTTTCACTTAGCACTGTTGCTGCTGCATCATGGCGGTTGTGTAGTGTCTGGCTTTGCAGAAGGGAGTGGTCTTTGTTAATCATAGGGGCAGGAGAGCTTTCTGTATTGATCTATACACAGATGGAAGCCTGCTGGGCCACTATAGGCTGCTTAACCACAACTCAATACTAGAGAAGTGTGTGTGTGGCGACGAACTTAGAGCAGATTTGCTGTATCTGCGAGATTGTGCACATGTGCCTGAACCGTATCTGAATGTATGTGTGTGTGTGTGTATGTAAGTCAAAGCAGGGGGTCTGATGGCGATCAATACTAATGATATATTAATGCTTTCAGTGCCAGCTCATCATTCACCACCAAATCTCTTTCTGCTGAGCACTTGGAGTGTGTGTGTGTGGTTAAAAGGCAGATTTCTTTTCGATCTATCGCTTCTTCATCCATCATCATGACAGGTACCTTCTGACCTTGAATGACTGGAATTTCACTTCTTTTGCATGAAAAATGTTGTATCTGCCAAAATGACAAGGCTTCAGGAATTGAAGGGGAAACAGCTTTATAATCTGTGAACACCCAGTCACTGCTGAGCTTTACTGCAATGAAACCTACTCAAGCCAATGAGAGAATCTGAACAGCATTACATTACATAAGTAAATGTAATGGTTTCATCTACAGCTACTGATAAACTTTAAAATCTTTGTTATTCTGGGTTTCAGTGAGATGTTGATGGTTTAAAGTTACTAAGGAATTTTCATTTTGTGTCGAATTTGGCGGTCCCTGTGGACAAAAGCGGAAGTGTTTCCGAGCACCAAATTCCCTATAGAAAACCTCTCATTTTAATGCAGCAGGGTCGGACAATCTTCCCCACTCAGTCCTGATTCTGGTTCTCCCGTGCCTCCCTCCCCTCTAGCAAGCCCAGAAATACAGCCTGGGCCTCCAGCAGCGTGATGTCAGTGTTGGCTCCCGGCAGGGACAGGCGGAGCAGTGAGGCAGGAGGCTCCCGCGCTTTGCCTCCCGCCGGAGCTCCAACCGCAGGTCGACGGAGGCAGCTAGGCCAGATCTGGGTCTGTCCCAGTCTGAGCTAAAGGAGTTTCTGGTGAACCTGCATGATTTCATCTGATTTTGCGCAGAATCCGACCCGGTGACACAGATGACAAACATTAAGAATAACTATATAGAAATAGCCAATCTTCTCACTGATGGTCTTGTTTACTTATATAGGTCAAATAGAGGCATCAGTATTAAATTGAGACGGTTTCATATCCAGTTAAAAGTTCCCTCACAGTAACTTTAAATAATGTTTTATACATGTTTTCTCAGATTGAGATTTTGGCTCGAAAATGTTCGATTTTAAGATGGTGAATACCACAACTCTAAATATCATACACTGTATGTCAGTCAAGGCCTTGTGTAAACTCCAGATATGTAAATTATACTGAAATGTTGTTCAAATTGTATTTTTTTTAAATGGCATCATTTATGCACAATGCAAGCATGAAATATGCATGCCTACACCACAGCATAACTATATGCCTTGCCTTACTTAACTCCTTCATATTTCACATATTTCTCCTCCTCTCTCTCTCTCTCTCTTTCTCTCTCTCTCTCTCTCTCTCTCTCTCTCTCTCTCTCTCTCTCTCCTCTCTCTCTCTCTCTCTCTCTCTCCTCCTCTCTCTCTCTCTCTCTCTCTCCTCTCTCTCTCTCTCTCTCCTCTCTCTCACACTGTTCGTTGTGCTGCGCTTCTGCATTTCAGTTTCTCTGCCTGATCATAAATTATTGATTTACAACAGAAGAAATCAAAATGTTTTTTTCACAAAGGATCATTTCATTTCATTTAACTTTATACTATGAATCAAATACAAAAATAACACACGTTTAGTGACTTTTGTCTTTCTTTTTCTATCTGACAGACAGACCGACAGAAGACGTTAACAGTACAGACAGAACTAGATCAGCAGCTAACTAGAGACAAAGAGAGACAGAGGAGAGATGGTGTTCTGACCACAGAAATGCAGAGGCTGAATCTGTGCAGCTTCTCGGCAACGCTCGTCAGTCACACCCAGAGAAACAGCTTGGAGCACATCTGCAAGATCCCACTGAGATGGCTGTTTCGCAAAATCTTAACTCTAAAATTTGATTCATATGCACAGTGTGTTATGAAACAACGCGTCTAATCCTCTGCAAGACAATAGGAGTATTTTTGTTGATAATTATAATAAGGCATTTTTAAATTTAAAATATTAACTCCATCTAAATTCTCCCACACTCCAACATTAGGCTATATTCTCTCTCTGTTCCCTACACACACTCCATAGAAGTCATTACAGCACTATAGGTAACAAAATAACAAACAAGGACTAAAGCAAACTCAAGTCTTCAAAGCATCTCTATAGAAAAATATGTGCAAAGTCACAGTAAAGCGTTTATATCCATGTTCTCTACACTCTTAAAGGGACAGTGTGTAGGATTTGGCCACATCTAGTGGTATGGTTGCAGATTGCAACCAATTGAGTACCCATCAGCTCACTCCTCTCTTTCCAAAACTGTGATAACGGGAGCTGCCGAGTGTAAAACCGTGGTAACGCTGTCCACCTCGCTCAGAGGCCATCCTTACCATAATAACACTACTTTACGAGCAACGGAAGTCAAATGGCGGCTGGCGGTACCAAAGTTTTGCACCCTGCGTTTCAAGTTACCGCAGTTTCACAAGCGTGTTGGAGAACTACGGTGGCCTTTAGGTAACAGAAAAATGTAAACGGCTCTCGTTAGAGCCAGTGTTTGGTTTGTCCGTTCTGGGCTACTGTAGAAACATGGCGGTGCAACATGGCGGATTGCGTGAAGAGCACCCACTCCCTATATAGATATGAAGGGCTCATTCTTAGCTAATGAAAACAAAATTCTTAATTTCAGGTGATTATACACTAATGAAAACATAGTTATGAATAGTATATTCCATATCTGCTAATCGATCCCCTGAAATGTGACACACTGTTCCTTTAAATACACAGTATGTTGGTTTATGAATATCAGCCAAATAAACAGCCTAAAGAGGACAAGAATGGTTAAAGATTGTGTCCATCCAATCCATTGATTATTATATTTTAGGATGCATGGCATTTGTATAGCCAGATTTTAAACTGTTTTAACTTATGATGTCTTCAGAGAGGAATTATAACTGGGGAATATTTTTCAATTTTCTTTTCAGGGAGAAAACCAAGTCATCCACATTCATAAAGTGACCCATGTTCGGTCCTAATGTTTAATAACTTTCTATGTCTTGGGAGAGCTGCAGAGCAGCACACATATTCTGGTAGAAATGGGCAAATAGAGTGGTGCAGGAATGAGTCCTAAAACACAGAAATGAGTTCGCATTTTAGCACTTCTGGTTCCCTCGTCTTGAAGTCAATGAGTATTTTGAATGGGTTTTTAGTTAGATGCCTGAAATAAGGAATGTGGTTAACACAAGCTTAAGAGATTTTAACAGTTTGTTCTACGATATAAAATGTCAATAAATATCCCAATTTTAAAGCTTTTATGTGTATTAAAAAAAGCTAAGAAATGGCTAAATGAGACTACAGAGGTTGTCGGGGGCATTAATCATCATCACGCCGAACACTACTCCGCCTTTAGCTTCAGCGACGTGAAGTCATGCGACTGTGGTGTAGTTTGTTTACAGCCTAACGTTAGCTTTTTACTTCTGGTGATTGCATTTACGCTTAAAAAGTCATAATCCAAAACCCAAAGGAAAATCCCATTGGCTCTTTGTCGAGGGAACCAGGCGATGCTAACTTCCTGGTTGGCCTACAAAAATACATCATCCCTGCAGCACTCTATACAATCTGATGTGACATAAGAAGAGCTTCTTCAGAGCTATTGCTTGGACTAAAACTTATTTTGTTTGGTGTATAATTGCTCTATTCATTAATGTGTTCACTCTGTAGAAAAAGACCTGTGGTTTCTTTGGTGGTTTGATTCCGTGCATTCATCAGAAAGGTCAGGGGGTGAACTGGATGCAAAGGAATGTGTTTGATAAAAAGAGCACATGGTGGCAGAGAGAAAAACCACATAGAGCCACTTAGAAATTGTTTTAACTGGCAGCTCCAGCAACATAAAGAGGCATTTGTATTAGCAAGAAAAACATTAGGCTACACACTAAAACAGGGTCTGTTTTTTTGCTTGTTCCTATTACCTCTTGGCCACAACATAGATTTGTTCCTTTAAAGGATTAGTTAGACGTTTTCAGAAATGTACTCATTCGCTTTCTTGCCTAAAGTTGGATCGATACCACTCTCATATTTGTCTGTTAGCTTAGTTTAGCATAAAAAAATGGAAGCGGGGGGAAACAGCTCGTCTGGCTCTGTCCAGGTTGAAGACGCCAAGAGAGCCCCTCTAAAGTTCACTAATTAAAATGCATAGACTGTATAAGATATGGATGTAGTCACACACAAAAATTAAGCTGAAAGTGGGCGGCTCCCGGCAACTCCAGCCATCGCCATCTTGGCAGTAACGTCTCCAGCTAATCCAAACATGGGAAAGAGGTGGGGCGTGTATGGACCTGAGGCGGCCTGAAACCTGATTCCTTAAACACGGCCACCTAGCATGAAGCAACCAAGCTAGTTAGCTAAGGCTAACAAGCACAACAAATACATGCTACTCTGTGTAGCGGTCATATATTAACCCTGCACTTCAGCACCTACAGTAGCCTACATGAAGAGGAATGGAACCCGGGTCTCACTCCATGCTGCAGCGCATGGAGCTCGCCCTCGTCTCCCACTGAGAACACACCAGCAAAGTCAGAGCTAAGCTTATGTTGAGGCCAACACACCAGCAAAGGTTCGCGGACATTGCCGGTATGTTCTGAGTGGTTAGCAGGGGAGCTCCATGCGGAAGAAGACCAGGTGCCGTAACTGTTGCTTCCGGTTGCCGGTTGGTACTGGTGCTAACATATATATAAAATAACACTAACGTTAGAATTTCACTCACCGAAAAACCTGGAGCACAGACTTCTTCAAATCAATCAATCAGTGTAGTTTTATTTGTCACATGAAATCGTTCAAGGTAACATCACACCTTCAGTGAAATGCAATCCCGTCAGCTCCTTCAATTTGTGCATTAACGTTAACATTATTCACCATATAGCACTCACCTCCTACTATTTTCATACAGTCCCCTGCTCTGTCAGATCGGTATATAGAAAAAGAGTCACGGTTGAATGGCGCTGTCAGGCATTCCAGGATTAAGTCAAATTTCACGGACAATAAAGTACCCAATATCCCGTTGGAAACTGGTCGTATAATTAACCACACAGCAAGGCATATTATTTGGCTTTAAGTCTTAATATAACTTAAATGAGAGAGTAATGTAAAAATGCACCCCCCCCGTACAGTGGCCATGAACGGGGAAATTAGCTACCAGACTGTAAACAAGTTTATTTCTGCTGTAAAGTTGGGCATTTTAACATGGGGGTCTATGGGTATTGACTCCCTTTTGGAGCCAGCCTCAAGTGGCCATTTGCTGAACTGCAGTTTTTAGCACTTCGGCATTGGCTTCACTGCTCAGCACTGGAGTTGCCGCTTGTTAAAATGTTGTATCTCTGGGCTTCCTAAAGTCATTTCCATGAAGATTGCCAGGCATCAAAGCAGAGAAATCCCTGCACCTGGCCGCTGGTTGCCAATAGTTACAGTTAGAAAACTACAACTTGTGGGATTTTAAATTTCTACTTGTGCACAGATTAATCAATTGAGATATAACGTACTAATTAGTGTGCTTTAGAGGAGCTGATAGGCAGATTTTTCTTTTTACTTTGGAGCTATATCTGTTTCACAATGTATCCATTCTTTATGCTAAGATAAGATAGCATAGACGCTCTAGTTTCATACTTTAAACACACATACAGAATGGTATCAACTAATTCCTGTCAAGAAAACAAATATGTGCATCTTGAAATGTTGAACTATTCCAGTAACTTGACCTTCATGTAAACTCCTTTACAGCACAATTACTTTACTGTTCACTCATTTTACGGACATTTAAAAACTGATGAAGCCTCCACCAGTGAAAGATTGTGAGGTATGATTTTGTAATGAAACAGCTGCAATGTATGGAACCAGAATATAACCTTAAGTGGGACAAAGTCTCTATTTTTCTATTTAATCATTCTCAGTGCCAAATTGAATGCCTTTTTACAGAGTGTGTTTTTTTTTTAGGGGATAGTGATGGTACTTATATTGATTCAGCAGGAGACACAAGGTTTTCTTTTACTCCGAGAGCCTCGGGGAGGAAACATGAGATCAGTCAGATGAAAGTTGACCTTCAATAAATGCCTCTCTTTCTTTTCTTTCTTTCTTTCCTGTCTCTCTGTTCCCCTCATCTGTGATTCTCAACCCTCTCTTCTCTTCATGTGCTGAGTTCCTGCCTTTCCTCTCTCTCCTATTTGTGCAGGATCTTGTGCTGCAAAGCTGTGGTAGGTCTCGATGATGATGATGATATTGGTGTGTGTGTGTGTGTGTGTGTGTGTGTGTGTGTGTGTGTGTGTGTCATTGTGCAAACTAGTTATGACATGGTTAAATCTTGCTGTTTCTATCTCCCACGCCACATAAGCATTAAACAAGCAGGAGCAAATATTATAATCATCAAATTCATGAGAAGTGCATGCATATGAACAACAGACACTAACAAACACACATACGTGGACGTAAAAACACAGACAGCTGCCTGTGGTTGCACACAGAAAATACTGGACAAACACAAGAATGCACATACATAAATTAAACATATGGACACACACATGCACACACACACAACCACACACATATGCACACATACACACACACACACACAGGGTGGTTTAGTGCATGACAGTGTGATAGATGGTGAGAAATGAAGGACACAGACCCTGTTCTTTTCTGCTGGCTGTCTGTCTGTGTGTCATCAGTCCCAGATTTTAGAAACCACAGGGTCCTAAAAAATAAACAATTTGGAGTTCATTCGTAACTTCGTCAACTTAAGAAGGATGCCATTGATCTCCCCAAAGCCTTGCTGGGAAAGTGAGTTTGTCTCAAGTTTGGGACGGTTGCAACATTCAAACTGACGGCGTATCAATTTGTGAATCTGAATTTGTGCACACGTAAGACACTGCAAACAGCACAAACTTGTACATGATGATAATTCAATGAGCAAAACTAAATTTAAGATCAATTTAAATGTTTTAAATTTGTATTTTATAATCGCTGACGTTATTATGGTTAATCAAATTTAAGTTATTTTTCTGTGATCTGTAGCACAAAGTAGATCAACTACTTTCCCTTCGGAGGCTTTTGGGACACCTGACAAAACTGAGTCAGTCATTCAATAGTTCAATAATATCAAATCAATTCAGATTAGATTTATCGTCAAACTGATCATGCACTAAACCTATGATTCAAACTGTTACAATACTATTTAAATACAAATAATGTAAAAGCACACAACCACACGTCACACAACCCTAAGCCAACCCAAGCGCTAAGCAAAGAAAACCCGACTGGAAATTTGACTCTGTGGCTTTGACACAATGGTGTTTAGTCTTCACACACAAATCAATATAGACTTATTTGTAGAACAAATTTACGGCACTTTTGCTAAAAGATTAATCATTCATATCTGAAACAAAGTATCTACAATTTTGCTGTTGCTCTACAAATTTGTATTACTAGTAAGCTGTTGTGATGATGCTTGCTTTAGATCCATGAATTTGTAAATCTGAAAATACTGTTTGCAAATTTCCAGTTGGGTAAGTCTCGCATAGCAAAGCCAGCCCGCAAACTTGAAATTTCACTTTGCTCGCTGTGGTCTGCCAAGAGAGGACTTGTTTCTAATCAGCTAAACAATTAGATAACTAACTGCTTCACTCAGACGTCAACATGTTCCCTTTCTACATGTGGCCGGATGAATGAGCTGTAGGCTTGAATGTCTGATGTCTTTGTTTCCCATTCTCAAACTGAAAAAAAAATCAAGGCGTCTGCTGTGGAAACGTCTCACAAATTATTTGATTATGAAATCACTTTCTGAATAAATTTGAGATCCAAAGAAGTCATGCAGTTTCTGAATAATGCTTTAATTTGTGTATTTGATGAGCTCCGGTGAAGCAGAAGTGCACTCAGGGTGTGGCCAGTCAATCATCACTGTTGGGTGTGCTTACAGTTGCAATGGAGCACACCCAACAGTGATGATGGTTGTGGTCAGAGGTGTAACGGACTTGAAGTCAAAAAATGCATTTCAGTTTGGTGTTAAAGGGATAGTTAGGGTGTTTTGAAGTGGGGTTGTATGAGGTACATAGTGGGTGTATTACGTCAAGTAGATGACGGTTGGCACGCCCCTGGTTGGAGGAGCAGACAGGAGTTACCGCACGGAACCAAAGCGATGTACTACTGTGGACGGGGCCAGCAGCAAAGCATATTTTAGACACCTAAACGAAAGGCTCAACTAAAACAATCTGTTTAAATGTGCGCTATATTTAGAATATTTTCACCGGTTTACCTTGCCATCAGACAGCTTTTTTACGACGGGGAACTGAAGCCATTGTATCCATCAAGCCACCAGACTCCATTGAAAAAAACTGTAATTTTACCCTGCGGAAGACGGGGTTGCTGGTCTACCGCTGCCTCACTCGGTTAGTTTGTTTGTGCTATTGTGTGACTTTGGTGAATCCGAACTAACCAAAGTCTCACAATAACAAAAACAAACTTACTGATCGAGGCAGTGGTAGACAAGAAACCCCCCGTGTTCTGCAATGAAAAATTACTGTTCTTCTCAATGGATTCTGGTTGCTTTGTCAAGAGCATAGATATCAGCTTCAGTTCCCCATCGTAAACATAGACTGTATAGCTGTCTCATGGCAAGAGAAACCAGTGAAAATATTCTAAATATAGCGTACACTGTAATATACACACTGATATTGATTTTTTTAGGTGCCTAAATTACATTTTGATGCCGGCCCCGTCCACAGCAGTATAGTGCTTTGGTTCCGGGGCGTGCCGACCGTCATCTACTGTAGGTAATACACTGATTATGGATAGGTACCTGACATTTAGGCTGACTTTGCATTGCTATGATAGGTCTAAAGTGGAAGCAGATTTGGCCTGTTACAGATGGAACTACACTGTCCAGTACCAGCCCACTTTTCTTTGAGATGGCAGACCAGCATCAGTCCTCTATAAACACCCTCTCACCTCTAGATCCTCTCTGTGTGATCGGTCTCTGTCTTCAAAGTCTCTGGTTCTGCGTCGAGCCTCTTCAAACGCTGCCTGGGCCAAAGCGTCCTCCTGCTGCACACACACACACACACACACACACACACACACACACACACACACACACACACACACACACACACACACACACGCACGCACACACACAGAGACAGATAGAGAGTGAGAGTGAGTTAGTTTAGTTTAAGCAAGACAGAGACAGGGATGTATGACTTCAAGAGGAAAAGTTGATGATAAGACAAGAAGGAGTGTTTTTCTGTGTGTGTACACATAAGAATACATCACTCTGTCTGTACACATGCGTTATGTTACCTGCGCCCTCTCTTCATCATACTCCAGGTATCCCATCCCATCCAGCCTCTGTAGGTCGATCCAGCCTCTCCACATCACACACACCCCGTTCAAGATCATGGGTGCCTTTAAATAGACCTGGAGGGAAGAGAGAAAGAGAGAAAGACACTGTATTTTCAGTACTGCAACAGTTTTGAAATTGTCCTGTTAAGTTCCCCTGCTGGTAATGTTTAAAACCCTCTCATGTTGGAAAAAGCTCTGCTTCTTTAGTAAATCTAAGGTGTTGCTATAATATGGCAAAAAGCTACATGGTAAATAAGAATGATCAACAAAAGGACAGGAAGACTGAGATTCGATGCTTTTCCAGAACTATACAAGATTGATTCTCTGTTACTCATGACTTTGGAAAAAAAAATATTTTTTTCCAAAAACATAACAGCTTAATATGACCTGGAGTTACATACAAAATTGCAATTCTTAAATCAGAAACCGTCAGCTGTTTTTCCCCAGAATAATAAAAAGCTCTGTGTTCGGGAGATGGAGGCCTCTCCTTCCCTCGCTATTACTGCTGTGAAAAGAGGAAAAACCACCAACTACGTCAAAACCTCTGCAGTACAATTGGGTGTTGGACTAGTAAATCACACACACAAACACACACACACACACACTGACGTGCATTTACATTATGTGTGCATGTGCGCAATCAGTTGAGGTCAGTGTGTTTCCATGAGTGTGTGTAAT
Organism: Sebastes fasciatus; assembly: GCF_043250625.1. NCBI lineage: Eukaryota > Metazoa > Chordata > Actinopteri > Perciformes > Sebastidae > Sebastes > Sebastes fasciatus. Next base: position 12,438,323 of record NC_133798.1, on the reverse strand, counting down.
CGTACACGCGTACCAATCTGTGTATGTTTATGTGTGTGTGTGTTTGCTGCTGCAAGATGGCAGTCCTGATTTAGTGGAAAAGTAAGTGTTTGTATGGGACTGAAGTGGACAAAAGTGATCCAAAATAAATATCATATGCCTAAAAACATTTTCTGCTTTTTGTCTTTTGCGTGTGTGTGTTTATTTGTATGGCCACTGCCCAGGGTCTGTAACTTTTTCAATGGATCTATTCACACACTAGCAGCTAAAATAGGACTTTGTGGCATTTTATTCTGGGATAATGATAGGGCTGTCCCCAATACCAGATTTTGGGCTTCGAAGCTTCGGTGAGGAGTATTCAAAGGTATTCGAATCTTCAGCACAGTGCCGCTGCCGCACTACTGTACACACACATACCTCTAGTCTACACATAACAGACAGCAATATCTGTCTGTGAATAAATAATAATAATGGATGTTGAATATGAATAATGAATAATGTGGGATTATTCCTTATTTCATGGGCTATTTGGGGATTTATACATTATTATTACATACTTACATACTATATAAATATATATATATATATATTCTCATGATAATGTGTCTTGGATATATTTATATTTATCTTGGTAATTCAACACACTTCAAAAAGTATTTTTGTATGCATTTCATTACATATATCAGGCATATATATATACGACATACATTTCCAGTTTGTACATAAACATATATTTGGTAATTTAAAACCTTTTATGTAACTATTGATACAAAACAAATTGTACACACATATAATATTGCATTATATGCGACAATAAAACCAACTTAAAATATGATATCTGTTGGCCTACAGATTCAATTGGATAATGAGAAAAAATACCAAAGGCTTTTTCAGCGCTGTTTTCTCAGCATTACGCGGGTGCTTAGGGGTGTGCACCTTGACTCACCAGGAGGTGGCGGTATGCAATAAGAACTTGGGGTACTCGCGGAAGTGCTGATACTCAGTAATGGTGAGTACTGGCCTATTTCAGGCACTGTTTATTGGAAGTAAATGCCATGTTGATTCAGTTCCCATGTGTCTTCAGTGAACCCTAACAAAACAACATATCAGTAGACAGAAATCATCACGTCTGTTTTGTTTGACCTTGTGGTGTGTATTTCGTCTATCGGTGCGAGGGAGAGCAGCATAGTGGGGGATGAGCAGTGATATTAAGGGTACTACAAGTGTTACTACTAATACTATTAACCCCTTTCACTTCCTTGTGCACACTAAGCAGCACAGTAGGCCCAGTCTACAGCGTCAGACTGTCAGACAGACAGATTGACAGAGGAGGATCAGACTTTGTATCTGTCTCAACTCCTGGTTATATTACATGGCTATGGCGCTATGTCAGGAGGGCAGAAATGTAACCACCACTGAGGGAATGTGTACATGTGTAGGATCACAGAACCATTTCTCTCTGTAAATCCAAGCTGCCGCAGTGTGGATTAAACTCAACTGTTTCTCAACATCTTCATTGGAGATGCACCGATACCGATACTGGATCGGATATTGGGCCGATACTGACTCAAATAGTTGGATCGGATATCGGGTGACAATGGAGCCGATCTATTCAATGCAATTCTATGTTTATATTCTATAAACATTATGTACTAGAATTTTAATTGCTGTTTAAGTTTTGGCCAATTTGTTGCTGCATTAAAAAGGTTTACACATCAATAGTAATACCTGTTCATTTTGAAGACTATTTTTACCAAGTTGCCGGTGTACGATTTTTTATTTTAATAATAAAGAACAATTAAATAAATGAATATCTATGTATTTATTGGTCGCATTCTGTTTTACAAAGTTAGGAAAACAATGTTTAAGTTAAGCCTGATGTTGCCTTACACATAAAAGAATGATCCCAGTCACGTCCACATAGTGAGGCATACAGCTTATTAATTAAACACTGGTATCAGATCAGTACTCGGTATCGGCTGATACCCAAAGCCAAGGTATCGCTATCGGTATCTGGACTGAAAAAGTCCGATCGGTGCTTCCCTAATTTTCATCTCAAACTCATATATGTTATTCCTATGGTCTAAGACAGAGTGTTAAAACTCAAACTTGTGATGCCATAGGGTATAAAGTGTGGAACTGCTCCATAGACAATGAATTGGGAGAGATGTTCTAGATGACACTGAGAGCACCCAGAGAAATGTTCTGAGTATATGGGAACGTTTTCTGTTTCACAACTTAGAACGCTACAATAGAATAAAACTCATTTGGGTGTAAAAAAGAAAACACATTCTGTGGGTCCACAAATCAGTCTCACATTCATCGTCTACGGAGCAGCTCCAAACTTCATACCCTATGACATCACAAGATTGAGACTTACTTCTCTGGTTTCTGGCTTTGAGAGAGAGAGTAGCTCATGTTCCCAAACATTGATTGAACTTTCGTAGGCCTTGGGAATAACATATTGGAATTCTTAATTTACGTGGTGTTCCCCTTTAAGTAACATTTTAAAGTTTAAAAATAAACAAAATATCCATCAAATGACCTCAAAAGAGCTTGTGGCAGCATATCACTTTTATTTTGTACCCAAAATACCCTACAAGGATTTTAAGCATTCAGCAGCTAAAGAGCCAGATATTCCCCTCAAGAGTTGGTGGAGACCAAAACAGAGCTAAAAGAAGAGTGGATATTGGACTTACATTTGTCAGGTGGACAGCAACCTTATTACAAATTAATGCTAATGTTGTTCTGTAACTGCTGACTGAGAAAATATGCGCACACACACACGCAGTCTTATCTAAACAACGCTTTGGATAGGCTTTCAAACAGAGCTGTATGAACTTGTCTTTTAGCCAAAAAAAGTGATAAAAAATGTGATAAAGCATGATACATTAATATGGAATTTGCTTTCTTTCAATTTCTTCTCTTTGTCTCATCGTCTTCCTCTTTCCCACGATACTAATGTCGATGAGGAAGAGACAACAGACAGTGAGAGGCAGTGGAACGCAGACAGTCAGGCTGTTTTTTTCCCAGGATAACGCTTTTAGGTGGTATTTTTATCCGAGTAAACAAGTATTTGAGGAATAAATTAACAAAATCAAACACTCCCCCCAAAACGCACACATACGCACAGATGACTGGGTTTTTCTGTATGATACTGGGCGAGCTCCACGTTCCTGCATTTTTACTCAGGCTATTTTTGGACAGCCTCTCACAGGGACCTCTTTTACCACATCTACCCACACTGCACTGGGGTAGCAGGGGAGACCACTCTCCAAGAGACTGTGGGTTTTTGTGTTTATTCGAGTGAATGTTTTTCTGTGTGTGCGTGTGCGTGTGTGTGTGTGTCTGTTAGAGAAAGAGTCAGAGAGAGAGATGGCTTCCACATCTGTGGGGCTGCATGGTGCTTTTAAAAGAAAGCTTCATTTGGCTTGACAGGGAAAACGTGTGTGTATGTGTGTGTGTGTGTGTGTGTGTGTGTGTGTGTGTGTGTGTGTGTGTGTGTGTGTGTGCGTGTGGGTGTGTGTGTGTGTGTGTGAGGGGAAAATATGTAGAAACGGCCCAACCACAGACTTCCTCTGAGAGAGAACCATGTCAACCCCCACATCCATTTTCTAACACACACATGAACACAGGAGAACTCTCACACACTACAGCACACTGTGAATAAGGAAAGGAAGCAGCATGAAATGCAGTGGAAATTCAGACTCACTCTAAAACCGAGTGCAAGTTTAGTAAAACGCTGCTTTACTTTAGGTCACAGGGGCCGCGTGGGAAAACTTGTGTTGTCGTACTGATCTGCATTTACCTACCTTCACTACACAAATGATGAGATGATTTCTAAAGTAGTTAAACATCTGGACACAAATATAAACTACTCCATTTATTATGACAGCTAGAGCTAAAGGTTACTTTGCAGACTAAGATTTTAAATATTTTGCAGACATACTGTACTGTAGGTGTACATGAAAACGAATGGTAATCTTATGCTGCATTGTCAAACTACCCTATGGAAATAACACATGTGAAATTCATATTTTCACGTGACAAAGGGCCAGTGTGTAGCATTTTGGGGGCTCTATTAGAAATATAATAATATAAATGAATATAATATTCCTAACTATGTTGTCATTAGTGTATAATCACCTGAAACTAAGAATCATTGTGTTTTTGTTAGCTTAGAATGAGCCCTTCATATCTACATAGGGAGCGGGTCCTCTTCACGGAGTCCGCTATGTTTCTCCGCCATGTTTCTACAGTAGCCCAGAACGGACAAACCAAACACTCGCTTTAGAGAGAGCTTGTGAAGCTGCGGTAATGTGAGCCGCAGAGTGCAAAACTGTGGTACTGCCAGCCGCCGTCTGACTTCCGCTGCTCCTAAAGTATTGTTATTATGGTAAGGATGGCCTCTGAGCTAGGCGAACTACGTTTACCACTCAGCAGCTCACGATCAAAAGTCATGTTTAGATTCAGTGTTGTGTTTCCTTGAGCTTTGACAAATGGGCTGAATGCATTTCCTTCCTCAATAAACATTTGCAAAACAGATTTTTGAGTATTTCAAATACAGCATTGTCTACATCCATATTTACGTGCTTGCAATCTTCTTCTTCCCTGCCTTTGCTGGCGCAGCGCTCTATACCACCACCTGTTGATCAGTGGAATAGTGTGAAACCATTGGCAGGAAGGAGTGAGGCGTTACCTGTGTGTGTGCATGTGCATCCTTGTGCACGAGGTAAACAAGGGGTTACTGAAAGTTTTGATTTATAGGATATGATTTTACAGGGCAAACATTTCAAGACAAATTTAATGTTCAGAAGGCTGTGATAATTATGTGTAAATAATAAAATAATCATAATAATAAGGGTCCAAAACGACATAAAATTGCATAATTTTAAGTCAAAAACCTTAAAATTTTCTTGAGGGAGGACCCCCAAACCCAATATCTCCTAGTATCTTTTATTGACTGTATAAATTCAGAATGTATCTCTTTACCTTGCTGTACAATACTGTATGTAGTAGTAGTAGTCATTTATTTCAGTCCTTATTAACAATTATCCGTAAGGAATGAACATAATAAAAAAATAGGTCACAATATGGCATTAAATAAAATACGAGAAAAAACAAAACAAAAAAAGTTTTGACCGAAAAGGTGGAGGCTGAAGCTTACGCTTATTATACATACCCTTTATAATTAGGCAACTCATTCACTACTTAGTTTAGGCTATACAAAAACAAGACAATACAAAAACAGAAACAATACAAATAACAGAGCTTCCAAGCTTTCATACACGATAACAATCATACTTCAGTTTTATACCTGTTTAACGTACAAGCCTCCTGACTGGGACACTGCTCCTAAAACCTGATTGATACCCTACTATAGGCTACAAATAACACAGCAAGGCACTTTATTGATGCTGTGGGTAAATATACAAACACGCCACCTTAACCCCATAATGTTCCAGTTGGAATATTATTGGTGTATTATAGGCCTATATAGAAGATGCATATCCCAAGTATAATAATTAAGATATAAAATCCCAATTGATTATGACCGACACAATATAACATGCGTAAAGAAATAATGAATAAACAGGAATAAGTCCTAAGAGATTGCTGATAACGGCAGATACACACATGCCAACGTGTGAATCAGAGAGTACTGGCACTTATTCTTTCCACTTCACGCACTGGTCATGTATGCAGCAGTCCAGTCCTGTGATTCTGACCCTGAACATTTATATCACATTTTTTGTGGACAGTCCTCTGCATCACATGTTTCTGAGACGTGATGAGCATATTGCAAAATAGAACTTCCATTTAGCTGATTTTAGTGTTTTAACCTCATCTGAAGGATTTCATTGTTTAAGATAATTCACCCTTTGGGATCAAAGTCCTTTTCAAAGCTTGTGGATGAAGTTCCAAATGCAGAAAAGTATTTCTTGTGTCTGAAAAGTTTTGGCAGTTACAAAGATTTTACTGGACAACGGGAACCAGCTGCAGCCTTGTGATTCACTGTGCATCATGTTTGAAGTCATTCCTTTAGTTGCATGTCTGCATTTCTTATTTCCCTAACCCAACACCACTGCTGAGAAAAGACCTGAACACACGCTGAGACAGCCAGTCTTCAGTGGGCGAGTCAAATCCCTCTCTTTTGATCTAGACCTCTACAAGCTACTGTAAGTGCTTCCTACACTGTGTGTATGTGTGAGCAAGAGAGAGTGTGTGTTGGCAGACAGTGTGTGACGCAGATGTAGAGGGATGTGTTGGCATAGTGCCTCTCATTCAGCATGGTGCCAACCATCTAGTCAGCACAACTGCCCACTGCTGCACACACACACACACACACACACACACACACATAGACCAGTGCCCACGAGGTGTGTGAACACAATGGGCATCTGTGTTTTCAGCCTCGTGAGTTGTGGCAGACTGTGTCTCCCACACACACACACGTGTGCACTCATATAAACACATTCAAATAAACAACACAAAGATTTAATCATGCCTCTTTTAAATCCTCTGTCCCCACCACTATTGCTGCCTCTCTTTCTTTTTTCTTAAACATACAGAAACTGAGAGTACATCATACACCTTTGTACTTCACTTCGCCTCTGTGTGTGTGTCTGTGTGTGTGTGTGTGTGTGTGTGTGTGTGTGTGTGTGTGTGTGTGTGTGTGTGTGTGTGTGTACGGCTGATTTAGTGCAGTAATTATCTAGTTATTATCCAGAAGAATTTTACATCAATGACTGTCAGAGCGTCTGGGAGGCTGCGTGTTACATTCAAACAGTCAACATCAGTGTGTGTATGTGGATCATATAGATTAAAGATGAGCTCTATGACTGTCTGGAAATCTGTGTATGTGTGTTATTCACACAATAAACTTGTGTGTGTGTCTGAGTCAGCAGCCAGTCACAGACAACTCATACTCTCTTACTCTCTGTCTTTCTTTCTTTCTTTCTTTCTTTCTTTCTTTCTTTCTTTCTTTATCTAATCAGATCAAATACCATCACCTCATGTATTTCTCTTTTTTTGTCCCAGATAAGAAAACAGAGCATTTTAAAAGAAAAGTTATAACTTAATAAATAAAAAAGAGAAAAAAAAACAGCATTAGGATTGCTGCCAGGACAACATGGCACTCAAGTTCATATCAGCTGAATCATTCCTGATTCATGCTCCTGCTCCACAGCACATTGACACACACACTGACACACAGCGCCTCTTTCACAGCCAACAACAAAGACATAATAACTACTGAACATGACTCCAGCAAGGACGCCATGCTGTCATTTCTGGCAGTTGGAATACAAGATAAGTTAAAACAAAAGTAGATATCATGAAGGAGACGGAAGAGAGAGTCAAGATAGCTGCATTTCTAGAGAGCTTTTTGTGCTATCGGCGTTCTAAAATACGACTATTTCAACAGCCGAAGAAGTTAATGAAAATTATGTTTGTAGATTTACTATTTACCATTTATTGCAAACAAAACATGTCTTATGTAGGCTATTGTATTACTCAAAATATAGCTCATGTATAATATAATCAACTCTTTCTGGTAGGGCTGCACAATATTACACAATGTACACAAATAATCAATATAATATTATAATATACATTGCAAAACATCACACAGAGAACATTTTTCAAGCAAATAAAATGAGATAAATGTTTTTTACAATGCTTGTACTGGGAGTAGTGTTATCTCTCATATAGAGCCTCATATGAAATGAATACATTAGGGCTGGGTATCGTTTAAAAAATGACGATGCCAGCATGCCCTTAAAGTGATATCGATACCAATGGAGTATTTCATTCGATACCTATCATGTGAATGGAAGCTGTGTGTGTCCCACTGGCTAGCTAATCGTGTGTGTGTGTGTGCGTGTGTGTGTGTGTGTGTTTGTCAGGTGTGACAGCAGCCGGTGGAGATAAAGCACGTTACTGGCCTTCTGTTCCTAATCCCACACTGAATACAGCCTAACGTCTACTGACCTATTGTCAAACAGCACCTGCTAAAGGAAGAGAAGTATAATAGTATGGTACTCTCCACTGCACGATCACTCTCTCTTCTTCTGTTCTCCCACCGTTATTATAAAGGCTGCAAAACAACACGGAGCACACCCTAGGGTTGCACGATATGAGGAAAGTATGTGATAACGATATTACTTGAGACAAATAAAACAGATATTAAAGTGTACTCAGTTCTGCTGCTTTCAGTATACTGGTAAAATACAACAAATTGCTTGTTGAATTTGAAAAGAAATGAAAGGAAATTATTTACAACATTCTTTTGTTGAACAAATTAAACATTGAACTAAACAAAAAAATAATGATAGTCACATTTTAAATTGCAGTTTTTTACTCTCTTTCAACTAACTCAAAGAATCCCTGAGCATCTGGGTGTTCACCATAAACGTTGTCTGATTGGCCGTAGAGTTAATAGTATGGCACGTATATTGGACAAAATAGCGCCTACAGACAGAATGTAATTTAACACGTTGAACTTGTTATGATATATTCAAAGTGCAATACCGCAATCTTTTGCGATCACATGTTGACATGGTGATGACGATAAAAAAAACAATATCTTGAGTAGCTCTAATGCTTGGTGCACTTGAGCGTTTTCAAATCTTAACTGATTTTAAAAATGTGTGAGTCCACAGACATAACGACAGCTTTAACCATTTTAAAATATTTTATTCATAATAACGCACACACCAGACAATTCAAGACTCTGGACACACTGGGTGTTTATATTAATCAATTTCAGAGTGGTTATTCTAGGGACTTTGGATCTCCCAGAAACTTGCGTGATCAAACATGACTTCAGACTGTAACCATGTGACTGTTGTTGACACATGGTTACACTTGTGTGTTATGTTTTGCACCAAAAAACAGAAAAAATGGATGAAATTGTGGCTGAGAAGATGGCTTACACATTTTGCAACGTGAGCTGGAGTTGAGCTGGAGTTGAGTTGAGTTGAGTTAGGGGGCAAATCGGACCCCAAATCTGCCCGATCCTGTAATGTGGGGCCAGCATAACACATCACATGACACTTGTCAAGGCTGATGTCAAATATGTTGTTTACTTCCAAAGAGTAGAAGCCAGATGTGAGAAGAACTTTACATAGTGTGTCATCCTCTAAAAATCAAGAAGCCTGTGTTGTTTTCATTCAGTATTCATTCAACTGAGCTAAAAGCAAACTAGTTGCAACAAGGCATTTCATTTTTGACTTCCATCAGTTGTTTCATGTTCAGAATTAAAATACTAAAGACCTTTGTCATGTCATATGTTTTCCATTGCAAAGTAATTGTTCACTAGTTCACTGGCAGTTTGTATTTCCATGGCCCCCCGTCCCCTCTGAGTCTCTAACTGCCTGTAGACACATAATGCACATCATTGCTATGCAAAGTCCTCTCTGTGTGCACCGGAGGGCCAAAAACCACCGTTTGTTCCTATGGCTTTCATAGGCATGGAAATATCATGCAAATCCACACACAGGCTGCAGATAGAGTTACAAAACCAGAGAGAGAGAGAGAGAGAGAGAGAGAGAGAGAGAGAGAGAGAGAGAGAGAGCAAGAGAGAGAGTATTGTGCAAAGATCATATAATGTAACTTTAAATAGGCATAAATTAAATAAAATTCATATTACAAAAAAATAACAATTATGTCTTCTGTTCCTTTTGATTAAGGCAGAATTAATCAGATGTATTATTTAATCACTCGTGCGTCCCGTCTTGTGCTCCAAGTCAACATTGACTTTTTCAGTATTTAACCAAAACTACCATCATGATAATCATACTTTAGTTGCCTGGAGCGGATACTGTATGGAAAAGTAATAAGACATTTTTGACAGTGAAGGTTCTGCAGATAAACTATGGCAATAGTGCTGACAGAGCTCATAGTGTGAACCTGAGGGGGAACCTGAGGGTGGGTTGAGAAGGTGTTATCAGCTGTAACCCCCATACGAGCGCAGTGCAGAGCGGCGGCCGTGAGCTAGCCAGTGAGGACACCTCACATGCACGAAAATGCACTAAAAGGCACGCGCAGACAGTCCGGCTATGTCAACAAAGCAAGGAGAAGCTCGGATTACAACACACACACAGTGAGAGCGACTTCATTCTCTGCTCAGGTAGACATTACTCCTCTATATCTTTACATAGCAAATAGTTGTTTGATTCTATATTAATGCTCTGGATATCGTATAGAGCACCTTTAAAGAGAAGAAGAGAAGGCTGTCCACTCATGTTTTAATGCTTGAGAGGACATTCGGACACTACGTGCAGAAACAAGTTCACACACACGTAATAGTCCAGGTGTGTAGTGTTGCATAGCTCAGGAGACGTTTACTGGAAGAGAAGGACTAAGAATAGAGACATGGAGCTGACACACACATGCTGGATTTCACACCAGTCTGACTTCTCTCTCTACACGGTTTTCTATCCGAACCTTGTGTCTCTACGAGTTTTTTTTTACTTCACATAAACACAAACACTCACACACATGTTCTCTCTGCCTCCGCCTTGTATGCGTAACTGCACTCAGACAGAGATTCACTCAAGCACAAAGACATGATGCCAACATAAAACACTGGGACACACAAAGAGCATATAAACAGAGGACCCTGTCTGTGCCTGTGCTGCGGTGCATCATGGGAGTGGGTGTGGTCATTGATCTAAGGCCTGGAGCAGGAAATATGAAACCTTGTGGGAGGAGACAGCGACGGTACTGTGTGCGTGTGTGTGTGTGTGTGTGTGTGTGTGTGTGTGTGTGTGTGTGTGTGCGTGTGTGTGTGTGTACATGAAAGAGGTTTTGTGGTGCATTAATGTCTCTTAACAGGGAGACTCCGACTGTCTGTGAGGCTCCGTAGAAAGTTCACTTATACCAATTTAAAATAAACAAGCTTCATTAAAGTATATCGAACAATCACTCAGGATGTACAAGATGTAAAACACAGCTGCGTGCGCAAACACACACACACACACACACACACACACACACAGAACATACAGACTCTCGGATGAAGAGCAGCAGTAGCAGAGGGAACCAATTAGTGGTCTGGCTTTGATGATGTCACTGACAAGTCACGCACCGGTGGCACAGCTTCCGTTCAGAGGGAAACATAACACCACACACTGCGCACATACACCACACACACACACACACACACACACACACACACACACACACACACACACACATACACCACACACACTTGATGTTGATATGCATGTAACAAAGGAGAATCCTGGAGGCTTAAAGCTGATGACTAAATTAGAGGGCAACAGAGGTGTCAGAAAATAAATTAACTTAGAGGGTTTGTGTGTGTGTGTGTGTGCGTGTGTGTGAGTGTGTGTGTGTGTGTGAGTGTGAGAGAGAGAGAGAGAGAGAAAGAGAGAGAGAGAGAAAGAGAGAGAGAGAGAGAGAGAGAGAGTCACTGTCATCTGCAAGAACTTTTTAACTTTTGGGGGGCTTCAGGCTGTGAGTACATGTAACCAGATCTGTCGACAGAATAAATGGAAAACATGCCTGGGGGACAAAATCTGAAGTTGCAAAATATCAGCATCATGATGCGACTGGACTAAGAATAGGGAAATCTCTAAATTTCTCTTTTTATTTACCCCAAAATCTGAGAACCTCAATCAGAAAAGGACAAATACACAGACTCGATCACACTGAACTATTTGAAGGAGGTAACAGTTATGTAGATAGTTGGCTTGTCTTTAAACACTGATCGAGCGCGGTGCTTTCCAAAGACTAGACTGGTGCTACGGCTTTGGGAGGATGTGAACAGTCACCACTTCATAATCTGCTATAGTCTGTAAACCAGAACATCTTGCACCTATTATACTACAATGTGGCTCTAGCATTGATTGCCTTCTACAAACACTCATACTGTACAAACTGTTTTATTTATCAGATAAGGGTTAAAAGATTTTTATTATGGGACTTCTTCAGATGGCCAAATGGATGTGCCATATCTTTTTTTTTTTATTAAACTTTTATGAATTTCAACTTTTCAAGTATAATAATTTTGTTTTGTTACTGACTGTCCAGCGTTCACTGTCCTGCACATAGAACAACTAAAGTTGTAGATTTGTTCAGGTGTGGAGCTGAAGCACTGCACAGGTACAATAAAATATTTACACAGTTCACCAACACCTGTGTACATATTTGCCAGATTTTATATAGACCCCTATTAATCTGGAACAACTTTTATCCACTAGGACAATAATGGTATCTAATGTGGGACGGAGGTTTCAAGATCAGCGAGGAAGTAGGAAATAGAAGTTGGTGAGTGACCTCTTGTAGCATTAAACCCTTAAAACAAAGACTGCTCGACGGCCCGACTAAACTATTCTGTCTGTCAGAGGTTATTGAGGGCTGAGTTTTCAAGCTAGAGTGAAGATACTGGAATCACATTACTAGTTGAAACTAGAACTACAAAAACCTAAGGAATCCATTGGTACCAAACATGTGATGCTAGCTTGTAGGGAAGATGCTAAATAACGCTAAGCAGTTGCGCATGTACATTTATGTAAATGTAAATGGGTTCTATGGGTACCCACGAGTCTCCCCTTTACAAACCATGCTGTTTTTTGAATGCAGTATAAATGTGTTATTTTCGCCTATACTAAAATGGTGTATTTGAATATTTCTGCATACTGAGGTCCCTAAACAGTCTTGGAATTACATAAATTGGGTATCACTGTAAGGCTGAGACTCCTGTGGATCCACAGGTTTGATGATGTTAGTCCCCATAGTAGCCATTTTATTGTAGTGAGACCATTTTTTAAACTTGACCTCACTGTATAAAATGACCTGTTGTGACCTATAAGATAATCACAGCCTCATGAAACATTTCAGCCACAAACTGGAGACCTGGAGCATTCAGAGGATGGATGGCAACAATCCCATCCAATTGGCAAAAAATTTAAATTCTTGCAGAAATCTCCAAAAGTCAAAAGTTTTTGATACCAAATCACAGCATAGATTTTTCTATGGTGTTCTTGGTGTCTTAATGTGGTATTTTGGAGGGATTATTGACCATTTTTATCAATTCTCGAGTTGTAAAAAATGGTTACATTTAGCACTATGTAACAAATGGTGTCAACCCAAAAATTGCTGCAACAATTCATGAGACATAATAGAGCATGGGAATAAGTAATGAATAACTCTGCTTGTGTTTGCCTCCAGTCTTTCCTTTGTTTTGCCTTCAGCTAACACCGTGACGTAATCATGACAACGGCTGTGAAAGGGTCTATAGTGATGTTTAGCAGGTATAAAGTTCATAATGTTCACCACATTAGTTTAGCGTGTTAGCATGCTAACATTTGATAATAGTTGGACGAATCATCAAATATATTACAATTCATGCAGAGATGAACGTGTGTGTGTGTATAAAATTTCTTGATTGTAAAAGTAAAAAAAAGATGCTGTGTTCATGCATATGCAGGGAATGGTTTGAGAATGCATGTGTGTTTCTGTCCTGGGTTTTGTGTCTGAGCTCCTCCCTGACACTCCACCCTCCTCTATCATGTAGCTGACAGACACTCGTCTGCTTCTCATTTAGTCCCCCCCCCCCTCTCTTTCTGCCTCTTTTCACTCTTTTCTCCCTGTTTTAGGTTTTGTTTACTGTTGATATGTTTGTGTGTTATGTTGTGTGTTGATATGTGTGTAAGGCTTAGCAATCAGTCTGGCGCCACCATCTCATCAGCATGCAGGGGTAGTGCACTCACTGAACACACACAAACACACAAACACACACACACACACACTCACACATAGAGAAACAACCTTCAACAGGGAAACTTGAGTAATTCTTGTGGTTTCAACCTCGTCTAAAGGCACATCCTCAGATATGACTTTTCCACTAGCAAACGGTCACCAGTTTCCAGTTTCCGAACCAAATCTTAACCTGTTCCAAGTGTTCATGACCGAAAAATAGTTCGGGGCCAGAAGAACGGCTCTGTTGAGGCCTCTTCACCCTGACACTTTAGTGAAAATATAATGGGAGTGTAATGAAAATGAGCAAAAACTCCTAATGAGCTGCTGTCATGTTCATCAATGTAACATGTTTCACCAGCAGCGCTCCACACTCCAACCTTAACTTGTTCATAGTTGGCTGGAAAACTTAAGCTTTCCGACAGCCAACCAGAGACGACTGCTGCTGCCTATATTTTTAAAAAAGGATGACACATTCGGTGCAGCGTCCCAGGTCAATGCATTACATTTTCATACACACAAACACACAGTGGAGGTGGTTAGGCAAACTGGACGGACTGCAGGAGTGGACAGAAAGACAAGAAAGATCTGATTTACCTAAAGGACACAAGAAGCAGTTTCTTCACACAAAACAGATGAATGAATTAAGGGAAGGCATGTTTGACAATGTGGAAACATTCAAATTGGTCAGTGATCAAAGAATTAATGAACAAGCAAATTCAAAACCTTTAACCTACAAGGGGAACATGTATGTGAAGAACCACGGGAGGGGCACGGAATAGAGTTAAAGTCACAAAAGGCGAGGGCTGCAACTAACGTTTATTTTCATTGTCGAATAATCCGTCGATTATTTTCTCGATTAATCGATTAGTTGTTTGCAAAGCCCAAGATGACGTCCTCAAATGTCTTGTTTTGTCCACAACTCAAAGATATTCAGTTTACTGTCATAGAGGAGTAAAGAAACCAGAAAATATTCACATTTAAGAAGCTGGAATCAGAGAATTGTGACTTTTTTTTCTTAAAAAAACAACTAATTGATTATCCAAATAGTTGGCAATTAATTTAATAGTTGACAACTAATCGATTCATTGTTAATTGTTGCAGCTCTACAAAAGAGCTATATATTTTAAAGGAAAAAGTATCTCAGTGATGATGAAAGTGATGTGCTTAAGAAATTAGCATCACAGTATGGTACAGTATGTAGAGCTACGGTAGGAATTTCAGGGGGAAAAAAAGACATCAAAGTTCATCAATATTCCTAGAAAATAAATAACCCCATTTTCTAAGACAAATTTGTGAAATCTTCTATCCTTTAAACTTATCATAATTCATATATCTGTAAATTTGAACAGTTATATCCAGTGTTTAAATTCAGCTGCAGATACAGTTCATGTCTAGGACTGGGTTAATGCTTGCTAGCAAGTTAGCAGCTAAGGCTAAAATTAACCTCGTCCACAGCTGGCTCCCATTAGCCTGCAACGACACTGAGAGCCTGTACTTCTACTCTTTCTCTCTCTGTCTTTCAAACTCACACACACACACACGATATTTGGTCGCCAAGTTTAACCTGGCTGTGCTATCCTTTTGGTTTGGCACCGCCTTTGTTTGGAAATGAAGGCGGAGGGTGTGGGGAATGTACGGTGAGAACGAGGATGTAAGCAAAAAAACATAAGGAACAGAAAAAGGAGAGGGAGGGAGGAGACAGTAGCGTGGACGTTCTTATAAAATGCCACAAGAATAACAAACACAGGAAAAAGAAGGGAAGCTGAATGAAAGAAAATATGTACGGAAAAGTAATAAAAATAAAGCAAGAGGGGCAAAAACAGTACCCTGGTACCTCAGTCTGAATTCATGAGTTACTGCCTCATCTTTTTCAACTCCTTTCATCCCCTTCACCATAACAGAAAACAGAAATCTTGATTATTATTTTACCCCGTTATTCACATGTATGCTCAATGTTACTCTGTATTGTTATTGGCCATTAATCTCTTTCTTTGTGTGTTCTCTGCCCAGTCGCACAGCAGTCTGTGAAATAGTCACAAAATTGAATGTATTGATTCCTGTACATAGACATGAATTTCACTTTTTTTTCGTGATGGTTAGCACAAAATCAATTCATATGTAATCCATGTAATTGTGAACCGGGAAGTATAAGGACACCGGTGTTCGTGTTCCCTGTGAAACCACAAGTCAAAGTGGATTTATTTGTTATTTACGGCACTTCCGGAGTTATTTTAACCCAAACCAGGGTCTTTCCCTAAACCAAATCAAGTCTATCTTTTCCTAAACTAAGTAGTTTTATAATGAAAATACTGGAACAGAAATGTGTCACATGTTGCTGGACATTCGTAGAAAAACGCATGAAAAATACGTTGTTGAAAGTCGTGCTGAGTGTCACAAAAAAAAAGGAAATTCATGTCTATGTACATGAATCAAATAGATTAAATTTCATGACTGTTTCACGAACTGCCGTGAGACTGTGTTGATGTTCTATATGTCTGATATGAAATAAATAATTGAAAAAGTAGAAGATTAAAATAAAAAAAGATCTATTTTCCCAACTGTTTCAAGCAATAAAAAAACAATCGCAAGAGACATAACCATCAGCAAGCATGAGACGTGGGAGTGTGTGTAGCTCAGCTGTGACAGTAATTAAGAGAAGAAGTTGCAACGTACACAAGATCTCTGCCATGGCCTGACAGTTGTATTCTACAGGGAGGTCCAGCAGGATCGGCGGAGGTGGGGTGTGTATGTGTGTGTCTTTATGTTTGTGTGTGCGAAATGAAAGCTGGAATCCTGGTAGAGAAACAGAAAATGTACACTCAGTACAGAATTAGCACTCGCCTGTCCGTTTTCATACAAGTGGAATATGAATGAGTAGTACATAAAAGGAAAGGTTGAAACCTTATACTTATGTGTCTGTTGTTGGAGCTGCATGAAAAGAGCATTTCAGATCTGGAGTTACTTGTGAGTGAAAAGAGCAGATTGTCAGCACGTTTATCTGGATCCTCAGATGTGTGTGTGTGTGTGTGTGTGTGTGTGTGTGTGTGTGTGTGTGTGTGTGTGTGTGCGTGTGTGTGTGTGTGTGTGTGTGTGTGTGTGTGTGTGCGTGTGTGTGTGTGTGTACGTGTGAGAGAAAGAGCTGTACAGAACCACTGTGAAACTGCTTTACATTGACGACTCCTAGCCTCATTAAAACTTCATAGATCTGTGAGCACCGTTGAGGTGACAAAGAAGAAGGTATCGTCTTACACACACACACGCCACCACACACACTCTCCACACACATGCATACAGTCTGTTTCTACCTTCGTCTGCCACACACACCACATCAGAAAACTCTTCTGCAAAACGCCCATCAACACAAGCGCGCATGCACACACACACACACACACACACACACACACACATATACACACACATACCCACACACACACACTGTTCTCAAGCATCAGGGCACTTGTGTTAAATAATTAACAGTGTGAGATTAGTCCGTCAGCCATGGGGCATGGAGGTCCATCGATTCCCCAGAATGCATTTTTAATGAGCCGCCAGACGGCATTCATTTCAGCTGGCCAGTGTCCGTGGAGGGCCTTCTGACACACACATACACACACACACACAATCCAGGCTTAGCGCCAGGGGAGACAATTAACATACACATAAACACAACAGCAGCAGCACCACTGCACTGTACAGTGGATATCACCTTGACAACAGCAGCAGGCTAACATCTTCTTTGCTCTTTAAGTTGTTTAACTTTGATCCTGCTCAAGCACTACTGAGCAACTTACTGTTAAGTTACAAGAAGCTCAGCAGTGATTTCGCCATGTGACCGAGATCACTCGCCACATTTCACAATATGTTTGGTGAATGCTACGAGACAGCGGGAGCTACAGACCAGTAAATACTCAGCACTCACTGGTTTGGAGGCTAAACTTTGATCAACAGGGAGCTGATGACAAACTGATCCCTTTAATTTGTCTTTGTGGACCGGTTCGGACTACGGAGCCTCCGTGTTGTTGTTTCATAATTATAGGTGACTGAAGTCGTTCCGCACACCATGATTGGTTGATGCCTTTCTTCACGATGCGAAAGCTCAGAAAATGTGTGTGAAAGTACTCACAAAAAGTACTGACAAAAACAACAGTTTGAAAAAAATATATTGACGTGTGAATTATTGCACAAAAAAAACTGGTCCATCAACTGGTTTGTAGCGGCTACAGCGTAATTTCATCACAAGTTGGCGCTATAGGCTTGTATGGCTTTCATCCGCCAGTAAACAGTAGAAGAAAAAGAGGTTCTGGTCTAACCCGCACCTAACCAACAATAGAAAAATGGAGAGAGGTGTTCACGAATTGTTTCAATTGGGTTTTAATTGCTAAAAATTAATTGTTCTTCCATGCTGTCCAGAGATAAAGACAAACACTTCGCACATTATGCGAATATCCAGCAGAAACAGCTGATCATGTGAGTTAAATGTTCACTATGTCAGAATTCATTCGGCAAAGGTTCGTCAAAGGCAAAAACCACCTCAAGCAAGCGTAAAAGCTTTTTTTCACAGGAGGAGGAAGTTTTAACGAATTTTGACGTTTCCATACAGCTTCTCTAATGCAATACTTCAATATGCACATAAAAATACGTGAATGGAAATGCTGCTTTTGGCATTTATAAATCAAAATTTACATTAGGTTTTTTGTCCTTGTGTGGGTGTCTGGACTGTCATTTTCATTTCATAAAATAAAAGAGGAACTGAAAGTCAAAGAGCAGACAAGAGATGTATGTGTTTCTCCAAAAGCTATTTTTTCTGTAAAAGTTTCACATTGTCATGCGTGTGAACAAAGTCGGATGAATCAAGCGCACATGACTAAAGCATGAGATAGATTGCAAAGATGTTTTCAAATCCAACTGGTGTTGAAATCAGAGGCTATGTGAGATTGATGTTTGGTGGGTAGGCTATAAGATGCACGTTGGACACCAAAAATACATGACCTTTGCATCAGGTGAAGAGCAACAGAGAGAAATGTGCGTGTGCATGTGGATATCTTGCACTTGTCCTACCTTTCCTGTCTCTCTCTCAAAGTCGACATACTCCCTTGCAGGAACCTGCCTCTGATCTCCGTGCAGGTTGGCTGGAAAGAACTGGAGAGAGAGGTTGGTACCTGTAGCTACAAAGGCCTGGAGAGAGAGAGAGGGAGAGGGAGAGAGCATAACATCAGTAAGGTCAAGCTTGAAGAAAGCTCCATGAAGTGATTTTTGACAGAAAGATTCCAAAATAAATTCCCAAACACAGCCCTGATATACCATCGGTTATAGAAAGTGTTATGGTGAATGTGTTTGCAAACAACTGCACATGCAGCAGACACAGAGCACACAGGTCACTAGAATTTTTGTTCTGTTTTGGTCTCCACCAACTCCTGAGAAAAATATACGTTCAGTCTCTTGAGCTGCTTCACCTGCCACTTGTTTATTTTGTCTCTTGCCGTTTCATTGTCTGAGCGTGGAAACCAGCTGGTCATAATTTCATATGGTAGTATGGTTGTTGATGAGAACTGTGAGATTCAAATAGTCGATGTACGGTTGGAGAACCAAAACAATGAGCTGGAAGAGGCTAAAAGCACCGTCTAAAGCTGCAGAGTGTGGTGTGATTTATTGGGTTCAGCACTATGAATGACACTTATTGCATTACATTTTCTGAATGGTAAAATGACACACGCAGTTTATATCACAAGGAATATTAAACATTCTGCAGAAACAGCTGTATAATGTAATGTAATGTAATGTAATGTATAATGTCTTCGGTGGTTCTGGAGGAGCTTTGAAAACTTAGAGAATCCCTCGAGAGAAATCACCCACTTCATTCCACTTATGGCAAGGGAGTAGGCTACACATTTATCGGGGACTTCAAATGTATAACAGAGAGTACAGACCTGGGTGCTGACCAGGCTGGGAGGATCTAAACAAGGATGCTTTTGAGTTGCATTACTGCAATGTGTATCAATGAGCTTTAATTTGAGCTTTCCTTGGAGGGCTCGTTTTCAATATCGAGGAATCTACCAATTATTTTATTAATCTTTATTTTTTTTGTATTTGTTTGCTAAAACTTCAGAAAATAATGAAAAATAGTGAAAATATCCATCACAGTTTCCCAGTGCCAGGGGTGACACTTTACAATGGACCAACAGTCTAAAATGCAAAACCTTTCAGTTAATAGTGATATAAAACAGATAGAAGCAGTAAATCCTCATATTTTTGCCCATTTTTGTGCCCATTTAATATAAAAAATATAACTTACAGTGATGCAGATTCAAACACATTTCTATCCAAGATTCTGATTTTGAATTTTAGATTTTAAGTACAGTCATCGTGGGTTCTTGTAGACATTTCAATGTTTGAGTAAGCTTAAATGTCTTATTGAGGACTAAGCCTGGAAGAGTTGAAGTTTGATAGACTGCATCTTTCTTTAACCCGTCTGTCCTCCGTCCCTCTCTGTCCCTCTCTGTCCCTCTCTGTCCCTCTCTGTCCCTCTCTGTCCCTCTCTGTCCCTCTCTGTCCCTTCTTAGTCTAACGGCCGCTCTCCCCTCAGAACAAAAGCACAAAGTGAACCACTGGCCTGCTCTCCCAACACACATAATCACATCATACCGTAGCTTTCCTCATTTTTTGATTTCTGTAAAATGGCTTCTTGCTCTAATGGGAGACATTCCTATCAAGATAAAACACACACACACTCATGCACACACGCAAAGAAAAACACAAATAAAATCAATAGAATGCATTTCTCTGTTGCAGTCAGAAAGCAATGAATTACGGCGAGGCAGAAAATCAAGTTAGAAAATGTCTGTTTTTTTATGCGTATCCGTGCGTGCATGTGTGTGTGTGTGTGTGTGTGTGTGTGTGTGTGTGTGTGTGTGTGTGTGTGTGTGTGTGTGTGTGTGTGTGTGTGTGTGTGTGTGTGTGTGTGTGTGTGTTGTGTTTGCTGAGACAGATCAATACTAATGGCATTAGGGCTGCGACTGAGCTGGCAGCATATGAATTATGCACCCTGTCAAATCTGAGAGAAAACTGAATGAAAGAGAAGAAGGAGAGAACATCAGAGAGTGGGAGAGGGGGAAATAGAGGGAGGAGAAAGCTTAAAGTGTGTACATGGACACACACAGAGAAAAAAGTCTCTCATACACACATGGATACACACACACACACACACACACACACTCACTCACAGAAACGAGAGCTCAAAGAACACCCGAGTCATCATTTCTGCCGTATTTGAAGTATTGGATTACAACCATCTGATACTCATTTGCTGCCTACTACTGTGGGAAGAAAGAAAAAAAGAGGGAAGGAGAGGCACAGAGAGGAGAGAGATGGAGGGAAAACTGAGAGACAAAGGAGGAAAGGGAAAAAGAGAGGGAGACAGAAGAGACTGGAGGAAATGAGAAGAAGGAAGAGAAATGAAGGGAAACAGGGCAACGGTGGTAAAGGCAGTGTGATGAGAAAGTCAGAGAGAGAGAGAGAGAGAGAGGGAAGATGGAAGTGAGATATACAATAAAGACAAAGAAGAACAGATCAAGGGAAATGAAATAAAAGGAAGTGGTGCGACAGAGAGAAAGAGAGAG
Organism: Sebastes fasciatus; assembly: GCF_043250625.1. Classification (NCBI taxonomy): domain Eukaryota; kingdom Metazoa; phylum Chordata; class Actinopteri; order Perciformes; family Sebastidae; genus Sebastes; species Sebastes fasciatus. Next base: position 12,417,000 of record NC_133798.1, on the reverse strand, counting down.
ATGGGAGAGGAGAGGAGAGGGGAGGAGAGAGCGGAGCAGCATGAAAATCAATAGTAGTTGAGAAAGTGACTCATGTCTAATGAGCTGAGCTGAAGATAATTTACTTTGAATTATTGTCCCATTTATCAGATCAATCCTGAACAGTTTAGAGGCGCCCTGTGATTCCAGCTACACATCTGAGTGTGCATTTTTACAAGACATGTATATTGTAAGGATAATGTAGAAAATAAGCCTTTCATCTTTAATATAATGTAAAAGGTTGGCATGCATTGTATCTTGGCATGTGTCACGTCGTTTTTTCTCATTGTTTAAATATTGGACATTATACCATTACCGTATCTGTTATAACATCCAGAATAGGGGAGAGCGGGGTCGGTTGGGACTCTTTTATATCGACACCAAATTACCTTCCATTACTCACAGACTACTTGAACAGTAATGAAAATAATTTGATCCATGGACAGCTACAGGTGTCTGCTAACAATTTATTACATTTTTTAGAGCCCAACCCAAACGTGAAAGGCTTTGTTAAATGTACGAAGAGTGCATTTTCCCGAAATTCGGCCTTCCCGAGACGGTTGGGACAGTGGGTAGGGTCGGTTGGGACACCTTGTTCTGGGCTAAAAAAATATAATTTAATATGAAAGAATGTCGTCTAAATTTGAACACCTTATATTTACAATGTCAACTGTTCACACATTTGTAAAATTATTATATTTTCATAAATTATTAAGATACGGAATTTGGTAGAAAAGAGTTTCTGACTGGCTGCCACTTGAGTAAACATTCTCTCAGTGACTTCACAGTGCATTTTATTCAATAAGGAAAAGAGTTTGTCTTGTTTTTGTCGATTTGTAACAAGGTAGGAACTATAAACAATAATGTCCCAACAACCCCCGGGTAACTATCCCAACTGTCCAAGGGAGAGCAGCACGCTTTGGACTCCCGTGCTAACTACCAACAAATATTCAGACAGCTAACACTAGCATCAACTGATAGGCCAGCAAATAAGCGTTAAGCTTGTGTGTGTGGCATAACTAAAAACAGTATGGTAGAAGAAAAACAACAAAAGAGCCAAAAATGTACTTAGATGCTGTATATTTCAAAACTGAATAAAATGTGAGGAATAGTCAGAAGGTCTCAACTTTGAGGTTGAAAGTGAAGAGGGTGTGGATGAGTATGAGCATGGTGAATGGCATTGTTGCTTCCTAACTTGCTAAAAAGGCCCTGTCCTAACTGTTCCCCTGGCCCTATCTTTCATTTTTGTTAATAAATCTACTACCCTTAGAAAAAAGAAGAACACTCTGAACACAGAATCATGAAAGTACAATATCAGTTGGAAAACAGTAACTTAATACTGCAGTGTGTAGTATGAAGTGTTTGTCTATTATTTTCTGTCTACTTTTAACAGGCCTTTTATTTATTTACTTATCTAGCTTCCTCTGTAAATAACTATTTGTTTTCAACAGAAATGTAAAATGAAAACCACTAACTGGTAAGTGAAATGAGAACTTTTTGATGTGAAAGTTAAATTTTTTACATTTTATAAGAGTCCGTCTGGAACTAGGCTGAGAGAAAGTACCGTTTAAGGGGATAAAGATTCTTAAAGACATGATAAAATGACTCTGCTTGGAATGATAATTTGTGTCCGATATGTTTTTTCCGCAAATAAATTAAATTATATCTACTCCCTCCTTCTCCTTCATTGAAGAAAAAACATATTGAACCAAGTTGAGCACAGAGAAACTTTCTTTCTTCTTTCTTTCTTTCTAGTGTCAAACTCTGCACATACATCATTCTGCACAGTGAAGGTCAAATATTCAAGTATAAAAAGAACACTTTATTGACTGGAGGTGGACTTTAAACATTATATTAATTCAGTATTATCCTAATAAATTGCACAGTTTGCTTGTTTTCTGCTCTGTCTCATCTATATAAAGTGGTCCTTGACAGCACGTTTGAGTCTCATTGTGTCGGATAGTCGCTCACGCTGACCATGAAAATAGCAGGAGGTCTTTAGCGGCGTCTGGCCGACGGATAAATCAGCGACATGATGTCACAGCTGCCGTCAAACCATTAAAACCGTGGCCATCAATTCTCACAGAAGAGGCTTATAAATACAGTGAGGACAGACAGACAGACAGACAGACGGACGCATCATGTCCCACTAAAAGATGGTAAAACTAGATGTCCCCCCGCCCCTCCCCTCCTCCTGCAATGATGACATTATGTTTGTGAAAAATACCTCAAGGATGACTAAGACAGCAGAAGTTGCCCTGCTGCATCTGTGTGTCTTTGTGTCGGCAGCCTAAGGGCTCTCCACTTAACTTCACCTTTTGTTGAGGACACGATTAAATAGGACGTTTTAAACAGACTTCACACTGTAAGCATGCAGTAATTACATAATGAGAATATGAACGCGTCCTGACTCGCTTTAAAGTTATAAACAAATGCTAAACGCAGTATTTTCGGGTCACATGGGTTCAGTGGTTCACCACTGCAGAGAAGTGAAGGCAGTAACACATGCAGATATGTTTTTCTTGTAAAGGATATTATCTCCTGGCTGTACTAACTAGTTTCTTTGCAGATTATAACTTTGAGCAAATAAAAAATTATGCATTTTTAAGTAAATCATCTAATGCTGCTAACATGTGCAAGAGTATTAATAATCCAGTTAAATAATAATAATAATTCTGACAGAGACCATTGTGCCTGCATAGTGGGTATTTACTTTTATATTTTAAGTCAATTTTGAATACAGCACTTTTACTTGTAATGGACAATATTTTACACAGTTGGAACACGGTTGTCTTTTGATTACACAAAAGAGCTCCCATCAGCCCATCTGCTTTTGAGATGCATTCGTCTAAAAATTGGACATGTGATCAGATGCATTTGAAGACGCGGCTAAAGAGCAGTGTGGTTTGGAAAAAATGGAGGGAGACACGCTGTTGCCACAAACTATCTCTCCCTGCAACAACGATCCGCTGGCTGCTCCTCCATAAATGAAAATGAGGAGAAACAACTAGCGACAGACCGTAGATATAAATCAACACAAAAGCAGCTTGAGTCTAAACATAAATAGGGCTACGACTAGTTATTATTTTCAATATTGATTCATATAAGGCTGCAACTAATGATTATTTTCACTGACGATTATTTTCTCGATTAATCGAGTAGTTGTTTGGTCTAAAAAATGTCAGAATATGGTTAAAAAATGTCTATCAGTGTTTCCCAAAGCCCAAGATGACGTTCTCAAATGTCTGATTTTGTCCACAACTCAGAGATGTTCAGTTTACTGTCATAGAGGAGTAAAGAAACCAGAAAATATTCACATTTAAGAGGCTGGAATCAGAGAATTTTTACTTCTTTTTTTTCTTAAAAAATGGATCAAACTGATTAATCGATTATCAAAATAGTTGGCGATTAATTTAATAGTTGACAACTAATTGATTAATTGTTGCAGTTCTAGATTCATCTGCTGATTCATTTCTCGATTGTTTGGTCCAATAGTGAAAAGTGACACATTCAAGGTGTTTGTTTCATTAGAATAACAGTACAAGATATTCAGAGAATGTTTGACATTTTTGCCAGGAAAAAAAGTGACAAAGTGATCAATCGATTATCAAAATAGTTGCTGATTCATTTTCTGTTGCCCGACTATTGATTAACTGTTTCAGCTCTGAACAACAATTACTCAACATTTGGAGCGGTATTTACAGCAGTGCTGAATTGCATTATTGGACATCACACAGGTGTTCTATCTTCCTGTTCAATCGCTGTATGTTGACTTCATTCACTACATGTTTACCGTATATACCAAAATTAGACATGACAGGTGATGTTTACTTTAGGTGAGCAATTCTAGGCCCCAAATTACAGTCCTGAGAGTGTTGTAACCATAAAGTCCCTGCTTGATAACATGCGCTAATGTGTGCTTCCACCAAAACAAAGCTGAGACGGTGATGTCTGCAGCTGCAGAACATAGAGGGAAGAAGCCTGTAAGTGAAGTTAAGCCTGCTGGGTCTGCATGTCTGAAAACACGTCTACTTCCTTGTGCAGGGACTCATCAAAACATCAGCACACACACACACACGGTGTATGTAGTGTATCTACACTGTACTGCTCCACAAAGTGAACTGATCTCAGTGTTCTCATAATAACAGTTCATTTATCTCTTAAAATGGAGACAGCCTTGAGATTAATGCTCGCTACTGAAGATGGCTTTTAAGTTTCATTCATGAGCCAAAACTGAGTTTAAAGGCCAGTTTGTTGTTGAGATAGATAGATAGATAGATAGATAGATAGATAGATAGATAGATAGATAGATAGATAGATAGATAGATAGATAGATAGATAGATTTATCAGCAATTAGCACTACATTCCCCACTTGTTTTTATAGATTTAGTTTGGTACTCACTATTTCTGACCGTCCGTCCCTGCAAGCGTTCTGGAAGCGAGCTTGTCTCTCCTCATGGGGCCGGTCCCTGAAGCCAGTATATTTAATCTGCAATGAAAAGAAGCACAAACCTTATTATAAACACCACACACATATAATCACATCATGTACTGTATATAGTGATATACTCTGTGTTGATTTTGGATATAGAAAACACTCCAAATAGGGCTGTTTGACATTGAATGGTGATGCTCGTTGCCAGCAGTAGGCTGTAATTTGCAGATAAGCCACAGGAATTTAGATTTAAGGAATCACTTTGTCTCTGTGCTGTTCATAAAAAAATACCAAAAAATCAATTCAAACAGGAAATTAATAATAATTAAAAAATATATATATATTTTTATATATATATATTTTATATTCATTATATTATTCAATTTAGATTTATGGCAAAAATGCATCACTTTGTCTCTGTACTGTTCATAAAAAATACAAAAAAGAAATCAATTCAAACAGGAAATTAATAAGTTATATATATATATATATATATAATATAAATATATAAATTTAAATATATATTATATATTTTTTTTTTATATTCATTATATTATTCAATTTAGATTTATGACAGAAATGCATCACGTTGTCTCTGTACTGTTCATAAAAAAAATACTAACAAAAAATCAATTCAAACAGGAAATGATTAAGTAAAAAAAAATATATTTTTTTATATTCATTTAAGCATTAGATAAACAAAAAATGAAAGAGCAAATAAGAAAGAAAATTGTCAAAAATCACAATTTCAGGAGATAATAAGTGAATCAACTTATTGCACTTTTGTAGACAATCATTCTTTTGATTTTGGGGGATTTTATTCTACTGGGCTACCACTGAAGTAATTAAATGAAATCAAGTATATGAAGCTTAAAATATTTCGAGCCGCCAGCCAGCATGCTTTTCTCCCCTATAACGAGCCTCTTCTTCTTCTTCTCTATCCTTATTTCCGCCGTCTAACAGAATGGACCCAGTGTGAGTAGAGAAACACAGCAGACAGACTCACCTCACACTCCCTGCTCAACTTGCGGAAAAACTCCTCATTCTCAAACTTGCTCCTCTGGTCCGGGACTACCCGCGGCATCTTCTCCAACACTTTCCGGCCTCTTCAGGTTTCACTTTTTTGAACCTTTTCTTTTTTTATTTTATCCCCGCACAGTAAAACTTCAACTGCTCGTCTTGCCGTCCGTCCCTCACTCTGTCTGCCTCTCTTTCACTCACTTCTCTTCCGTGTCTGAGTGTTTCTTTAGTGTGTGTTGTTGTTCCTCTCTGTGTGGAGCAATGTGCTCTCTGCTGCTTTCTGATCTGGACTGATGGTCTGATGGTCTGGCGGCTCCTGCGCGCTCCGGGTCGCCTCTGGCTCCAAATGGCTCTTATTGAGTGACCCACCGCGATAAAGCTCAATTTGACCGTGTGGCTCCCTCTCTCCCTCCCTCTTTCTCTTTTCCTCACTGTCTCTCTCTCTCTCTCTCTCTCTCTCTCTCTCTCTCTCTCTCTCTTGACGAGCGTGTGATCAAGTGGAGCGCGCTCTGGTCTACCTGCAACTTTCAAGTGCTCCTCCTCCGGTATAGGCCTGCAGACTATTCACACTATTCAACACACAATAAATGCATAAAAAACACAAGACCTATGTAAGTATATAATAGGACAGTGTTAATTAAAGTCATGAATCATATGAGCTGTTTTGTGCTCTGGTGGCAGAGGAGGAAATATCTGGCATGTAGTGTAATTTACATTTTTATCCACCTATTAGTCAAAAGTTTCAGCTGTAACAGCATGATTCAGAAAAAACACATACATACAGTTTTGTAGCCTATACACTAAAACTTTAACAAATAGCCTAGAAATAAAAAAAAAATGGCACAAACTATAATTGTAAACATGTATCAATAATACAATGTAACATCACAAATAGCCTGTCTGTAGTAGTGCATGTGTCCAGCTGGTGTTGATAATATAGCCACAAAGCTCTTTAATACGTTTTCTTGTTTCTTCGTAACTCTTTGGCTGCAGCTGCCAACTTTCAAAATAACGGCAATTCCGAAAGTACTTGAAAGCATCAACAGTCTACTTCCTGGCTCCGTGGAGTCGCTCTTGTGACTGTACACCCGAAATACCGCCTCCTCCCTCCACCCATTCACAATAATACTACTACTACACACGCTACTCGGGGCGGCCACTGCGCATGCGTCTGGTCCGGACCGCAGGAACTTTATAGGATCCTTATGTGAGAAGTGAAAAAAGGGGGGAGAAAGGATGTATTATAACTCGTATTTTTGTATTGTTATTGGGTTTTTTGTTTTTTTGTTATGTGTGTTTTTTCTGGGTTTGTTTTTTTTAACTCAATTCTTTCTTTTTGTCGTTATTATTATTGTTATTTCTTTTCTTGGTTTTGTTTCGGTTTTGAATGTTGAGGGAGTTTTCTCTAGTGTACTTGATGGGTTTGTCTGTAAATTCATATACTTAAAAGTTGGTTTATAGACCGTGGAACAGTGGATTGCATATATGAAAACAGCCTTGAAAAAATAAAGTATAAAAAAAAGGGGGGGGGGGGGGGGGGGGCGTGAAGAGGATAGTTTGTGTTTCACTGATCAAATAAATCCTACAGTAATCCTAAAATCCTTCACAAATGTGTTTGTGAATATTTGGAAAAGATGTGCATTATATCATGTTAGTTACCAAATTACACCAAATTACACCAAAAACTGACAAGAACTGCACTTTACTGTACACCAACTGTCTATTAGTACTACTCAGGTGTAATTCACACTGTGCAATATCATTTTCCACTTGTACAATTTTGTTAATAGTCTGTTTATTGTCAATACTGTATATACTGCTCCTTTGTGTTATACTTCTTTCTATTTAAATGGTTCATATTTTGTTACACTTTGTTTAGCTCTTTTTTTTACTGTGTTAGCTGATGCATCTTGTTTTTTGCACTATCCTCTTTGCTGCTGTACACTGCAAATTTCCCCACTGCGGGACTAATAAAGGAATATATTATCTTATCTTATCTTAAATTAGAGGTAGATTTCAAACTGATGAGCAAGTTAATTAGGCTAATGTGTTTAGTCTTTTTTTTTTTTTTTTACTTCTAAAGAAATAACTAAATGAATAAACGCAATCAAGCCTTGTGGGAAAATACAAGTAGTGAGATGTTTAATTGCCTGTTTCTAACAGCTCTCCAGAATAGTTTGCCCCAGGACAGTGAGCTCTACGGCTTTAAATCAGTCAAAAACTAAGCAACACTTACAACACTGTCAACCATTTTATAGGCCTGACTACATTTAAAGGAATGTGCTAGATTATACAAGTAAAGATGATTCCCTTCTTCATATTCTTATTATTATACAATACTTTTTTGGATACTTAGATTTAAAAGAATAGTGTTTAGAGATCTATTGACAGAAATTGAATATGATATTAATAAGAATGTTTTCTTTTGTGTATAATCACCTGAAAATAAGATTTATTTTGTTTTTGTTACCTGAGAATGAGCCATTTATATACGGAGCGGGTCCTCCAGGAAAAGCACTGGGCTTTGAAGCAAATTTTCATAGTGGTCACATGATGCCATTGGGCCCAAAAAGAATTTTTCCCAGTATGAACACTTAAATAGCCCTTATTTAAATCATTAGGTCCTAAAAGTTGTAAAATTAACTAATAGCTGAATCCAGAGTTATTTCCCTTCCTCTGTTCATGTGAATGAGCTGAGACCAAAGCTGGACCGAGAGCTGGGAGGCGGGGTTAAAAGAAGTGTGCCTGATCTATGGGCACAATGGATGCAGAATTTCGCACTGGGTAATCCTATACTCGGAAGTCAAGCTTTTTTTGCTTCATGCACCACTTAGCAACTTTCATAGGAATGAACGGGGCCCTGCCTCCGACTCTGTATCCAGTTCTCTTTATACGTCCATGGTGTCCTCTTCACGGAGCCGGACGCCATGTTCTACAGTAGCCCAGAATGGACAAACCAAACAATGGCTCTAGAGAGGGCCATTCGCATTTTTACGTTGTTGCGTCGGCCACCGTAGTTCTCCTACACGCTTGACACACAGAAGAGGTTTCATTTGGTTGTTGCTAGATGCTGCCAGATCCTACACACTGCAGTTTTAACAAGCGTTTACATTTAAAGGATAGGCTCACATTTTTTTAAAGTCTGTCTTCAGACTTCCACAGTCTGATTTAGTCAAATCAAGTGGAGTTCTTCCAAAGTTAGTCTGTTAAATGCAATATTCCCTTTCTGTATTTACCCAGATAGTGTTTCTTATCTTGGCTGTGGTTGACAAAGGGCAATACAAAGATGGAATTTTGTACTAAAAACAATAAGATGTCCCCTTGATTTTTTCTAACTCAGACTGCTGACGCCTCATGAGCTTCAGATAAACTTTAGAATTAATTTAGGCGCAGAGCAGGGACTGATAGGGACCTTATCACTTAGGCTACATTGAAATCACTTTAAGTAGGGATCTCTTCACAGCCAGGAGAAACGATTACAGCGACCAGTAGCTCTTTCAGTGTACATGCGTTGGCTATTGTTTAAAGGTTATATATATGGGATTCAGAGCATTAACGGGGAACTGTCATTTTTAAAACATTGATATTATTCTGGAGGCTATATAACATGATGGAAAAAAATAATGCAACTTCCTCAAGTACGCGTATATTGCGAGAGTGCGCCGGGAAACCACAATGTGGCAGTGTCATCACAGTAAATAGCGACTGCCTGTCAGTGACGATTTGAATGGAGTATAGAATTTAAACAACATTTGCAATATAAATAAATATACTGTCACTTTCTAAAAATAAACACTTATAAGACAGGGAACCTGTGTCATACCTTTCTGACTTCTTTTGTTTTCCACTAATAGTTTATGCAAGTGATGTCCCTTGGAACCAAACAATCCACTGGAGCGGAGAAATCCATGACAGGTTTGGGAGGCAGCTAGCTGGTAGTTTCCACAGTGAGGAACTGAACACCAGTAAGGCATCTCGGACTATTGCCATCCGCGGTATACGTGGTCAACAAAAGTCTAGCACTGTATTTGTGGAATTAGCTATAGCTAATGTTATTTTACTATCTAACTAGTGAGCTACCAATATGCCATGCTTGTCGCTAGTATGGTCGCTAGCAGCCGTGTAAAGAGAACTGGATACAGCGTTGGAGGCGGGGCCCCGTTCATTCCTATGAAATGATGCTTAGTGGCGCATGAAGCCAAAATGGCTCGACTTCCGACTGGAAAAGTACCCGGATCTTCCGTCGATCTTCTGCATCCATTGGGCCCATAGAGCAGGCGCAGTAGCGTCCGCTCAGTCACGGTGTCACAGCCGTCACGCACGCTGTCGTCACGGCTTGCTAACTCTGCTTCTCAGCCCTCGCTCCAGCCTCAGTCTGGGTCACATTCACATGAACGGAGGAAGGGGTATAACTCTGGATTCGGCTATTAGTGCGTTTTACAATTTTTAGGACCTAATGATTTAAATAAGGGCTATTTAAGTGTTCATACTGGGAAGTTGATTTACCTAAAAAAAATTATCTGATGAGTTACAAACGTCTCTTTCCCAATGTAAGTCTATGGGAAAAAGTATTTTTGGGCCCAATGGCATCACGTGACGGACACGGAAGTTGCAGTACCGCCGTTTGGGCACTACGAAAATTGGCATCGACAACCGGCGCTCTTCCTGGGGGCTTGGTTTCAGTGGACAGCACTTGCATAAACTATAACTACTGGAAAACGAAAGAAGTCAGAGAGGTATGACACCGTTTCCCCCATCTTAGAAGTGTTTATTGTTAAATATAACTATAAATTCGTAGGACAGTGAAAAAAGTGTTGAATTATATCTGAATGTTTCAGGGAAAATACATGTAAGGTAGTTTTCTTTTCACACACACACACAGACTCAGAGGCAGACAATTCGAAGTCACAACACTACAGCCGAGACATATTGGCACTTGCAACATAATGAGGAATGAGTGTTTGATTATGCAATGAACAGGCGGATAAAAACACGCCCCTGAAATGTAGCACAGCTCCTTTATTTCTAGGCAACACACCTAAAGACACACACACACATATGCACACACAGAGAGTAAATATGACTATTAGACTCCCACGGGATTTTCATAATCACCCACACAGATCTTAATTAAACTATGAACAAGAACCTGCAGGTTGAGAGTGTCTCTGTGTGTGTGTACATTCACATGCAGTTCTTCTCTGTTGTGACATGTTTTGTTGTTTGTTTTGTTGGTGTTTATGAGGCTGTGATCCCCTGAGACAAAAGGAGAGAGAAAATGAAACACACATAATTATGCTTTAATAACACAGAGACACTAACAGAGGAGAACAGAGGTGTTTCATTACAGTGTTTCTAATTTCTATATAAGATTATCAAGAATAACTTGCATGCTATTCTTTAGAGTCTCTAAAACTAGTGGTGGGTCTGTGCAGGCTGAAAGGCTAAATGTTTTAATCATTGCTTTTCATCCTCACAAGGGTTTTAGGGGTGGGAACAAGGCCTCAGGCTACAGCATATGCTCTGAATCCTTTTCATGAAAAGAAACATTCCTTTTATGACACCCATGTCATTGATTTCTACCAGACCTTCTCCCATTCAGACAGCCTGAGGATCACACACACACAGAGCACACTACTTTGCTGCCTCAAACTGGCCATTTGTGCGTGTTAGCTGCAGGTCAAACAGTGCGTAAGTGATTAACAACAGTAGCTGGTGATGCAGTAAAAGGTTCATTAATTAATCAGATAATCTGTGGTTGCCATAGCGAATAGTTCTGACACACTGTCAGGTCTCATCTCCACACAGCACACTGAGCACGGCTCACTTTAGTTCATGTCATTTTGTTTCTCCTAAAAATTACATTCCCATACAACGAAACTGAAATGTCAGTTACGTATCAAAGGGGAAATGTATTTTCTTCCAGATTATGTTTGTTATTAACGTATCACAAATTTGTTTTTAATCAATGTCCACGTAAGTCCAGATAGTTCAAATAAACACGGAACTTTCAGCCAGGAGACCGCTGTTCATGTCACGTTTGAAACAAGAAGTCAACGTTGACTTATTTTAAGTTACATACGTAATTTACCATAATAAATGTACTTATTTTAAGACAAACCATGATCTTTTTAACATAAACAAGTAATTTTGTTTTATTTTGTTTTGTTTAAATTTATAACATTAAACATGTATTTAAAACTGCAACTGTAATCCGATACGTTTTCCGCGAAAATAATTGAGAGTGCAGTTTAGTCGTATGGGAACGTAATTTTTAGGAGACAGGTGTCAGGTCAAATGTGAAATGAAGTTTACTTCGACTTGTTTAGCTACTTTTTCATTTGTAATTTTAATTCCATTTTTAGCTTTTTCAGTTAATCTTAGTTTTAGTCTTGCCTATTTTACTTGATCTTAAGTTTAGTTTAATTGTGTTAAAGTTAGGTGTAGTTAAAGGGGAACACCACCCAAATTAAGAATTCCGATATGTTATTTTCGTAGATTGAATTAATTTTTTTATGGTTTATTCGGCCTTTAGTTTATTTTTTTATTTTTTATTAAGATATTCCTTTACTAGTCCCACAGTGGGGAAATTTGCATTTGCATTTAATTCAGAGTTCTATTTTTACCTAAATGTCCGTCTTGTGTATTGCAGTCTCCTCTAGTTTTGTTTATTTTTACAGATGGGTAATATGACATACTGTCATGTTGCCATACATGTAGCTATAGGCAGTATTGCTCTATGGTAATATCTGGATTTTTGCAGCACCTTGAGTTGTTGTGATTTCTTTGGTTTAACAAATGGTTTGGTCTGGACTCGTCATTTTATCCATGAACAGTTTCTCAGTTATCTTTCCAGAAAATGTGTTATATCACGACACATATCGATATCACAATAAAAAATGATATGTTCTTGATAGACTTTATCCATATGCCCACTTTTATTTAGTTTAGGTATTCAGGTATAGTTAAATGATGTTCTGTATAACATGGATGTGCTCAGTCTCTTTTTCTGTCTTAATATAAATTGGCTGAAATATTTTAACTTGACTTGTGTACTCCTGAATCTGTGGGTCTGCTAACCTTTTTTGTCTCTCTAAATTTACTGTAAGTCAAGCGTAAAGAGCAAATGCACCACAGCCTCTTAAATGATGTGTAGTGTCTGGGTCAGTGAAATGACATTAATGATGGATTACTTCACAGAAAGGTTGTTAGATTTCCTCTGCTAATGTTTTCCAGACTGATGGCTTTGGAATAACACTGGCACATGGGAGGCTGAGTGGCTGAGTGGCTCCTTATCTACAGTCCATTAGTTATAGTGAAAATTCACTTTGCCAAAGAACTTCAAACTTCATATTGTTGCTATCAGATGAACAACTCGGTCAATCTAAATGTGACATTTAAAGAAGCTAGGAAAAGTTGTGTTTGTAGCTTTTCTCATGTTCTTACCCTCTCTAATGATGTGGCTCTTTGTGTGACAATGTTGGTCAGTCAGTCAGTTGGACTGAAATGTAAAAAAAAAAAAAGGGGGATTAATTGCGCTAAAATTTTGCACATTCATATTCTCCACAGGATGAATAGTAATAACTTTGGTGATACCGACATTTTGTCTAGCGCCACCATGAGGTCAAAGTTCTTTGTGTTTAGTGCTCAAATGTTAGAATACTGATGCGCTAAACTAAGATGGTGAACATGGTAAACATTGTACCTGCAAAACATCAGAATGTTAGCATTGTTATTGTGAGCATGTTAGCATTTGGGCTAAAGCTGTCACAGTTTTCACTACATGATTATCATGGCCAAAAGAATTCACGATAACAATATTATTGCAATATCTATAGAAAAATGTTTTTAAAAAATGTTACCATTCAAATTCATCTTTAACCTTGTTTATAGTGCATTTTGTCTCGTTTTGAGTGTAGGGAGGCGGAGAGAGTCTGTAAGCATAACTGTACAAAAGCGTGATATAAGAGGCGCTGTATTATTATTATCATTAGATGAGATCATTATCACATCATCATATGTGTATTATTAACATGATATCAATAGTTCATTTTTACATATTGTCAATACTGTTATATCGCGACACCCCTAGCATTTAGCTCAACACAACACTGTGCCTATAGGTACAGCCTCACAGAGCTGCTAGCATCGCTGTAGACTCAGTCTAATTTTTTTTAGTCTTATTTTTGCACACCAACATGTGTGCAAATCAACATAATGCCTAATTTTTGTGCAACACCATTTTTTTTATAACTCTTACATGAGCCGTCTTTTTATTGCACTCAGATTGAACTATGAAATTTGTCTTGCATTTTTGATTGGTTTTGTTCATTTAGTCCAATGTATGGCTTTCAGGACACTGAATGTACACTACATCTTACTTTAAATTTGGACAGAAAAAAAACCCTCAACAATTTCGATAATTTATTAATTGTTTAAGTCATGAAAAAGTTCCATATATTCACTATCTCTGCTTCTAAAAATGACATTGCTGCTTTTCTCTCTTTTATATCAGATGTGAATACATTATTAATTAATTAATCAATAATGAAAGTAATTATTAGTTTTAGCCATAGTTTTGTCTTTTATATCAATAAAATTCATATTTTTTCAATAAATTTGGATTTAAAAAAAAAATCAAAATAACTGTTAGAAACAATTAAAAAAGGTAGAAAAGTAGCAGCATAAACCGTAGATTAATCCCTCAGCTGACGTTCAAACTAAAATCACCAAATTGGGGACATGATTACGCAACGTATTCTCATATAACGGTTTGTATGATATTTTCCGAAACTACTCGGTTAGGTTTAGGCAACAAAAATACTTAGTTTGGATTAGGAAAAGATTATGGTCAAGTTACGCCACACCGGAAGTGGCATAACTTAAATACAGAAGAACACTGGTCTCCTGGGTAGAAGTCCAGAGTTTTTTGACCCATTCGTCCATCCCGGATTACATACAAAGTAATTTTGTGGGATGTACTGTATACAAATTACAGTGCATTTACTTTTACGAACGGTGTATGAGAACAGCCTGAATTACACCTGATATCATTGACAGTATATAATGCTGCTTCAGTGACTAAAGAGTAAATAGCTTTACCGGTTTAAAATGTATTTCAATGTGCCAAATCTGATACAGTCAAATGTCACCAGTTACAGATCGTGCATTTTGGTTTAAAGAAGAAAAAAGTTTAAGTAGCAGCTGACCAGGGACACAAGAAACAAACCCTACACTGCTGCATTTTCCCGCATATGTACATTAAGTGGCTCCAAAAGTTCCCTGAGACATGAAGTTAAACCTTTTCCAGACTAAAAAGAAAGAAAAAAAGCTGTCTATATCACTTACTTCACACAGATTTGTCCCTGTTGTTCCAGCTCATTGTTATTCAAGGACACAGACAGAAACATCTTGGCTTTGTTTGCTGGATTAGAAGATGCTGCTGCTGCTGTGGAAGTGGCCTAATAAATATTTAAAACGCATCAATAACACAGGAACACAGAAAAGCTAATGATGCTACAGTGACACACAGCTGACTCGAGACAATCAGTGTGTGTGTGTGTGTGTGTGTGTGTGTGTGTGTGTGTGTGTGTGTGTATGTGTGTGCGTGCGTGTGTGTGTGTGTGTGTGTGTGTGTGTGTGTGTGTGTGTGTGTGTGTACAGTTAAGTTAAGTGAAGGCGCCGTTCTCGACTCATCTCCTTGATCTGTGTACAAAAAGGAGATCGAGCAAGAATATGAACAAAGTGACTTGTCATCTGTCGCTCTTTCTGTGTGCGGCTACCTGGGTGTTATCTCCTCCTCTTCAATAATGTTCAAACACACTGTAGCGCAGAAATGAGATGTTTGCAAGTTTCTCGACTGTCTGTAACTCTCACAGAGAAACCAAGACCAGAAACTCCCGTCTGACTTGTCTACACAACAATTTCTGCAAAACTTAATCCCTAAAGGAGCAAATACAACATGCATGAGGGAATTTTTTTTTCTATCAATACACCATTTCACCTATATCTCATTCTCGCCGTCATGCAATCTGTTTCTTGTTTCCCATTTTGCAGCACTTGTAAGATAACATGTCTGCTTTCCTGTGTTGTTGATGAAGCAGCAAACAGTTCAACTGTTTGTTATGAGGCTTGTTGAGGGTCAGTAAAAGGTCAGCAGGGTCTGTGGCGCTCTGCAGAATAACTCTGCTTTGAATTAAATGACCATTAGCAACAGACAGGGCTAGAAGGTGGCTCCGTAAAAAGAGCTGTATGTGGGCTCTTTGTGACCCAACTCTGCCCGTCTGGTTACATCATCGACTGAGAATCAATCTCCTTCCTCACTCTGACATCCCTGCATCTCTAACTGTGATACCCAACACACACACATGGGAGTAAGCTTACAGTATCGCAGGGGAGACGCCTGGATGTGTGTGTTTATTCTTGGTCAGACGGTGGCTGACAGACGAATTTGGAATGGCACATGGTCCAGTATTTTAGTATATCGGTTACAGTGTTACGGTCCGCCAGTCTGTCTGTCTGCCTGTCTGTTTGTCTGTCTGACTGTCTGCCCACCAAAGAGACAACCTCTCCCACTCCTCATGAGGGCAAAAAATAAACACACACACATCACAAATATGGAGCCACAAGTAGCTATGATGTGAAAATGACAGCAAATCAGTATTACAGTTTTATCCATCTGGCATTTCAGAGTAATGATTGGGCT
Source organism: Sebastes fasciatus (assembly GCF_043250625.1). NCBI lineage: Eukaryota > Metazoa > Chordata > Actinopteri > Perciformes > Sebastidae > Sebastes > Sebastes fasciatus. The sequence goes on along the minus strand of NC_133798.1, from coordinate 12,400,821 downwards.
TGTATTTGGTGTTCCTTGTTTGAAGTGTTTAGCAAATTTAATATTGTAAAAAAAATATATAAACTATAACTTCAAGCCACTATGTGTAGAATTTGAAAATTCTGCCTTTGCTGCCCTCCAGTGGAAGTATCGGAAGAGACATTTTGGCATATAGCAATGCATGCTGTTACATCCCTTATGTATAAATGGGCTTAAAGCAACACATCTCAATTTTACAAACTCAAACTTAAAATATCAGAATGATTTTAAAGATGCTATAGTCACATTGAATTATTCACACAGGGGCTTTAACCTGGTGAAGTGAGGGTAAAATGAAAGATTTATAAGCAACGTATCTGACAGACAGTAAGTGTCCATGTGGAAAAGCAGATACTGTACGGTACTGTTTACTAAAACCCGGCTTTGAATGTCAAACTGTCTCAAAAGGATTTGTATTTTATTATGTATTAGTATTTTATTATTTTTGTATTGTTTTTTTTTATGAACCTTTAAATTCCCTTTCAACCAAAATATTTCATATTTTGCATGAAAAAAAACGATTTCATCCTACTTAAAATTTGGATTAAAAAAAATCTCAACAATTTTGATAATGGATTAATTATTAAAGGCATTCATCAAGAAAAAGTGCCATAAATTCACTATTTCCTTCTTCTCAAAATAACATTGCTGCATTTCTCTGTTTTATATGATTGTGAATGAATAAACAATTCACTGATTAATCAATAATGAAAATAAGTATTAGTTGCAGCCATGGTCTTGTCATTTATTTTAATAAAAGTAATATTTTTTGAATAATTAAAAATAATTTAAATAAATGTTATAAACAATTAAAAAAATAAAATTTAAATTTAAATTTGAACTTCAATGTACCACAGTCAAACATAACGTGCCAGTATTGTACTGTATCTCTTAACTATTGTTAAACACAATCAAAATATGAACACATTATTTCTTATAAAAAATATGATATATTGGAAAGAAATATCATTTTATGCCATTGTAACTGATGTTTTTTTATTCGATTTAGGTTCATGTACAAATCAAGCTAACTGATATATGTCATGTCCTGCTACCATCTTTGTTTGAATTAAGAGAAAGAGGCACAATGTGGTAAACAAGTTAAAAAATCTTTTTTATGGTCCAGCGGACAGATTATTGTTTTTATCCAGATTTTGGAAATAGCAGCAAGAGTTGTTAACCGATCTTCTGGGTTTGTCAAATATCACAGGGCATACAGTATTTTTTTCTTTTTCAAAAAATCTGATACATAGCTCTGTGACTCAAATGTAGTGATAATACAGAGACAGGCACAAACTAGGACTAATATACACTCTACATGAGCTACACCGAAGAGACAAAATGCATTGACTACAAAATTGAGTAAAAAGAAGTCGAATCTGACCTTTTAACATTTGTTTTACCTTAGGAAATATGCCTATAGAAGTGTTTAATTTGAAAGAAAATATGATGTTAAGTTTGCAAAACGACAACAGAGCTAAAAGGCAAACTGCTAAAGTCTGGTGAGATAAATTCTAGCCTTAGCTGAAGCTCAATTTACCAACTCTCTCAAACTTGTTTCCTTTCCAGCTGGACCCAACTACTAGCCTTGCCTAGCAGAATAGCTGTAACCATCTCAGGCCCTGACCACCTAAAGTTAAAGGTTTTTGTGTATAAAAGGCATCCCATTTACAATTTTTCTATCTGTTTTTTAGGCTAACCAACCTCAAAACTTTAAGCCTTTTTCTCAATTTCTTTAGTTACTGCTCTCTGTGTTTGTAGAGGGCAGTGAGGTCCTGCATGTTTTTGCATCATGTGAATCAGTCTGCACTGTTGCACCTTGTTACTTGTTGTCATGGCACTGCACTATTTTTCAGTAGAACTCGATTGCTGTCAAAACTAACCACGGTTGACAGATATAAAATAATTTCTCCTGACGGACTAACTACACTGAGAACACATAAGAGCTGTTTTTAACAGTTTAACTGGGATTTGGAATAAAACAAATTGGATTATATGAAGATTATTAAATAGAGCCCACAATATGGGATTTTGCAAAAGCAATGGTGAAAACAGTACACGCAAAAAAGCACTTACCATAAATGAAAAATATGGTTTTGTTAAATAAAATGAGTATTTCATTGTAGTTTGTGATTCATAACACAATTCCTACCTTCCTGTAGCCCTCCTTGCTGAGCTGACTCTGTACCAGTAGAGGGCAACACGGCAACTTTGTTCTCCATGTGGAGCCTCTGGTTTACCCACTGCCACCTTCCTCTGTTACCCAGGGGATGCTGCTGAGAAGCCAGGGCAGTTGCCATAGCAACCAGAGACTGAGAGACCCTGAAAAAAAAATGCTGTCAGCATTTTCTCTCACTATGGTTACTGTCAGCTCAGTGTGAGTGGTGAAAATGATCCTGTGAGATACTCCAGTTTGGACACAGACTCCATCTCAATTATGCGTGTGTGTGTGTGTGTGTGTGTGTGTGTGTGTGTGTGTGTGTGTGTGTGTGTGTGTGTGTGTGTGTGTGCGAGTGCGCGTTTGTGCGTGTGTGTGTGTGTGTGTGTGTGTAAGACATACTGAACATGCTCATTTTTGTAAACAAAGCTAAACTGCATTCCTGAGAATTCTGAGCTGGCTGGTATCCTAGCAACAGACAGACTGGTTCTAGAGCACTATAAATATCCTTTTGGTGAGTGTGTGTGTGTGTGTGTGTGTGTGTGTGTGTGTGTGTGTGTGTGTGTGTGTGTGTGTGTGTGTGTGTGTGTGTGCGTGCGTGCGTGCGTGCGTGCGTGCGTGCGTGCGTGCGTGCGTGCGTGCGTGTGTGTGTGTGTCTGTGTACATTTGGTAGCATTGACACTATCTATCCACCTACCTACCGACGGGTAAGAGAAGAAATAAAGAGGACTGAAAATAGAGATAATGAGAGGGATGGTGGAAGGGATGCAGCAACATAAGATCAGGAGGTACTGAGCAGTAACAGTGAGTGGGTACTTACAGTTTGTGTTACTGTATCATCATCTAATCGACACTGGTATTTGGCTGCTTGAACTGCATTCAGCAGCATGATCAGAGAGCATGGTGGTGCATTGCCCTCCTCTCACCACAAGGTGGGTCACCTGTTCCACTTCAGAGAGAGAGAGGGAAGAAGAAGAAGAAGAAGAAGAAGAAGAAGAGGAAGGGCAGACAGCAGAGAGCAAAGAGGTTGGCTCGATTTAGTGCCAGGGGCAATCCTTCTTATGTTCCTGTGCTTGCGATGGGGATGTATAAATGAGAGAGACAGGAAGATCTTTTAGTCTTTGTAACATCCACATCACGATCTCACTACCTTCTTCATCTGCATACATTTCTACAGTTTTGCAGTTCAGTTCATTAAAAGGAACAATCCCGAAATGCCACAAAACGACACATATCTTTATGAGTACAAAATAACCATTCCTCAAACCTGTAATTTCCTCAAGCTGAATGCTTGGAGACACTTTAATCTTTAATCAAACCTCTAAGGGTTAACAAACTGTGACCTAATCTCTTGAAGCCAGATTGCAACTGAACTTCCTCTTTGAATATCCTGTCAGGTTTCTGTGGTTGCCTGCTGCCTTTGAACAGGAAGGGTGGTCCCAATGCCAACAGTGCATCACTGAATCAAAAGTAATATCACCATTAACGGATTACAGCAGAGCCTCACATGGACTCAATTTTGATTTCAACAATATCAAATATGTCACATATGTTATGGTCTCTTTGCCCATGTATAGTACAGGACAAACAATAAAGGAAGTCTGGCTAGTGATGTGAAACTGGCAGCTTAAAATGTGGGTGTGTTATGTAATTTGGATTCTGACAAATCATGAAGTGAAAGGCTAATTTCATCTTTGTGGCACATATTGAGGATAATATGAAAAGTTGAGTTAAAGGAATAGCTTGGCTTTCTTTCAAAGAGTTAGACTCGAAGATTGATACCACTCACATGTCAGACCGGGGAGAAGGGGGGGCACAAAGCAATTACGCTTAGGAGAAACTAGCTGCATTCCTTTAGCCTCAGCTAATTAGCAAAGACAGACGGATATCTGGTCTGGAATTTCATCATTATAGGGGCAAGACCACTTGGCCTTTGGTGTTGTCAATTTTTTTGAGTGCACAAAGGTCAAATGCCAGGGCAGCAACTCCATCAAATAAAACAATGACTCAATGGAAATAATGAATTTAACATAAGGGTTAAGGATGATTTTATCTTTAATACATAGTATAACTATCAGTGAAATAAATAAATTAAGAAGCAGTTTATTTCACAAAATAATTTATTGGTATTTAGCCTAAAAATTACCAATATTTGTATAAAGTCCTGAGTCGAAAGTGTATACACTCTCAGCCCTAGAGCGCATTCAGCCTCAACAAAACGTAGCAAAATGTTTATTGAAACAGAAACGGTGGTGCTTTGAACACCCTGTTGTGTTACGCAAACATGCCTTTTTAATATGAAAGGTTTACATACATGCTGCAGCTGATTCTGCAACACCTCTGACACACCCACCAAACGAGATTGAAACGTCCCTTAAAGCTTGTTACACACCGTTTTTTTGCAAGGCCTATTGAGAGAGGCTGCGGTTGAGCGTTGCTATTGGCTCAATTTCAGCAAGTGCAGACTGCGCATGTGTTATACCTCAATAATATGATGCGATGATGACGAGTGACATCTCCTCTTTTCACCCTCCTTGTTTTCTTGGAAACATGCCTATTCAACCAAGGCCTATTGAAGGAGGCTGGGACATGGGCAGACACGGGTATGGGGTATAACACATGTGCAGTGTAACTGAAGCTGCGGTCGTGCGTTGCGATTGGCTCAATTTTGGCGAGTGCTGACTAGATTTGACTGCACATGTGTTGTACCCCAAAGATATGACGCGTTGATGACGCCGGACCCAGCCTCACATCACATGCACAAGTCACGTGCACATAGCGATATATGAGCAATGCACAACCCCTGGTTTCCACCTGCCGCTGCAGATTTAGTTGATTTCCATGATATTTGTGCTTCTACCATAAGTAAAGTAGGCAACATAGTTAAATGGTTTCTATTTTTGTCTGTTTTAATTGTGTCTATTGTTATTTCCTACTTTGTTGTCCTATAACCTACAGACAAAGTTAATACCGTCAAAAGCCCCATTATGAATGACATGGATCAATGATTTGTGGCTGTGTTTCGTACTATATTTCACATACAGTGCCTGTAGGAGGACGCTCGCATTTCTTCTCCTACTTGAAAGACTTGAAGGTTTTGGGGGCTGTATCCCCTGAACCAGCGAAGGAGACACTTTGCGCAACGCGCTGCGGCTCCATCAAAAATAGACTAGGCACTTAGTGGAGCGGAGCAGAGAGGCGCTTCTGCGACGCTTCTGCGACGCTTCTGCGACGCTTTTGCGACTCATTAGCATTGTCTAGAGTGGCTGCGATCAGCTCCAGCGGTTGGGGCGGCGAAGCTGCGCCCAGTGGAATCCAGGGGTAATTTGTGTCAAACTATCGTCATAAATAGTCTGGTTTTCCAGAGGTTGGTAACAGGCTTGAAATGGTACCCACCACTGGTTATGTGCGAAGCGTTTCACCTGATGTGAATTCAGAATCTCAACAAAAGACACTTGTGTCTAAAAAACGTATTGACAAGATGGAGGCAAAGGAGCAAGATCAGCTGGGGCAGTGTAGGCTGTGTTGTGAAAAAAACAACTAAAATCTGTCACAGTTGCTTTAAAGATGAAGTGTAATGTGTAATGTGCTTGAGTGGATTAACATTGGTAGTGGGCCTGCTGGGCCAGGGTCATCAAACTGACAGGTTCCTGGCTAAACATCTCAAGAAGAATGATGATTGCTAATTCTGCTTGATCTCAGTGCAGGCTCCGTAAAAATGATAGCAAGGCTCTGACAGGCGATAAGCTTCACCCCCCTCTCTATCCTCATCTCCCACTATCGCTCTTCTTACACCCTCCCACTTCTCTTCTCCCTGTCTTCCTCTCTGCTTCTTCATTCCGTCCTAAATCTCTTCAAATGTTCAGTCTAAACTACACAGCCTTTTTCTGCATCAAAAAGCAATGCTGGCAAAAAAGCTAACTGTGACCTTATGAGGCAGCAAAATATTTCACCTTAGGGGGAGCTTAGCCTCTCAAACAAGAGCGCAAGGTATCCTATTCCAAGTCAGTGCTGATTTTACTGGGGGACTCTTTCTCTCTTTCTACTGAAGATTTATTACCTCAGTAAACATTGTAAACTGAAATGAGTTTATGGTCACTAGTTTCAAGTCTTCTTCAATACAGCATGATGTTCATTTAGTAATTTATGGTACCATTTAGAGTCAAATAGACCATAAAGCAGGGGATGCTTTAGGGCGTGGCTACCTTGTGATTGACAGGTCGCTACCACGCCGTTGTCCGGTCTGGGTGTTGTCTGTTTTTTCATCTTTTCAACTTTAACTCTTTTTTATAGTGTGTTTTCAGTTCATGAAAGTTAATTGTAATATTTTGGTCACCTAAAAATGTCTTATTCAGTGTTTGGTTGTGCTTAGCTCGTGTCACTTCTGGTTGCAAAAAACAAGATGGCGACCGCAAAAAAACAAGATGGCGACAGCCAAAATGCCAAACTCAAAACCGGGTATATGGATTCATATATAACAGACACATGAGAGTGGTATTGATCTTCCCATTCAACTCTCGGCAAGTAAGTAAATAAGCGCATTTCCCAAAATACAGAACAACACGTTTAAACATGATGATATTGATTATTTGATAAAAAACGATGCTCATCACAAAGTCCACTTTTTTTTTTACCAGAGCTTTCAACTGTATCTCATGGCCTACATCATAGGAGTTTGCCCTGTTGTCATGGAGATGGTACACCTATTAACATTAAGAGTGAAACTTCAGTCTTGAATACAAAGGAATCCAGCAGCCAATTTATGAGTTGCGCTTACAAGCACTACTGCCATTACTGGAGCTGGAGCCGAAAACTACCCATGACTACTGCAAAGTTATTTGTCCCGGGAACGAATGCTGATTGTAACCTTTCCCACTGAAGACAAAAGCCAGATGTTAGTGGGTGTTCATGATTTTTCTTTCTGTCCAGTGGGAAAGGGACTATAGTTTAATTTCAAATCCAATATGCTGGATTTTGGAGCCAACACAACCAAAACTGTGTCCTCGTACATTTTGCTGCTGAAAGGCTCATCCAATTTTTCTTGTTGTTGTTGTCAGTGAAACTTGAAAAGCCTAGTGATGTTTGATGTAGTCTTACGGAATGTGTGACCTATCCATTTCCAGCGTCTTTTGGGGGTTTCTTCATCTGCAGGAAGTTGGTAAGTTCTCTGCCAAAGCTCGTTGTTGTTTATGGTGTCAGGCCATCGAATCTGGAGAATCTTTCTCAAACATATGTTGATGAATGTCGGCACTTTCTAATAGCTTGCAGGCTGGCAATAAACATCATATTTCAGGTATTACTCTGTACTGTTGGCTATTATGTAAAATTACTGCTTTAAATAGTATGCATTGAGTTATTCACATGAACACAATTATGCAGGAGAATTACATGTTAATTTCCCTCCATCCTGTGCAACTTTGACAAAAATATTTTGTATTGGAACTCATCATGATCAGTGTGGGTTGTTTTTTCCTGTGCGCCCGCAGCAAAATGACTGTTTGTACTACTCTGAGTTGTGCAAAAGTACATGCGAGGCGGCATGAGACAAGATAATATCATACAGAGTGCTGTGTGGTAGGATGTCAGTTGCCTGTTTAGTTTCTAAAGCAGAGAAAGCCCAGCGAGGAAGAGCCTGTTCTGGGCAACATTTCCACTGAATTATGGGCTTTTTATTCAGTAAAAAAGGATGAAAGTCTTTTCCACTCGCAGTCCTGTTCAATATGACTTCCATGTGTGAAGTTGGCACTGTGTCTCTCTCAGTTAGCTGATGTTACTGCTGTTACCTTCTGTTTCACCTGATGATGATTCATTGATGTTTTCCAAAGGATTTAAAAATATCTCAGTGGCAGCGAGGAGGTGAGGTCACTGGGATTTAAGATCCATGACACTCGACTGTTTAATGCAGCTGTCAGTCACTCTGCTCATCAGTTAATTTTTCCCTGTCAGTCACCCTCCTATAATCAATATCTGCTCCTCTCTTCTGCTGTGGCTTCCCTATTTTCTGTCTTTATAAAATGACCATAGGTATTTTCATGAAATAAAGTACTTACTACAATATTTTGGGAAATATGCTTATTCGCCTCCTTTTTGCAAGCTAGATGAGAAACTTAATACCACTCTTATGTTTGTAACTTAAACATGAAGCTGGAGCCAGGAGCCAATTAGCCTAGCTTAGCATAAAGAAAATATGTCAACCAACACCTCTAAAGCTCACAAATTAATTGAATAAGCACTCAAACAGAAATATAAAGTCTGTGGTTTAAAGGTATAATATGTTACAGTTGTCAGCTGCTGTTTGTAAACATGACATTCAATGTTGGCCTCTCAGGCTCAACGAGCGAGGGAGGGAGAGAGAGAGCAGCTATGGCCGAGCGAGCTATTGAGTGAATGAAGAGAGGGAGCAGCGTTAAACTCGGCATACGTAACAAAGCTGCGATATTTGACGACCTGTTATTGGCTGGGGGTTACACCCCCACCCGGGGCAGAAAGCCACTTTGCTGACACCCAGAGGAGTCCCGGACACAGCAAAAGAGATAATACAGGCAGAGCGTTTAAAGTCTCTTTACATACAGACACCACCACACACATACTGGCTCATAAGTGATGATAGAGAGGGATTATTTTTGTATCACTCTATACATTGTTTTTTTTTAGGAAATGCTTGCATATTATACCTTTAAGGGGGAGTTACGTACTGTAAGTATTTCTAGATGCTCCATAATATTTCTCCCATTCGCCCACGACTTCTGTGCAGCATCTCCAAGTATGGATGGCCTTGGGTTGCTAAATGCAGTGGGTGAACAGAGTTTGTAACATAAATCACTGTACAGGAACACTGGTAGCAAACCTGGCAACTTCACTGTAACAACAACAAGCCTCCATGAACCCCCCCCCCCCCCCCCCCCCCCCCCCTACAGCTGCCTCAACATTTCATACAAGCACATCAATAATGCATTTGTTGGAGGAAGTTACTAGAAATGATGGGAAATAAACAAAATATCACAGAGAACAAAACAGGATCTGCAACCTCCTCGATGTCCCATGCCAATTTACAATGTTTAACGTTATATATTTTTTCATAATACGCATTGACTTATTCACTGCTGCAGCACATTTCCCACCAAACGGACCAATTCACTTTACAATGCTAAAATACAACTACACTAATATATAACTTGTAGCCTGTATTGTTATTTTAGTACCTTCTAGGCTTCAGACAACATGAAAAACACACAATTAGGAAAAGTTATGGGCTGAAAGGCTTGTAGTTTTTACAGTTTGACCCAATTTGCATTATAAAAAACGACCGCCTTAAGGGTCATTTAGTGTTAAGAAATTGTTCCAACTTGTAGCTCCCCCTAAAACCATACAAACCTCATTCTTAATTTTCCATCTGTAACCTGATTAAACAAACAAGATAGAACATGTTAATCAATGAGCTTTGAAGTTGCTTGTAGTTTTATTTTTAGACTTTGGACAGAACCAAGCAGATTGTTTCCCCGTTTCCAGTCTTTATGCTAGGCTAAGCTAATCGTCCCATCGCTCCACATACATACATACATACATTTAGTACATACTGCAGCTGCCCTTACAAAGTACATACTGCTGCATGCAATATGCATACAATTGGGACATACTACTTCGAACTTTCGCCCTCTTGCTCATATATCCGCTGCGCAGAAAAAGCATACTGGCTTGCATACTGCGAAATGCGACCGGATGTAGTAGGACATCCTGGTATTTTTTGGCACAATGTATTGGGACAAACTAAATATTTTTCTGGCATACTAAATAGTATGGCAGTACGGGTATTGGAATGCACAGTGTATATAAAGATGGACGACTTGACAGCTCCCCAAAAGTGAAGCCAAAACATCTTGATCGCCCTCTGGTGGCTGGCTGCAGTATAGGTCAAAAAGGCCGCCCCCTCCATGTTAGCGAATTGGACATGGGCCAAACTAAAATGTCAAAGTATACTTCAAAGTATACGTTTGTTCCCAAAGATGGTTTCTGTCATTACAGGTAGTTCTGATCACGCTGATGTATGTTCAAGTGTTAATTTTTCTGGTAAGTTTGGTTTTAATTAGTTATTTGATGCTATAAAAAGAGGGTGAGACGTCATGATTGCATTTGGCTCCACCGCCCAATCACTGCTGCGCAGACTCTGGCTCCAAATGACTTCAAAATCTCAAGATAGCAGCTTTTGAGATATTTTGGCTTCACTTCTGCACAGTGTGAGGAAGTGGAGACGTGCCATCCACCTACTGTATATACAGTATATGCTTCACAAACAAACATGATAGTAAATGAGCATATACTGTAGCTACAAAGAGGTAGAGGTAAGGAGAGTAACTGAATGATTTAAAAAAAAAAAAGTCAAGTAGCTAAGATTCAGAGCTTTACATCCTTACACCTCCTCCATCCCTCTCGCTCTGTTCACCCTCCTTCCATCTCTGTTGCTGTCTGATGGCTCTCTCCATCAGCCCAGCCTCTCTCCTCCTCTCTCTGTAATATGCTTGAACCCCGTGAACCTGCCTTTTCCTTACAGCTACTGCCACAGCAGCGAGGATGAAAGACTCCTCTCTCTCTTCATGTGTGAATGAGTACTGTCTGACACCACCTCTCGCTCTCTCTCTCTGCCTCCTATCACTCCAGCTCACATGTACTCTTCTATCTGCCATGACAGGGGTTCTTTGCGATCTCTGTGTGAGTGCGTATGATGTTTCATGTCGACAATACCTGCAGTGTAGTTGAAATGCACCTTAATAAGTGGCCAGAGTGTATGTTATCTGGTGAAGTGTGTGTACATATTACTCCCCTGCTTTATGTCAGTGTACTGACATAACAGCTGCTCCATGTGTGAGTGTGTTTCTGCATTGTATAGACAAATATACACATTATCAACACAGATGAAATCAGCATGTCATGAAGACGGGAACAGATAGCTGTACGGTGTGTGTAGAAGTGGGAATCTTTATATATATAGTGTAAAGCAAATAGACAGTAGATAAACACTAGCTTCTCTTAACTGAATGTAGCCTATATGCTTTGTTTCATTGTTGCTTAGTTGAAGTTATCTCCAGTAGCCAGTAGAGTGTGTGTGTGTGAGACTTAAAATGTATGAGATCGGGATAGAAAAAGTATGTTTTTTTTTAACTAACTTCACGACTTCCTCCCAGTGGGGAGGACAGGAAGCAACATGTTTGTATCTCTCTGTTATCGTGTGTGTGTATGTGTGTGTGTGTGTGTGTGTGTGTGTGTGTGTGTGTGTCAAGGTTATATGACAGACAGATATTTGAAAACTCTTTCAAGCTTTTCTGTTTTCCATCCCCTTTAAAAGAACAATTCCTTATTCGTATGATCTGGGTCTTCCTAGCGCTCAAAGTGTTCATCCTTCTCGTTATGATAACAGTTTACTCTTTAACAGCATTACAGCGCTTAATAGAGGTGTACAAGGTTATGCACAGGGCAACCACATGAGCGATCATGATACGTTCTAAGTACTCTTCTTAACAGCATTATCTAAACCACGTATCCGGAAGTAAAAAATGAAAGACTTTTTTAAAAAACCGAGCACTTTAAACGTCCATTAGATCTTCTGAAGCTACTCCTGGTGTGACTTTGACATATGAGAACAACAGCCATTTTTTAAATATTTAAAAAAAATCAATTATCCTTGGCTGTCGCAGGACTGTAATAAGCCCGTACAATCATTTTGTTTGGCCTAAATCAAATTATTAGAGTCTTCCACTAGCTGCTAGCTTGACAGCTGTGGGTACTAACAAGCCATGTTTGTTGTTTACGTTCATAATGAAAATTTGGGGAGTGGCTGTCAATGTTGCTGACTTAGCGACTTTCTCCGTAGATTTTGCGACTTTTGGAGCTAGTGCTGCTAGCTAATTTAATTGGAAAAGAGTTGGCAACACTGGACTGGGTTTTGGGTTGGACCATTTTTTAAATCAAGTGTACTCTTGCTGGTTTGGCAACATTACGAGACCCTACCTTTAATGTCATTACAAATTTAATAGCAATCCATCCAAAAGTCGTCGAGGTATTTAACTCAAAACCCAAAATGTCAACCTTGTGGTGACGCTAGAAGAAAAGTCAGGGATTCACCAAAGTCATTAGGATACATTGTCTGGAGACTATGAGTGTCTCAACCAAATTTCAAGGCAATGCATCCAACAGCTCGAGATATTTCAGTCTGGACCAAAGAGGTGAGCCAACAGACAGACATTGCTCTCTGTAGACTCACACCGCCAGCATGGGTAAAACTGCGCCTGGTTGTCTGTCAGCTTGGATGATTGGTTGTAAAGCTGTGTCTAGTGTTGCTGCCGCCTCGCCAATTAGCAATAAAAATTGCTGGTGAGTAAAATGTCATCACAGCTGATGGGAATGACAGCCAATTCGAACATGCGGCCACTGTGATAGTGGATTAGTCAAACCTCCTGGGCTCATTTAAACTAACTATATTCCAGATGGCATTAAAAACTGCAACTTTTGGTGTAATAATCGAAACATACACATAATCCCCAGTGCACATTCAGGATAACGCAAGAGCTGTAAGAAAAAGGCAAAACAATGGGCTATGTCATCTATTTATGATGGAACTGTTGTCGCTGAAAAGTTACTCGCCTGGTATATTTTACAAACTCAATAGTAAGTTTTGTCTCCTGATTTAATTAATTTTCTCCCTCTGTGACTGCAGCAGTATCAGGAGGTCTGCTGCTGGCTACAGGACGCCCAGCTGTAAACAGCGAGAGCTTATTAAAATACAATTAAAAGAGATCATCAGCACCGTCTCATTTGGTGTCACAGTGTGTACCAATAATAATCCCAAAGCTGGTTTGGTTTCAGCTCTGGCACTGTGCTGATTTTATTGCCAGTTGTCGAAAGTGTTTTACATTTCTGTAGGCAAGCTGTTTACAGAGGTGTTATTAAGTTTTTGGTGCTAGCGAGCCGTCTGACTGAGCACTTTACCGGGTGTTAAGTCTATAATTTGCGACACTGGCATCTACCTATTTGTTTTTTGAAAGATTTTGTATTTTATTTTTGCTTTTATTTGACAGAGAACAGTGTAGAACTGTAACCACTCGAATACCAAGGCACTCCAGTGGGCGACTCCGAGGTCTGAGAAGTCAAGGCAATGCGGAAGTGCCTTAAACTTGCATTCTTTCTAATAGCCAGCAGGAGGCGACAGCACTGGTTGCAAAAGAAGAACTCCATCCCCTTCCGGTGGACCCCATGGGACCTTAGTTCGGAAAAAATATGTACGGTAGTCAACGGCGAGAGACAAATATTCTTTTCATACCGTTTGAACTACAGCTTTAACCCTTTCACAGTTTGTTTTCAGCTTACGAAAGGTAATTGTAACGATTTGGTTGCCTAAAAATGTCTTATTCAGCGTTCGGTTGTGTTTAGCTCCACCCTTTCGTGTCACTTGTGGTTGCAAAAACCAAGATGGCGATGGCCAAAATGCAGAAGCAAGGCCTATGGAAAGAAGGCTGGGTCACGGGTGGACATGGGACTTGGGGTGTGGGGTATAACACATGCGCAGTGTAAGTTGCGGTCGTGCATTGCGATTGGCTCAATTTCGGCGAGGGCAGACTAGATTTTACTGCGCATGTGTTATACCCCCAAAGATATGACGCGTTGATGACGCGTGACCCGGCCTCCTTCAATAGGCCTTGTGCAGAACTTGAGGCTTCAAAACGACAGTCCACAAACCAGTGGGTGACTACGCGATGACTACGTCTACTTCTTAAATACAGTCAAAGGTAAAAAAACGGACACAGTGATGTGATGGAATGACTCAGAGTCAAGAAGTTTTTTTTGTAGTCATGAAAACAGTGGCTTTTTAATGTAAACACTACATTCGATTGGTTTTTCCAGCACGGACATCCCACATGAAATAACAACCATTCACTAAAGAGGAGTAGAGGGAGAGAGAGAGAGAGAGAAAAAAAAGCTGCACAGAAAAAAGCATTCACTGGGTAAAGAACAGAACAAAGAGGAGGTAAAAATAAAAAAAATAATGAAGGTAACAGGAACAGAATGCCAAAGAAACAGGTATATCATGTCATTATACACAGTTGTTTTCTCTTTTCAAAACTAGAAATCAAGAAGGCAAGAAAGAGAGGCAATATAGATAGATGGATAGATAGATCGATGAGGAGTAACATAGATTAGGTATGAACAGATAACAAATTTCCAAATCTACTTATTGTGTGTGCGTTCGTGTGAGTGCGAGCGAGTGTGTGTGTGTGAGACGTAAGAACTGTGCTTTTCATTGTAGACCTGGAAGGTGTGTGTCAAACTGAAAAGAGACAGAGAAGAAGAAGAAAGGAGCATGATTTTATACAGCGTTGATGTGTGAACATGCGGCGTCCCTAACTAGCGGACGCAGCGAGAAACGTGCTCTCCCCAAAAAAGTGGTTAATTTTTTTCAGAAATAATAAAAAATAGATATTGTTATAATATTATATTTAATCGTTCTGAGTCAGGCTAAAGTGAGGACACGGTTCTAATGCAGGGAAACAGGCAAAACGGTAAAAGGAGAAGGGGGTGGGGCACAGTTCAGAGCATTACAACAACACGGGGTCAGTCTGAAATCGTCATGGCTCCACATCAGCTCGCTGTCAAACTGGAACCCTTTGCAAAACATCTTTATTTTAAAAAAGTGGGATATAGAGAAAAAAAAAGTTTCATAGCTACAAAGCACAAGAAAGATCATCTTTTGAGAATATTACAGGATCATAGTGATCGTTGTTGTCGATATTGTAATACCCAAGTTCATTAGTTTTATTTATTATTATAGGTGTCGATGTTTTTGTCGTTTTTTTGACTGTTTGAATTCTACGTGTTACTGCAAGAATTCCAAAATCTACACTTCTTCTTCAAAGCCTCCCAAATGAAACGCTGACTCTCACATTTTTTTTTATATTTGACCCCGCTCCGTCCCATTCAGGAACCAATCATTGCTCTCCTTTTGCTGCTATCCGTCTTTTTTCCATCTTTTTTTAATTATCTTTTTCAATTTTTATTAGAATGTTTTTTTTTTTTTATTATCTCGACAGCATCTATGTGAAGCTTTTTTTTTTTTTTTTTTTTTTTTTTTTTTAAGTTTTATGAATTAACTGGTCTCTTTATACAAAGGCTTGAGTATCTCATGCTATCTGTGTCAGGGTTTTAGGAGGAAGAGGAGGAGAGAAGGGAGGGAGGGAGGGGAGAGTTGGGTTGGAAAGAAAGGAGGGACCAGGACGGCAGGGCGCCATGCAAAAAGAAAGAGAGATGGATGAAGGTGAGAGAAGTAAAGGCATGGTGGTGGTGTGTAAATGAAGATAGAGATAGAGAGAGAGAGAGAGAGTGGTATGTGTAGGACAGGCGATCAATCAATAAATAAATTAACAAATTAATCAACCATTATCAAACCAGGAGTGAGTTTCCTTACATGGAGAATGTTAGTAGGTCTAGAGGTTATAACAGTGAGGAAGGTAGAGTCATAACGTTGTGTACTTGCTTCTAAAAGCGTAGCTATCTACAGTACAGTACCTCTGTTACATGGCACTGATAGGACGTTTAGCACATTTCCTA
The DNA here is from genome assembly GCF_043250625.1 of Sebastes fasciatus. Lineage (NCBI taxonomy): Eukaryota > Metazoa > Chordata > Actinopteri > Perciformes > Sebastidae > Sebastes > Sebastes fasciatus. The sequence goes on along the minus strand of NC_133798.1, from coordinate 12,385,052 downwards.
TTGGCTCTCAGGCTCGGCCATGACTGGCGGTTGGCGAATGGCTAAGGCCAGGTTTGGGAAACAGGAAGCCTCACTTCCTGTCGATGAAAACCGCATCGCAGGGAGTAAAATGATACAACTTACTCAAAAACAAAAAGGAAATTGACAACAAACATCTTAAAACGTCTTGGCTAATGTAAACAAAAGACTAATGTTAAAATCAGTGTTGTCAGTTTCAGCAGGTCTCGAGTGTTTCTTTTAAGGTTTTCGCCGACCCGTCTGATGTTTTTTAGTGCTATCGACATTTTCACATATTTCCGCAAAAAATTGTTATTACATAATCACTACTATAGCAAAAAAACAAACAAAATAATACACAAATAAAAGGTGTCAAGGTGAGGCAAAATGTGAATAAAAATCAGTGTACAGACTGATACTCATGTAATAAATATACACACGATCAACAAAAATAAAACAGAAGTCATATCCATAGTAATAATAATAAAAAAAAAATATGCCAAAAAAAAGTACAGGTTTTGTTTTTGTTAACAACAAAAGACAGCTGAGAAAGAAAAAGAGTAGAACGGGGAACGGAGGCTTTCATTGACTTTGTTCAAGAAGTTTTCAAGGCTTCAGGGTTTCGTGTTTTCTACTAAAACAAATCTGTTTGCTTGGCAGTGGGCCAAAGAACATCAGGAGGAGAAGTCGGAGCGCGAAGAGAAGAGACAAGAACTAAAAACATTATATATATATATTTATATATATATTTATATATATGTATGCCTATTTTTTTTTTTTAATTATCCTCATTATTAATATGTACCTAGTTGCATTTTTCTTTCTTTTTTCTTTAAATAATCAGCAGAATCATCATCGTCATCATCACCATTTCCACAGCAGTGTCAAAGGAACAGGAACGCAGAGGGGGGCGGAGGACAGGAGGGGCGAGAGAGAAGAGGGGACAAAAGGGGGGAGGACATTACGGGGGTGTGTGGGTACGCTCAGTACAAGCCACACCCTCGGAGGTTGTTGGCGATGATGATGTCGGTCACGGCGTCAAACACAACCTGGATGTTCCCTGTATCCGTGGCGCAGGTCAAGTGACAGTAGATTTCCTTATTTGGAGAGCGATTCTTGCTCTCGAACTGTGCTTGGATGTAAGCTGCCGCGTCCTCATAGGTATTGGGTCCTGGAGAGAGAAGAGGGAGACGGAGAAAATCACAGATGATGCAATTCTCATACAATAGAATTGATTTTACGCCACGGTTGAATGCCACCAACAGAGATCCCAATATTTCCCGGGAATTCTGCTCCTGTTTCTCAGGCCTCTGGGATTTTTAGCATGTGTGTGTGCGCGCCTGTGTGTTCGCATGCTGAAGACTATGTACTGAAAGATGCCTTTCCAAACCTTATTAACACGACCGCATAACTGTTGTAGTTATATTACCACCTTGAAAAGCCATTATTACATTAATATGACTGTTAAGTAGGGTTGCTAACTTTCAGTTTTTGGTGTGGGACACCTGCTTTCAGGCTCTCATTCTGCATTCTCACGCCAAATGAGAAGAAACCACAGAGACGCTCCCTGATGATGGCTCTGGAGAAGCAAATTTGAGTTTGAAAGACCAGTTTACCAGACATGGCATTGACATCGGCTGCTTCTGACCATCTTCTGCCTGACATTTCAGCAAATGTCTGAGCAGATTTCTAATATAATGTACAGAATGAAGGACCGGCAGAGTCTGAAGAAAATGAGAGACTTTCTTCCACAGCAGTTTGACAAACATCCACCTCTGTCTACAGAGCAGCTCTTATTAGATCAGTTACAAGTTCCTTCCATGTCTTCTTAATTCTTAAATTGAACAAGACATGAGGTTAATACTACTACTTAATAATAATAATAATAATAATAATAATAATAATAATAATAATAATACTATTCCCTAGTTGGTTTACTTTTATTGCATAGGTTTCAAACATTATTCTCAAAGGCTTCTCATGGGAAGGGGAGGGGAAAAGAGATGCAACATGTCAGATAGACTTACTGTGATTATCAAGGCAGTTAGAAAATAAGTAAAGCATGAGAGACAGAAACGAATAGGAGTGTCTGAGAGAGCTGCATGTGTGTGAAGAGGGCAGGAGACAGCTCTCACTTGCCATCTCCTCTCTTCTCTCTTCATGGCTGACCAAGCGTGACTGTCTCCTGCTCTCTGACTCCCAATCCCTTCCTTTTCACTGCCACGGCTACATCTGACTCTCACCTCCACATGAACAACTCTGCCTCCTTTTTTCTCCCCATCACAGCTTCTATTTCAGCCTCTCGTTTGCTTCCCTCTCTCTCTCCCGTCTCCTCTCACTACTTCTCGGCTATCCTTTTAAACACAGTAAAGTAAATCTTCATATCGCGCTCTTCAAACTGAGGATTTCACCGTTCTTCAATCAGGCGACATCAAACGTTTGGTTTCTGCTATCTCTCCTGCTAACACCTGATAATTCAAACTGACTCAATGCTGTGAACAGCTGCTTTGATTAAAAAAATGCCACATCTCTCAGAAAGGTTTCAACTCAGTGACAGTTAATGTCCTCGCAGCTCTGGAGGTACAATGCAGAACAAAATAATCTGCTGTATCAATCAGTGGCCAGAAACACAGGAGGGGTTTTTAGAAAGCTACTGTGCCTCACATTAAGATCGGACAGCTGGTAGTCATTCATACGTTTACATCATCTCTTTTAAACTAGTGCTCCTCTCTTTACCCCTGACACATATAGTATCACCTAAATTTCAGCCTCTTAATATTGGCTTTCAGGCAGTTTTAATACTTAAGATTTTAAGTCAAAGGGATAGTTTGACATGTTGGGAAATATGTTCATTTGTTTCCTCCTGAAACCATAGACTGTATATAAAGATGGACGACATGACAGCCCCCCAAAAGTGAAGCCAAAACATCTTGATCGCCCCCTGGTGGCTGGCTGCAGTATAGGTCATAAATCCCGCCTCCTCCATGTTAGCGGATGGGAAAAATCCAAGAATCCAAGTACTCGTCAAATACATTTTTCCCAAAGACGGTTTCCGTCATTTTAGGTAGTTCTTATCACGCTGATGTTTGTTCAAGTGTTCAATTTTCTTATAAGTTTGGTTACTACTAGTTATTTGATGCTGTAAAAAGTGGGTGAGACGTCATAATTTGGCAGCTGTGATTGACAGCTGCTCTGAGGGAGGTAGTCGTGCAGCCGGAGGCTCGGGAAATGTACGAGAGAGGAGATGTAACTTTAACTTTCCATAACCGTCACGAGTCTGTGTAATAGAACATGTGTCAGTTTGATCATAAATGTAGTTATGGAGATATTATTGTTAGTTGATGTGTCTTTCTAGCCAAACAGCTACCGTGGTGATAACGTAGCAGCTAAGTGGCTCACGCTATCAAGCGGCTGTGCTCGGCTTGTGATTGGCTCGGGTGGGTGTGTGGGCGGGACCTCAATACCGCGGCTCAAGCCCCCCCGATCACTTCTGCGCAGACTCTGGCACCAAAGGACGTCAAAATCTCAAGACGGCAGCCCCCGTAGCTGGGATATTTTGGCTTCACTTTTGTGCTACAGTGCTACAGCTACAGTGGGTGGAAGTGAAGACGCATCGTCCATCTATATAAACAGTCTTCGGTCTGTACGGTAAATATCAAGCTACAGCCAGTTAGCTTAGCTTAGCATAAAGACTAGGAACAAGAAAGGGGAACAAGCCTAGGCTCCATCCACATAATAAAATCTTCCAAACAACACAATTAAAACTCATTAATTAACACGTTATGTGTCGTTAAGTAATCCCTACAAAAAACTTCTAAAAATACAGGGGGGGTTATGTGTCAGACTTTCTGTTGGAATTGTTGTTTTTCTAGTTTTGTATGGATTAAACAAACAAGATAGAACAGGTTAATTAGTGAACTTCAGAGGTGCTGGTAGGTGTATTTTGTTACCTTTGGACGGAGCCAGGACAGCTATTTTCCCCTGTTCCCAGTCTTAATGCTAAGCTATGCTAACCGGCTGCTGGCTCCAGCTACATATTTAACATACAGGCATGAGAGTGGTATCAACCTTCTCATCGAACGTTCAACAAGAAAGTGAAGAAGCGTATTTTCCAGCAGAACTATTCCTTTAAAACTGCACTAAAGATACATTTTGACTGACCTGTATGTCATAGTGGTCCTATTTTGCACTAGTCTGCAGATGAACAGCCCTGTAAACCTCTTTCCTCAGTAATGTGGGCTAAGCTGAAATATCACAGCTGTGTTTTTGTTATGTTTTTCTAATTTTATACCCTAGCATATTGATCAGTCAATTTATGGTACATCAGGCTCTTTTTCTGTCCTACGTAATTGGATTCAGTTTCACTGGTTGGCAGCAGCTTTTTGTGTTCTCTAAGAAATAAATTCTGTGCACCTGTCAGGTTTCGTCGCTGCTTACGTGTTTTGGGAGCTGCTATTTCTCACCCATGCAACTTGGGAAAACTAACAATTCTTTTTTCTTTTGTACCTGTGTATTCGGGGAAGCAGATGCTGAGTGCAGACTTCTTGATCTTCTCTGCGAACAGATCCTTCTTGTTGAGGAAGAGAATGATGGAGGTGTCGATGAAGAACTTGTTGTTGCAGATCGAGTCGAACAGCATCAGAGACTCGTGCATACGATTCTGCGGAGGAGGACAGAAGAAGAGGGGGAGAAAGAAAGGGATGGGAAAGAATGAAACAAAAGAAGGAGGATGAGATTAGAGATTAAGGGAACAGGTGAAAGGAAGAGGAGGAGAGGAGAAAGAGATGACAAGGAGGGGAAAAAAAAGAAAAGACGGGGAGAAAAGTATAATGGATGATGATAAAGAGAGGAAAGAAGAGAAAAGTTAAAGTTACAACCAATCTAAAACAGTAACTGAAGAAAGAATATCATTGTTATGGCCAGAGTTCAAAGTCGACAACAACACACACCCCTCTCTCTCTTTCCAATTAAAACTTTAGCAAAGGAGAGCGGAGAGTAGAAAGGGAAGATACAGTCATCAACATTTTCTGCTTGTGCATCTTCTGCATGCATGTTATGCAGTCAGACAGATACCGACTGAGGAGTGATTTCTTTGTCACACACACACACACACACACACACACACACACACACACACACACACACACACACACACACACACACACACACACACACACACACACACACACACACACACACACACACACACACACACACACACACACACCAACAAGAAGAAGAAACAGTGGCGGTGTTGGTTTGCAAAGTGGTTCCTGTTCAGAGAATTCTTTCCAACATTCACAATAAATAATCAGTTTAGGAAAACACAGAAATTGAGAGGGAAGGAGAACAAAATAATCAACAAACACACACAGCACAGAAACAAAATAATTAGGTCAGGAAAATAATCACACGTATCAAGTGGTGGTGCTTTATTGCCATTTCTCGTATGTATAAATACAACTTTCAATAAATTATCACAGCAGTGAGGGAGTTACAGCAGATGTATTTTACTTACAGTGCTCAGTAAAATACACTACACGCACACATTCATACATACTGTACACACACACACGCAAATACACAATAAACAGGTTTGTAAATTTGCTGTAGGTGATCTGTACAGTATAGAAAGGACGGTGGTTGGTATTGACAGAGGGGGGTTAAATGATTTTGGACGTTGGAGGGTTGAAGGCTGAAAAAGTTGCAGCAGTAAGGGTTGAGAGCATGATGAGAGCAAGGGCTTTCACCAGCTCATACTCGGCCTCCTTAGTTCTACACTAGTTCATTACGGTCCTGTGCCCTGCGGCTTCCTGAATCCTCTCCAAGTCCAGCAGTAGAGCAGGATCTCCCTGGCTCTGCAGAGGCTTTAGTGCTCATTTTATCGAGTGGAACATATTATAAGACTACCCAAAAGCATTTACAGGCAAAACTCTCCTTCTAAATTTGAAGCATAAATAACTCAGCAAAAAGACACCACAGGAGCTCCTTTATCTCTAACATGGGATCAAAATTAAGTCAAAATCGTTTGGCTGCCATTGTGGGATTTAAGAAGTTGTTTATGTTGCTAAGGAATTGAATTGGCACATGGTGCTAACATTTCTTTTGTGCCACCACCTGCTGCCCAGATCAACTAGGACCTTTGTTACCTGAATGAACCACTGATTGTATTATTCACGTAAGACCCATTCACGTAAAAAAACAACAACACTATTACCCATAAACACTCTCTAGCATGAAGTCAGACTACATTACCCACAAATATCTTCGGGGAGTAGGAACAGGAGTTTATCGTTGGGACTGAAGCAGGACATAAACTGTTACCCACTATACTCTCAGCCTCGCCCGCTGATGTCACTTCTCCATCTGTCGTTTTAGAGCTATTATAGAGTGCTGCAGGGATGACGTGTTTTTGTAGGCCAACCAGGGAGTTAGCATCGCCCTGGGTTCCCTTGACAAAACGTCAATGGGATTTTTCCATTGGGTTTTGGATTATTGCAGAAAATAAGCTCTGTGGCAAACAAATGTTTATGATACTTACACGTTTTGTTCAGCAAGTTAATCTTCACAAATGAACACCACTTTTATGATTTTTGAAGCGTGAATGCAATCGCCAGAAGTAAAAAGATAACGTTAGGCTATAAACGAACTACACCATGGTCACACGAACGCGAGTATACACAACGAGGCTGTAAAGGTGGACTAGTTTTCGGCGTGATGACGTTTAGTAGTGTCATTTAGCCACTTTTTAGCAACTGCCTTTTTTAAGACACATAAAAAAATACTAATTCATGAGTTGTGTACTTCCTGATGTATTTTATGTCGTAGAACAAAACGTTAAAATTTCTTAAGCTTGTGTTAACTACAGACCTTATTTCAGGCATCTAACTAAAAAACCCATTGACGTCCAGACGAGGAAACCGGAAGTGCTAAAATGCTTACTCATTTCCAGGTTTGTGGACTGCAGCACTCTATAGCTATTATACCATCTTGTACAATGTGCTTTGGCAATACTGTGTTTCAAAACAGTCATGTCAATAAAGCATCTTTGAAATTTAATTGCGAGAGAGGTGATGTGATGTGAGACACATTGGCTCTTGTAGGACTACAATTTTCTAATTTTATGTCTGCCCTCATCAATGAAATGAGAGTTCAGTTTACCAAAGATGCAAGTAGAGTCCTTAATCAAACTTCTCTCCTCCAATCTAATTTTACACATTTATACCATAACTCATGTCAAAGAAAAGGTGGTTGTGGTTACTTTTAATGCACAGCGGGAATGTTTTGGTCCATTTACTAAATATCCTGGTATACGATACCTGCATTTAAAATGGCTAAATTCACAGCGAAATCAATTCATCCCAATGGAACCACAACAATTAGTGGACTCTCTAACAGAGGCCGAGTAAAAAAAAACGTGTCTAAGTTACATTTTGGTGAACTTTGACACAAAAAAGATATTTCAGTTGTCTGCAAGGTGATTTCAATACTGCATAAATTGAAGGTTAACCCAAAAAAATACTATGGTTTACTATATGTTATGTGTAGCAATTGATTTAAACATGCAAAAGCACAGTTATGGTCCTTTAAATTCACTTTCAACTGCATCTGATATGACACTGAATAATCTGTACAGCAGGAACATGGATACATCCCGTTCTGTGCACTGCCTGAGGTTAACACGGGCATGAAAGAAGATGGAAGACAAAGCTCCAACAGTACAGCACGCTGCTTTAGCCACCCCGAGGGCAAATACAAATGTAGGCATGTCCTTTTAGCTGCATGTGAATTGGAGCTTGCTAACTTACTGTGGATGAAAATTTCACCAGCCCATTGTTCCACAGCGACATGTCTACTGCTGGCTACTCTCTAGGCTTTCAAGCATAAAAATAGGGACATTAATGTATATATAAAAACAAACAGATTTAGGCGAGGGGAGTCCTGCATTAAGTGAGAATGATGCTCAAATTATTCATACAACAAATGCTGAATTAAACACGTGTACAGTGGCAGGGCATTAAGGGGGCTAGAACATTACTCTAATTTAATTGTGCAAGGGCATAGTTCTACTATGCAAGTGTAAGATAGTTTGTTTTGTCTTTTCTGTGTAGCGCAATTAAAATAACCCCCAAATTTAAGCACTAAGCACAGATACTCATCATGTTGATGTGAAATATTTGTTTGGCTTCTATGCAAATTACAAATAAAACTGGTTTTCCCTGCACAATGTAACCGCTGAGTGAAATAAAGAAGTGAATTCATAGAAATCTTTTATGTGGACTTATTTTGACATCATTTCAGGACAATACCTTTTGATGTTTCATGTACATTTAAAGTCATATCTCCAAAGGCGATGCAGTCGGATCATTTTACTTTCGCTTTCTATAATTAAAATGTTATAAATCGAAGGAGAAGATTATAAACCAAAAGCCTTCAGCAGCAGGCTTCATGTTTGGCAAAAGAACCAAAAAGCATCTGAGGCTCTTTGGTTGGATATGGTTGTATTATTTGGCACGGGCAAGTAAGGTGACATTTTGAAGTCCCATGGGTGCGTTTGTGTCTTCAGTGTGTGTGTATGCACATGTACGTGTGTTAAGGGCCTATGTGTGGAAAGGGTAGACAGGTGCCTTCTGGGTAATTAATCCACAGATACTGACTCCACCACACACAACCCCCCATGGGCTGATGTTGTCTCTCACACAACATATACAGGCACGTGCACGCACACACACACACACACACACACACACTGACCTTTCCTGTACTATCAACAGACACACATGTAGGTAACTATATACAATCGTAAAACACACACAAATACACAGACAGATACACACACGATGCAGGCTGATCAACAGCCTTAGGCAGCTCTCTAATTAGGGAAAGTTGGCACAGATGTGGTAGGAAGAGCTGATGACATCATCTACCTGTTTTTTTAAAAAAATGGCAGCTTTGAGCAGCGGGTGAAGACACGCCCTCGTAGTTTCGAGTGTGGAGGGAAGAGTGGAATGAAGCAATAACGCAACTCTCTACCTCTGTTTGCCAGAGAGCACTCGTACCAGTAAAGCAGAGTTCTGTTTCTATATTCTGCTGTAAACTGTTGCTTATAAAGAGAGAAGGGAGGAGCTGAGGATATTTTCCTGGTATTAAATGCATCTCTTTGGCTTTAAAGTCAAGGCTCAAAATTTGAATTGTTCACACAAACTGCACACACCACTTTTCAGTTCAACTAAGCTGTGCACTACATCCAACCTCAACCCTACAGCAGCTCTGGGACGACTACTGTCCAGCAGAAATGGAACTCTGGAGCAGCAAGCAAAACATCGGGGCTGAAATAATAGTCACAAGGTTGACAGTCTAGTCCTAGCGGACTATATGTACTTACCAACACACAATCTTTCAAAGCCAACCTCTGGCTTTTTAAGGCAGATAGGTGTACAATAGGGATATTACACTGTACAACCCCACACAATGGATGCGGCCCCAGGGCCCCATAAAATCAATGCTTCCTTTGAAGCATTATCTGGGAACAGTCTGGTTGAGTCAGAACACTACCTCTTGTAGCTTTTCATTTAAAGTGATTTTATAGTGGACCCATGAATGCTGTAATAGGAGAGCTCGTAAAATCAATCCTAAAATACGACCGGAGGTGACATCCACAGGGATGACGGATGATGGCAGAATAAATAGCAACTTCCTTGCTATAAATTCAAATAACTATATTTAAAGTAAAGGGGAAAACAAATTATACTGCTTACCTCTTCTAACTTTGATCAAAAGATTACATTACAAAGAGACAATTTTAATCACATCTTTCTATAGATAACAAAAGCTAATTTACTCTCAAATGAAAAGCATCCAAGGCCAAAACACTGATGACGCTATTCATTTGCAACAAGGAAACACACAAATCAGTTCTGCTGAATGAACTCTTGCTGGGTAGTTTACAATAAAATGATAAGCAACCATCATCTCTATAAATAGATATTTGCATATGAATGCAGAATCTGTAGGCAACGGTACAAGATTTTGGCATTGGAAGCGTTCTGGTTTCTGTTTATAGTCCGAGTAGAATGGACCAATCACGTTTGAGCGGGCTTTGGTTGCATGCAGGTCTGTGTGAGAGAAAAGAAGCGGAACGCATTGGTCAAAATGCAATCTTGTAACCCACTGGCTGACGACGATTTTGTTTTTAATTAGCTAAAAATAAACTGTTAACTGAGTGTAAACTGACTGCTTGTGAAACAACCTGGTCGTAGATGTCATCTCTCAACTCCAACGCCATTATAGTGTCTCAAGTTGCTAATCGGACTGTAAACAATGAGCAGTGCACAGAGGAGTAAGTCTTGGCCCAGCTATCCGCTGGCTACAGTGGAACCCCAGAAATATTGGAGATTGCCCCCGGAGGCTTACCGTCGTCAGACCAATAGCCGATGGGTTCCGAGATCGCTCAAACCATGACTGACGCTGTACAGTTTTCGACAATATTACTGAAGTGCCAACGGCCATGTCTATGCTTTAAGTCAAATGACTCTACAAAATATAAATTAAATATATTTTTTTAATAATTTCAGTTTCTTCTTAAATGTGTATGTGATTATAACATTTTTCAAATTATGTATGGTATAATGGCATGAGTTTTTAATTGTAGAAAAATGAGACAAGCCTAGTCAAAATTGGAACAATCACTCATTGTGGGTGTTACCACAGTGTCTTTTTGTTACTACCACTAGGAGCTGCCAAGGTCAGAAATGTTCAAATTCTACACATACATAGGGACTTTAAGATCTGAACTAGTCAACATAAGTAACATCAATTTAAAATGCAGTAAAAAAAGAGAAATGTGACTTAGAAAATGTTTGCTGTATGGACGCTGACGTGAGACGTGACAAGGCGAGATGAACGGATACTGTTATCAATTGGTCCTACTTGTTGAATCATTATGATTAGCAAGTTGTCACACTGTTTAATATGGAACTACAAAGTGGGCAATGAATAAGACATTATCATAACTAGACATATTATTAGGACTAAATAAAAAACATAAAGACTACGATAAAATACAGAAAATATTACAATCTGAAATTATTTAATAAATAATTAAAACTAACAAATTACCATAACATGTTATTTTTTTAAGTATATTTTTATTTCAGTAACATATATCTAATAATGGTGTAAAACCCTTTTTGCAGGGGACTAGTATTACCTGGGGACCTCTAGTCATGTAATAATTAAAGAGGTCGTCTGTGATCTTAATCCCATGTGAACCGGCCATGTCCGTAATATGCCAAGTAAAGATTCCACCTACTAAATTACCTATCATATTTCGCCAAACAGAGGTCATGTGATAATATTAGTCCTGTGCGAATCCGCATCTCTGTGATTTGGGGGCCAATTTATTTTTTCCAAGATGTTTTTGTTTTCTCTGCTTTTTTCCAGATTGTTACGCAGAGCCTCGACATCATATCCGGGGGATAATGTCAAAAATTTTGAGTAAACTACAGACTTTGTTCATCCCGTGCAAATGCGCCGCACAAAACACAAACAACATAAAGAAGGAGGTGTGCACAAAAGCTATTTTGCAAAAATATATAGAAATGCATTTTTGTTTTGCTGATGATTAGTAAGCTGGACATAACCTTGTTGACAGTTTAATATCTCATGCTCATCTTTCTGACGTAAACTGAGAGTGAACTGAATTTGACCCTGACTAGTTAAAAAAACATACTAATATATTCACTTTCACATTGGCACTTCATGTGATTGAGGCACGAGAGGAGTGACAGCTCAAATTTTGCAGCACACCAGCAAAATATTTGGCGTCTCGGTACGATTAAATGCACAAAGTTACTGGAATTTGCCGTTAGTTCTTCTTTAGGAGGAACTGAGAAACGCAAATACATTAAAAGAAGTCTCAACCAACTAACCAACCAACCACTCAACCAATCAATTCATTCTTACGGTAAAGCAGTATGGCACCATCACGAACACAGCCCAAACCCCTTATTTAACTGATGACATCACTGATATGGGCCACATATCCTACAAACTGGTACAAACTGGTAGGTAAACACAAGTCACACGTCCTTCATCCATTGGCTAACATTTAACAGAATCATCAGTAGAGGCCACAACCCCGCAGGTTATTTGCTATGATGACATCAGTGACAGCATCAAAGACAAACTGGATGTTGTTGGTGTCTGTAGCGCAGGTCACATGGGAGTAGACCTCTTTGCTGGGCGACTTGTTCTTGTTCTCGTACTGAGACTTAATGTGGTCTATTCCGTCCAAGTAAGTGTCTGGACCTGAGGAGAGAGGCACACAGAGAGAGAGGTTAAAAAGAGTGGGAGTTGAGTGGAGGCTGAAAAGCTGTTTATATCAGTGGACTATCCTACATTTCCTGTATCAGCACTATTTTCTGATATTTTATGAAAACATAACCTTTGGCTCTCTAGCTCAGCACACATTCTGCTGAGGTGTACGGAGGGCTGTGCTTACTGCTAGCCAAGCTGTAATAAATATGATACATGGACAACTTTTTCAGACAAAATGGAAAGGTGACAAATGGAATGCGATGGGAAATGTTATGTCTTGGTATTGTTGGCAAAGTCTGCCAGTTTCTGAGTATTGCCAGTTTATCAAAGTCTTTATACAGCAACAGAACAAGACTGACAGATGTGAGGTCTTAGAAGCGAAAGGTTGGAACTATTGCTCGTATTGTATACTGATTCATTTTACAGCAGTGCCAAATCTAATGTATGACCTTTCAGTTCAAGTCCATTATAAACTGTGAGAGTTAGTTCTGCTTGTAATGCAAGCACTTGCCATGCAGTGGATTCAATCAAGAGCTTTAATTTGTTGTAACGCTGTTGGAATGAGTCCGATCTCAGTGGAGTAATTTTTGCTCAAAGTGTCACTAACATCTACTTGGCTCTCAGCCATCAGCGGCACTGTGGTTTGTCTGTCTGCTTCAGCGGCGGCTTCATCAGAAAAGGCTCGAAGTCTGGCCATGTAAAAGGATGAAGAGAAGAAGAGGAGGAGGAGAGGAAACAGGTTTGGAATCCTAATTCTCTCTTTCTCACAGTCTCTGTGTTTTGGTCTCTCTCCATGTTGCTTTCCCACAGTCTTGCTTTGTCTATTTTTTTCTCACACTCTGGCTTTCTCACGTTGTTTCCCCCTGTGTTGTCTTATCTCTCATTTTCTCTTGTATCTAGCAAACCATAGCTCCTCTCCTTTGGACTCCTGGTAACACGCCTGATTTCATTCACTACTTCTCTGACTCTCATCTTTGTTTTGTTCCAGAGTCTGAGCTCTATGTCTGCTCTTTCCTGTTGCCTTCAATCTTCCGTTTCCCTTTCTGTCTATTTGTGCTCCTCTCCATTCATCCTTCTTCAGACAACCTTTTGTTTGCAGTATAACTTTCATCAGAACAATTGTACTTTCTACAGACAACTGTGCTCTTTTGCACTCTATGAATATGCTGCCAAATGCACCTTATTCATCGCTCCCCTCAAATTTTTTTCACAAGGCTGATAAGACATATTTTACTTAAATATGCAGAGAACTGTTGCTGCTAATATAAAGGCTGGGGTTTGCTATAAAGTTAATACATGCACAGTGATTGATTTAGCCAGCTGGTTTGTGTTTGTTAATTCAACGTAGGGCTGGGAAATATATATACATCAATTAGATATTATTTGTGTTTTTGCACCATGTGTAAAATGTTTACATTGTAAAAATCTAGGTATTACAACGTGCACATAAAGATGACTTTTAACCAGAAATGAATGTAGATGATAGCTGATTACATTAGCAGTCTTGAGTCTCGACAGTCCTGTAAACTGTGAGATGAATAGTTAGATAATATTATACAACGCTGAAGTTTCCTGGACTGTCATGACTCCGGGTGGTGAGCTGGATCTGGATATTTTATAGTGAATCTAATGGACACATCTATGAGAGAGATGGACTGAAGACTCCACACACTAATATGAGTGTTTGATTTGGTTTGGTTTGTTGATGAAGCATTATCTCATTATTAAATGTAACTGATTATTAATGTAGATGTCTGCACTCTTCTTATATGAAGCAACTGGTGCTGACAGTCCTTAACCAGCCCTGATTCAACATAAAAATAAAACTACAGGAGGTGCAAATACTAGATTTGTGACAATTAAAACTGTTATTTAAAAGGGAAAGAAAAACTAAGAAACTAGCTGTTGGAGAACGTGAGGTCTAGGGCAGGGGTGCCCAAACTTTTTCCCTTGGAGGGCCGAAACCTGAACTTAATGGTGGGCCATGGGCCAAAAGCATACACCTATTGTATTATATTGTTAAGATGCAAAATGGTACTAGGTTTCCTTAAGTTTCCCTAATTGAATATTCTTTTAGCTTTTACATAGTTAACACTTTAAAACCCCCCTGCTGAATACAATTGGGCTCATTTCCAGTTATACACAATTTCTACAATTCCAAGACTGTTTAAGGACGACAGTATGTAGAAATAGTCAAATACACCATTTTACAATAGGTGAAAATAATACCTCATTCAAAAAACTGCATGTTTTTTTGCCCCAGACTGCATGGGATTAGCATAAAGTGGGCATGTCTGTAAAGGGGAGACTCGTGGGTACCCATAAAACCCATTTTCAGTCACATATCTTGAGGTCAGAGGTCATGGGACCCCTTTGAAAATGGCCTTGCCAGTTTTTCCTCATCAAAATTTAGCTTTAGCAAACTTTGGAGCCTCTTTCCCGGCAAGCTAGCATGACATGGTTTGTACGAATGGATTCTTTAGGTTCTCTTGTTTCATATGATGCCAGTATCTTCACTCTAGCTCTAAAACAGCCTGTTACAGCCTCCAAAATACGGTAAAGTTGGTCTGGATAGCCGGACATCCTGCGGGTCTTTTAATTAAAATAACCTTATGGCCCCAGTTTGGGCAGCCCTGGTCTAGAGGCATGTATGACTCTATGTAGAGAGTAATTCTATCCACAGATCACTGAGATCAGATAAAAACACTTCCATTTGAAGAAATATATTTTGAAAATGTTAATGTCATAAAATCTTTTTACTACTACTGGTGCTGGGTTTAGTGTTGAAATGCTTTGTCAATGACTCTTTGACCAACAACTTATATGTCTTAAAGTTAGGACTATTTCTCTTTCCTTAATCGGCTACTCTTTTTTTGTTAATACTAGGTGGGGGAAGCTCTACCTCAGCGGTCACAGTGCCTCCCAGTGTCCATACAATTATAAAGCATACAGTATGAACTCGTCATGAGTATGGATATGTACCAGTGTACTCAGGGAAGCAGATAGACAGTGGTGACTTGATGATCTTGCTTTCAAAGATGTCTTTCTTGTTCAGGAAGAGGATGATGGAGGTGTCCTTAAACCACTTGTTGTTGCAGATGGAATCAAACAGCTTCATAGACTCGTGCATGCGGTTCTGTAGAAGAGACATTACCAAGGGTTAAATGGGGTTTAATCAACCAGACAAGCATACAGAATTTTTGCTCAGATGTGTTCAGAACACTCAAGTAGTCAAATCAAAACCACACATCCTGCATACACACTGTTGAAACACAAAGAGGAACTGGGTAAATAAAAATGAGAAAGCAGAACAGAAGAGTTCCTCTTGTCTACGGACACAGCATTTCCTGCTGCATGTCGTGTGTGTATTTGTGCATGTGTGTATATCAGCACATTAGTAACAGAAAAATGATTAGTAAGCTGGATGTTGCAGCTGAGTTAAACAAAGCCATGCACAGCTGTGATCGACTGCCTACTTTAACTGCAGTACGGAAACATGAATAAATCATAGCTTAAAGGTACCCTGTAGAGTTTCTGACCACTAGGGGCACTGCAGAGCGATGCTTTGAAAAGAAGGCCTCTGTATTGAGTGTATTAGGTATTCTGCAGCATGTGCTTAAGGACATAACCTGCTCACCAGGAGCAGATGTTTATGTAATCTGCAGGAGGCAGCAACAGTTTGTGGAGGTAATGAATTATAAAGGCTGCAGTGTACCAATGAAGGAAGAGAAGAAGCCAAAACAGGCCGATGTAAACAATGCTCATTTAAATTAGCTTTGCAAATGTTTTCTGAGGTCGAGAATTGAATATGTTTCTTAGGCCGGATACACACAATGTATTTTGGTGAGAAACGCTAAATGTAAACAAAATAAGAAACAGTGTTTACAATGAAAACTCCACAGGGTATATAATGAATAAATGCTACGGTAACACTTTATAATAACCATCATTTATAAATGGTAAATTGATAGTTAATTAAGCTTAGTTAATGGACCAGAAACCAATTATTAACCATTGACAAAATATGAACTCTCTACCTAAACAATGTGTTTATTTACTTTACTTTTTTTAAAGTATTTTTTAACCATTTAACAAGATATTATAATCCCCAGTTCCAACTTTATAATAAGTCCAAATAAGTTTTATAGACAGTTTAAAGACCAATTATTAACCATTAACAAAGTGTTACAAATATCTATCTATGTCATGTTTATAAATGTTCTACAAACAATTTTCTGGTTTACAAATCATTTCATGATCATTAACAAATACACACACACATATATATATATATACAATAACAATAAACTGTTCAAATAACATAAATTATAGCATTACTAATAATTGGTAATCACTAATTATCATTTCATTGTTTGTTGACAGTAAAATAACTATTAACTATGTTTAATTAACTATCGTTTTACCATTTATAAATGGTTATTATAAAGTGTTACCAATGCAACATTAAAAAGTAGATTTAAGGCATAGATGTAAACACTGTTAAATTAGCATCTGAAATGCAGCTAAAACAAAGCATGAGAATTTTCAAAAACTATGATTAATACATTAAGTTAATTTTAGTATTTGATATACTTTTCATCATTAGGCACTTTCTCGTGTTCGTAGATCATGGGATATTTGGCTCTCTAGACTGAGTCGTTAGCACCGGTAGAATGCTTTGTTAGCAAAAGAGCTTCATGAATCAGTCTACTTTGACTAATTCTCACCAGAATCCACTGTTCTGTTTGCTAATGAAATCTGTTCAAGGAGAAAAGCAAACTAACTGTTGTCATTACTTTTTAGTAACACTAATCAGTCAAGAAACCTCTATACTGCATATGAAAGTGCTTAGTGATGAAAATATATAAGACTTGAATTAAATTGAATTGAATTGAATTGAATTGAATTGAATTGAAAGCAGTTTCTCTCTGTTCATGAACCCGTATTGCCAAGGTAAGGACAGGGGAGGGAAGAAAAGGTAAGGCCCATCAACCAATCAGAATAGAGGAAACTAGAAATGTGTCATATTACTCTACAGTAGATAGCCTCACACACAATAGAATGACGGAAGAAAGGGGGTTTAATTAGTTGTATAAATAACAAAGTGATCAGGTAGATAGGTAGATAGGTAGATAGGTAGATAGGTAGATAGGTAGATAGGTAGATAGGTAGATAGGTAGATAGGTAGATAGGTAGATAGGTAGATAGGTAGATAAGTAGATAAGTAGATAAGTAGATAGGTAGCATTTGAATAAGTGAAAACAAAGCTGTGCAAAAGAGACACAGAGACAATTCAATTCCACGGTTCACAAACAGAAAGAGGCACTGCTTTCAACTCATGGTAAGTGCATCAACCTATCGGGAGGTTTCATACCTGTCTGTGGGTGGAGCATCTGTAGAAGATCTGACTGCTGATTGGTTAGAGAGTACAGTCGATGGCGAGAGTGACAGGAGGAGTGGAAGGAGCCAGAGATGCTGCAGGACGGAGCTTAGAGCAGGAACAGAAAACGCAAGGGACCCGCTCACCCACCCATGTCCTACTGTTTTTATATGACACCTCCTCTACCCCAAACACATGTACAGCACACACATACACACACCCTAGTGCTGAAAAGAAAGTGTTTAGAGGCAGGAGGACAGGACTTTATCCAGACAGTGTTCACCCAGAGCAGTTGTCACTGTATAGTCTGTGTGTGTGTTTTCACATAAACAAGACAGAGAGAGAGGCAGAGAAAAACACAATGCAAGCAGTTCTTCAATAGAAAGAAGGGAATTAAAAAGTGGAAGTAGTATGTGTTGCACTGCATGTGTGTGTATGTGTTTGTGTCCACACAGCACTTAGGTGTCAAAACCTTTAGTATGGGGATAGTGAGGTAGACTTTTACTTCTTTATTGTCCTCTCAAAAGGACAAAATAACCCACAAATGAAATAAACAACTGGTTCTGTCACCTCATTATCAATATCATACAGATACTACAATTAATTCAGTTTCCTAAAAATAAAAAAAAAGCATTAGAAGTTTTAAAAAGTCTTTAATTTTATTATACAAGTCTTGAATATTTTCTCTTGTTGGCTATATAATTATAGTTACAAAATGTTTCTGTATCTGACTGTCGGGAGACATTATACACCGATAAACTAAAAGTGGGATTGTTGCGACAGTGGATTGTGCATGCAGGTGGCGGTTTTGTCCCGTTTTTGAGGAGTTTAAGTCAGCACCATCAGAATTGTAGCAAACACTGTCGCTGCTACTACTAGTTACAGTAGCTAGGACGCTCGCCGACTCATAATGGGCAAGTGTCAATTTTAGCAAACACTTAAATAAATTAATTGATTCATACATCCATTAATTTTATGCCCCTAATCCAGGTACAGGTCACATTAATTCAATTCATTATAGTATTATTATTATTATAGGGAATTATTGTTATATACTGCTGGGAAGTAGGCTCGCCGCGGTAGTCTGTGTTACCGATGTTTGGGCATACACTGATTACTTGGTGTCAAAGCGAAAAGCAGAAGCGCCTATTTGCCAATATTTTAGATTTAAACTCAATGCTATAAGGGAACCATAATGTTAATGAGGCAGTCATCGTGCGGGGGACAAAGTGGTCACAGCCGGTGTGTGTGGCGCAGCGGTACCAGGTGGAAACCTGTGGCCCTGCAGCGAAAGCTTAACCGGAGTGGCCAGACAGACAGCCGTCCAACGTTAAAGTAAGAGCCTGCATATATTGACCGTCTTCTTTTCTTGTAAAATGTCCAGTGTAATCAGTAACACTGGTGTTTATTAACTGGTGGGAAAACTTCCTCAGCGTGACATCCCCAATGGGAAGTAGTGAAAAATGTGATATAATAATGAATAATTATATGGTATACTGTCCCTACTGGCTTTCCATCATACTTTGTATACAGTCATTTTAATGATGGCATTAAAATTTCGATGTGGTATTAAAAAACCCTCCAGAAAGCCTGAAATGAGTGAACAACGAAGGAATTGTTGGAGTTGGGGTGTCCCGATATGTTCAAAGTGCTGCCATATTTGTTTCAGGAAATCAATTTCTTTGTTTTACTTGAAAATATAAATGACTTCAAGGAATACACAGTAACCTCTTTCAAGGAATAAATGACTTCGAGGAATACACGGTAACCTCTTTCAGCCCACCAAGGGAAAATGTGTCACATGTCTTGACATACTGGAAATGACTATTTGGAACTGAAAAGATTGTTACATGTAAATGTAGGCTATGATTTTATGTAAAATAAAGCCTTTTTGAAGTAGGCCTGATAATAATAATAATTAATAATAAACATACAGTATTAATTGCGTATGCATTATTTTACTTTGTAAGAGGCTGGTATACTAAGAACTTAAGGCGTTAAAGGAAAAATCCACCTTTAGATACTCTTAATGCCTGTCGAGACAGGATTAGTATTACGGGAAAAAGCTGGTATTCTAATTCAATTCATGGTGTGAGTGACTTTAATGAACTTACCAAAAGTGATATACAGTATGTATTACTTCATCATTCTCATTACCGAGGCGGAGGTCTTATCTTTTCTGTCTGATTGTAGAAGAAAATCTTCACTGCACACTACCTTTACTTTCTGAATCACATGCCATGAATGTGTCTGGTAGCAGAACTGACAAGAGGATGTGGGCGCTCGCCGAAAAAACATTCAGTAATGATAACTCCTACGTTAGTGTTTGTTCTGATCAACATTATGCATTATTATTGAAGTGCACTGTCTCACAGATGAAAAAAACTAACAATTAACAGACCTGCTATTACTGTTGTCTGAACAGATATAAATCTGGATTATTTAATGCAGTACCTTGACTTTTGTTTGTAATCGTGATTGGTAATTTTCTTTTTTTGGTAAACCCATTTTGCCCCAAATTATGTAATTATATATTCGACTATTTTAACTTGTATTTTAGCTGTAGGCTGTGTTGGTGGAATGATAACAGTAGCCGCAATGTCATGATTTAACAGTCCAGAGTTTAGAAATACGCCATTGCTCTTTGATGCTTAGGGACAGAAATTATGTTTACTATTAATGTTGTATATAGCGGAGACATTTTCTGCTATCAAATACGATTGCAGCTGTACTCAAATCATCCCCGTGACCTTACATCGCCTACATTTCGACAGGTAGTGCAAGAACAACAACAAAAAAAAACACTACGCACCAATTAAATGGACTCATATGCAACACACACACACACACAATAAAAGCTGTTTGTGAGTGTGTTTTATGACAAATATTTCCTCTCTTCAACTGACGTTCTTCTGGTGCTCCCAGCTCAGAGGGAGGCTTGATGACATCTGCATAAATAGAGCAGCCACTGAGCACAATTTCCCAGCCTGGAATCCTCCGAGGATACACTTCAGGCTTTATAAATAGCAGTGAGCAGCGTGCATTCAAATCAGCTTATTTGTTTTAGGTTACATACGTTGTCTCTACAGCCGCATGGGAGGCGTGTGGCCTTTTGTTGAGGAAACACTGAGCTACTCCATTGTAACTGTGTTTTACGATGCCCAGAGCCTCACTTTAACCATATAACAAATAGGTCTACATAAGTCTTTTGTTACCACTCCAGAGCCCCTAAAATACTCGCACATTGACAGTATCTCAGTATGAAAAAATGGTGGTAAATACAAATTTAAAGGTTTCTATTTACCAACACAGTATATATTGGTAATATGTTCTATGCTCACCTGATTTTCTATATCAGTGCTTCCCAACCTGGGGTCCGGGCCCCCCTTAGAGAGGCGCCAAAGATCACAGCGTGTGCGCCAGGATTTGTCTGCTCTGAGGTTGTCAAAATTGGATTTGCTCATTTATATATGGATAATTTATACAAAAGTCTGTATAAAAACAATTTCAAAAGATATATATTTTTTGTTTGCTCAGTTTGAATAAAGTGTTTCAGTATACATAAATTCAAGGATTTGTAATTTGTTTAGGGTGATGACGTCGGTGGGCTCAGCCTTTCCTAGATACACTGCTCTATATCATATTATAATTCTGTACCATTTTTATTTTAACATTCAACTTCTTAAAAGTAAAGTAAGTAAAGAGAGTACAGGCATCGCAAATACTTCATGGGTGATTTCTACACCGACTGTATATCTCAGAATCTACAGTGAGCATAATTTGCCTTTACAGCGATATCCGTGAGATGCCGTACATGTCATTCCCATTATTTAAAACAGGTCATTTGCTTTGGCCGGAAAGCAACTTGTTTTGCGGTACCAATTCCGTAAAGAATGATTTGCATAGAAAAAAAACGCACATATACTCCATTGTATCTCCCCTCCTGTTTTGCATTGTTTGAAATGGAGCACTGTTGGTAAACAAACAAGTCCATAAAGTATTTTGAATGTGGCCTACGGCGGTATTCCGTTGATTTATTTACATTTTCGGGTGTGATATCGGAGGATGGTGCACCAAACGGAGATCCAGAGGAAACACCATGGAATTCCATAGAAATTCACGTTGTGGTCCGGTCATATGGGAAATACAAATGCAGGCGATTGCTGCTTCAGTGTTATTAAATAACACCAGGTATTTAGATGGATGCAAAATGAGCAAAAAAGAAAGCAGATATGTTTGACTGTGAGTCTGTGAATCCTAAAACATTCTGAAAAACCTATGAAATGCAAATATAAACATGTTAAGACTTTTATGCCTTAATTTATTTAGCAGCTCATCAAAGAGCACCACAGACATTTATCCCTCCCTGTCTCAAGCTTTTACACAGGCCGCGTGTTTAATGTCAGCTTAAACAGTTTCTACATATAGAACAAGCATATACTCTATCTTTATACTAGCTGTTATATAGCCAGTGTCAGAATGTATTAGGGGACTATTACCCATGTTGGCGCACATCCTGAAGGTTTGAAATAACGCTACTGATGCTATTTGATATGGTTTCCTTTAAAAGGTGTGTTCCAATATTTATAAATGGGTCAGAAGGCCACAAAGTGCAGAGAAAAAGCATCAGTGAGACAGGGCTAGAGAGAGAGGGTGAGAGAGAATATACACATGTGAACATCTGTCCTTACCGTGGTCTCGTCCTCATGCAGCACCTGGTCGTATCCGCTGAGCGCCACGCAGAAAATGATAGCTGTGACATCCTCAAAACAGTGGATCCACTTCTTCCTCTCCGACCTCTGACCTCCCACATCAAACAGCCTGATGGACAGAGAGGCGGACGTGAATAAATACGTGTGTACACACACACATAAGACAGTGTCTTGGCAGCCAGTCCATTTATAAACTGGGCCTTTTTCTATTTTTCTGTCCCTCTCCCTTGCGCTTAAAGTGGTTCTATTGCTTGCAATGATCTGATATTGTAAACAACTGACTTATTGTTGCTATACCTTGCTAAGTATATGCTCCATAAGTCATACGTTTTCACACTTTTATTTCATTTTCTGTGTTTGAAAAGCTAAATCAGTCTCTCAATAGGATACAAGCTCTAGTCAGAAAAAAATGAGTAGTGGGCGAAATCATGATGTGTTCAAATGAAATGCAGTTTTTGGCGAGAACATTTAATAAATACAGTTGTTTGAGGGAGATGTTTTCACTGCATTATAAAAAAGATATTAGAGAAGGAATTATGATCTGTTTAACTTCCTAACACTAGCTTTAAGCAACTACTAATGCCAAGAATGTATTTTAATCAAAGCAAGTGTTTAAAAGGTACAGTGTGTAGGATTTTGCAGCATCTAGTGGTGTGGTTGCAGCTTGCAACCAACTGAGCACACCTCCGCTCACTCCTCCCTTTCCAAGACTGTGGTATCATGAGCTGCCGGGTGCAAAACCGAGGTAACGGCTTTCCCCTCATTCAGAGGCCATCCTAACCATAATAACACTACTTTAGGAGCAATGGAAGTCAGACGGCGGCTAGCGGTATATCACGGTTTTGCACTCTGCGGCTCACGTTACCACAGTTTCACAAACGTGTCGGAGAACTACGGTGGCCTTCAGGTAACGGAAAAACGTGAAAGGCTCTCGTTAGAGCCAGCGTTTGGTTTGTCCGTTCTGGACTACTGTAGAAACATGCCGGAGAAACATGGTGGACTCCGTGAAGAGGACCCGCTCCCTATGTAGATGTGAGGAGCTCATTCTAAGCTAACAAAAACACAACAATTCTTAGTTTCAGGTGACTAGTGAAAACATAGTTATGAATATTGTATTCCATTTCTGCTAATAGATCCCCTGAAAAGTTACACACTGGTCCTCAATCATTTATTTCCTTATCATTTGAATAGTGTGTTTTTATGCAAATAAGGATAACATTTCGAATTTACACTGACTTCTGGACTATAGAGTCTAAAGTATAAACGACGTGGAATCTCATAATTTCTAGCAGTTTTCATCTTATTGTAAATTGTATCCTTTGGATGTATCGTTGATGTGCGGTATCACTGTGTATGTGCTCAGTAATGCCTTGAATGTACGAAATGTTTTTATGAAAACCTTTATTTTCCATGTACTGTCTGTCTGAATATGCCTGTATTTACCCTCAGTCTGAAACGCTCCGTTTTAGTGCATTTCAACAGAATTGTGTTGCTAGACTAGGCGTTGCTGTCATTCACATACACTGCAACCGTAACTAAACTGGGACACATTTAGAAAGTTTGCAAACATTTAAAACTGCAAAATGCTCTATATATAGATAGCATAAGTACAGTTGTGACATCACAACTGTAAGAAATCCTGACGGCTTGTTTAAAGGCACAGTTTCTGAATTCAGGCTGGGTGTATTTCTCCATGGAGTGGGCGTTTGGATACTTTCACAGTATTTATATAGCACTTAAACCTGCTTTATAATAAAAAAAAGACGTCTTTTACAATGTGGGACCTTTAAGGTACAGGATGTTCAGATAGGATATACTGGTCTGTGAGTGCTGGGTTTACTACAGATCTTTTATAGAGTGGGAACAGTAAAAACACCACAACTTAGTGTCTTGCCACGTCAAACCATGACACGTGACCTTCTGAGGAATACGGTAAAGCTGAAACTGCCAAGCAACAGAACAAGTATACTAGATTATCAAGAAAGAAATAGCTCATAAACTGTTTATGTGAGACCAAATGAAAGTAAGTAATTCACCTCATGTCTCCATAAGCTTGGAATGACCACTGTCGTGTATAAGTTGTATTTTTGTGCTTGTTAGAGTACACTAGACAAACCGCTACCAGAGAGGAGTGAATCCAAAGTGAAGTGAACCCAGTTCCACATGTGATGGGTATAATGGTAGGTAGGATGATGGGTTACACCCAGTGCAGGAACACTGTAGTCTCCCACACACTGCCTGACTGCCAGTAATAGCAATTGAGCTGACAATATTTAGGCTTCTCGACAAAACACACCCAGCAGCACACCGCCTACTCAAATGCAAGAGCAACAGGAGAAAACATCACTCAGTAGAACTAATGTTTCTCTGCATGTTTAAATTGTGCGCCTATGTATCTGAACACATAATAAATATAGTATGTGTGTGTGTGTGTGTGTGTGTGTGTGTGTGTGTGTGTGTGTGTGTGTGTGTGTGTGTGTGTGTGTGAGAAAGATTGGGACAGAAAATGCAACAACAAACATCAGTTGAAGTGTGATGGTGCATCCATCCAGAAAAATAATTGGTGTCTACAGTTTATTAACCTCTCTGCTCTGTGTGCCTATCAATACTTTCCATGTGTGTGTGTGTATGCACATGCACACAGGCAGAAGTATGGTTATTAAATTAGAGGTCAGAAAAAGCCTCCCCTCCTTTTCAGTCTTTCCTCTCCTCCTACCCTCCCAACACACCCCTTCTCTTCGCAATCATTCCCACAGCTCCTTGCTCTAATTGAATCAGATCTCGTTATAATGACAGACAATCACAGATATAGACACTCGTTTAAAGCATTTCATCTCATTAATTACAGACTGGAGTTCTTACTGTACTGTGCGCGTGGTTGAAGAGGAACAGACGGAGAGATGAATCAAAGGCAGTACTGGTGACAGTAAAAGAAATGTCAATGTCCTGAGTTAATACTGACCTGAAGTGGAGGTTTTTGAAGGTAAAGTGTGTCTCGACGATGCCCGTGGTCTTCACTCGGGTCCTCAGGATGTCCTGCTCTGTGGGCTGGTAGTCTGGCGCACCGATCCGGTCTAGGCTGTCTAGGTAGCTGCACACACACAAAGACAGGCACAACTGTAAATCAAAAGCGATCCACTTCTAGTTTAGCTATCGTAACAGGAGACACAGAAGGCCTGTCGAGCTTTGGATTTCTCCACATGCTGGAGTGGTGTACATGAGGCTGTAGTGGGATGCTCAGCATTTAAAGGGTTTGGAGAATTGCGTCTTTTTTTAGCCTTTCCTAGACTAAACTAGAATTACCACCTCACGGTTGTCTGCCTCCGCCAACCAGTTAAGTTGCAGTTTACATCCACGTCGGTCCAAAATGTCATCACTTCATCATTACATCCTGTTAAGACATTTGTGTGAAACTGAACATATGAATTCTTGAGTTATGGCCAAAAACAGGCTTTGTGAGGTCACAGTGACCTTGACCTTTGACCACCGAAATCCAATCAGTTTATCCTTGAGTCCAAGTGGATGATTGTTGCCAAATTTGTAGAAATCCCCTCAAGGCATTCTTGAGATATCACGAGTGGGATGTACTTGAGGTCACAGTGACCTCTGAGCACCAAAATCAAATCAGTTTATCCTTTAGTCTAAGTTGACGTTTGTGCCAAATTTGAAGAAATTTCCTCCAGCCATTCCTGAGATATTGTGTTCACAAGAAAGGACCGGACGTACGTACAGTATGTACGTACAGACAGACGGACAACCCAAAACATAATGCATCCGACCACGGCTGTCGTCGGCGCGGAAGCAAACAAAAACATGAGCAAAAGTGCAGGGAATAGATTAACAGTGATGATCTGCTTACATAATTTGCTAATGTTAGTTAGTCCGGCTAACTATAGCTTATTACCTACAGTAGACAAGAGTGTTACAAGACCAAGGAGCACATCATTAACAAGTGTTTGGGGTTACAGGTTATCACATTGACAGTGTGGAAAGTGGTCGTGGATGCTACTAGAGTTTAGGCTAATGTTAGCGTTCAGCTCTTATTCGATTTACGAAAGTTTACACTCCAGCTACCACGATACGCAAGATAGTGCTGTGTTTGCCAAATTCATCGGTTAGTCCTCGTCTTAAAAGCCTTTTCTCTTGTCACGTTAAAATTGGAAACAGACTTTTTGAAAATGAGCTAAATGGTGTAATGTTAGAACATAATAACTCTGTTATACACAGAGTCCACACCACAACTATAACGACAAAGACCGTGGCGAACGATATCCTTGGGATCATTTTCAGAGCGCCTAAAGAGTAAGTGTACAGTAGCAACGGTAATACTGTTACTGTTGTTCCTTATAATTGTTTTTCTCTTCCTTTGAAGTCGGCCACAAATCTACTAGTGGCTCTGTGCATCTCACCTTTTAGACTAAAGCTGCAAAGATTAATCGATTAGTTGTCAAATATTACATTAATCACCAATTTTGATAATCGATACATTTTTGTTTGTGTATTTTTTTAAGAAAGAAAAAGTCTAAATTCTCTGATTCCAGCTTCTTAAAAGGTGAATATTATCTGATTTCTTTACTCCTCTCTGACAGTAAACTGAATATCTTTGAGTTGTGGACAAAACAAGACATTTCAGGACGTCATATTGGGCTTTGGGAAACACTGATCAACATTTTTCACCATTTTCTGACATTTTAAAGACCAAACTTATTGATTAATCGAGAAATGAATCGACACAAATCGACAATGAAAATAATTGCTAGTTGCAGACCTATTTTAGACTCAAGAAGGCCTCAGTAGCTTGAAGGGCAGTTTGCTGATCACACTGACAGAGTAGAAGTCTGACTAAATAAAAGGGATGCATTTGTTTTGCTGTAATCCACTTTGTGTTACAGTGTAATGATGTATGTCATGGCGCACGTGGGTGAAACAGAAAACATTACATAACAAGCAGAATGTGACAACCACCCACTGGATTACTGTCATTAATAATGATAGTAAAAGTGCTACTCTACTGACTACAGTAAGGTAACTGCCTAGCCCCAACAGGTTCTCTCTATGGGAGGTCAGAGGTCAGGTTGAGCTACAGATCAGTACTGTCAGAACAAGTAGAGGGCGTTTTCAGAGACATTTTCATGGTCTCCCATCAAATAATTGCGCATATTTCCCTGATTCTTACACATTAAATGAATAAAGACCATCTGCCCTAATTAGCAGATAAAATACACAAGGAAGCTAAGTTACCATGTTGAGTAGCCACCTGGTGAGGAGTGAGAAAAGCTAAGTGGGTGGGTGAGATGACTCAGTCGGTTCAGTTACGTAATGGAATATCCCTGGAAGTGGATATTTATTCTTTAATGTAGAAGTATAAATCAAATAATCCTTAATGATACATTTCAGAGATTCACCTCACAGCCCATGCAGGCAGCTCCCTGGCTGAGGGATGATCATTACTGTATTAATCCACCCGACCATCAAGCAAAGAATAGGAGAGACTACAGTGAAGAAAGAGCTGTGGCTTCATTAGTTATTCACTTTGACAGCATGGCACACTGAGAATCATTTATTCTGATTGGCTGCCAGGTTATGTTCTTTTAATGCTATATTCTTTGCCTATACTGACTTGCAGCTGTGCAATGCCCACCTTGGAGGGTTTTATTCCTTCCATATTCCCTTCTGAAAACAGCTTCACTAAAACCAAGTGCAGAGTGAGGTCTGAGCGAGCAATACAAGCTATTGGTATTCTAAACATACAGAGATGGGCCGACAGATTGTCAGACAGAAAGAGAGCAGCAGAAGATATGAAGAGAAAATACATCCACATCATGCATCCATTTAGTGTAGGCTAATGGATGTAACGTTTTTATTTATAGATTGGTGAGAGTGTTGTTTCAGAGCTTTTATAAATGGATGATGAGCTACTTCCAAGAGAATGAGAAAAAGAGATAAAGGCTAGAGAGGGAGGGAGATATGGGCTGATGGTACACACACACGCCGCACACACATTGCTTGAGTGACAAGAACTATTGATTACACAGAAATAAATATGGGTTAAAGCTTGGGGTGTGGAGAGGAAGTAGATAGGGAGAGCTGAAAGGATTAGAAGATAATCAAACACTATGAAATAAAAACTAAAACAAAACGAACAAATCATCACAAATGCCTACTAAAGCACATTTTATGGTGTTCAGTGCTTTTAATGTATACAGTGTTTCTAGAAACATAAGAACGGCTGTTCAAACAACATACAATGTTCTACAATCATACTGTCATTACTGCATTTTCCAACGCCGCTGTTCTCCAGCAGTGACAATTGTTGAAGTATTGTGGTTCTATGTTGTCAAGCTTTAAGAGAATCTACATGGACAATAAATACAACAGAGATCTATGTGTTAAAGCCCAAAGAATATTGCTTTAACAGACACATAAACCTACCCCAACCCCAACGTCAGACTCTCTCCACCATCATTGCTTCCATCCTCCTGCAGCTGTTGTTCTTCATCATTAACTGAATAAGATTTGTATGTCGATGAGAACATATAAAGTGTATTTGGATATACTGAAACACTGACAAAATGATGGTTTAAACACACACATGAAAAGTCTATTAATTGAAAATTGATCAGCAACTGTTTTGGTAATCGATCAAGCGTTTATGTTCGTTTTTTAAGCAAAAATGCCCAAATATTCAGTGGTTCCACCTTCTCAAATGAATGAATTTGATGCTTTTCTTTGTCACATGATCGTAAACAGAATATCTTTGGGTTGTGGATTGTTGTCAGATAAACAAAGAATTTGAATATGTCATGTTGGGCTCTGGTAAACTGACATTTTTCACTACTTTATGATGTTTTATAGACTCTACGATTAATTGGTGTGCCGGGAATCAACAGACTAGGGTTGTCAAAGTTTATTTGGTTTTAACATCACTAATTTCTTTAATGCATTAATGCAACTTGCGATTTTTAGGTGTTAAAGCTAGAGTGAAGATATTGATATTGATATTGATGAAAAACTAGAAAACAAGAGGAATCAATTGGTACCAGCCACCAGTTACATAACACTCCAAACTTACGCTAAATTTTAGTGAGGAAAAACTGCCATGGCCATTTTCAAAGGGGTCCCTTGACCTCTGACCTCAAGATATGTGAATGAAAATGGGTTCTATGGGTACCTACGAGTCTCCCCTTTACAGACATGCCCACTTTATGATAATCACATGCAGTTTGGGGCAAGTCATAGTCAAGTCAGCTCACTGACACACTGACAGCTGTTGTTGCCTGTTGGGCTGCAGTTTGCCATGTTATGATTTGATCATATTTTTTTATGCTAAATGCAGTACCTGTGAGGGTTTCTGGACAATATCTGTCATTGTTTTGTGTTGTTAATTGATTTCTAATAATGAAAATATACATACATTTGCATAAAGTAGCATATTTGTCCACTCCCATGTTGATAAGAGTATTAAATACTTGACAAATCTCCCTTTAAGGTGCATTTTGAAATCATAAAAAATGTGTGATTAATTTGCAATGAATCACGATTAACTATGGACAATCATGCGTTAATGGCGATTAAATATTTTAATCGACTGACCTACAACAGATGAATTGATAATGATAATAATCGCTAGTTGTAGCCCTACTAGGTATTATAAAATGCATGTCCTCTCAAGCTGTATGCTGGAAGTCATTGAATCTTGTCCTCTCTTCACTAATTTCACCCCTTGCTGTCTTTTTCTTTTTCCTGTCGGACTCTACTAGCTGTGAAGAATTGATAAACACCGGAAAAAGAACTAGTAGGCTACACATAGATATTTCACTATTGAGTAAGAAAGGTCAATTAGAGTTGCCATTATTATTGGGGCTCATACTGTAAATGTGACCCTTCTGACCTTTACCACCACTGGAGGTTGAATCCTCTCTGAATAGAAGCTGTCAGCTCCCCCTGGTCACTGTTTCCACCCTGCAGTCACTTTTTAGAAAAATGTTTTTGACATGAACTTACATTAACACTGCTGCTGCCAACATTTCATATACAGTATAGAACTCCTGTCCCCTGAAGGTCTTACCATTAAATCACGCCTGGGCAGGTTAATGACTTTTATATGCTTGGGAGTCCTGGCTTTTAGATGGCATACTGTATGTAGAGCAGCACTGCATTAGACCCTTTACCCATCCTGATATTACTCTTCATGGTGCACTAAGTCGATTAACAGCAGACCCCAGTGTATGATACTCTCATCCCCCTGGTGATGCACAGTATTATAGATGATCAAAGAGTGTTAGTCACAAAAAAGAGAAACAAAAAGTGAGAATGTTGCCCGTGAGGTGATAATGGCAGAGGAAGATCTTAAGTATCAAACAAGACCTCTTATTATAGGAAGTACAATAATACTATATAATAATAGTAATAATGTATTTTCTGTAACTAAGCAACCAACTGCAGAGTTGACAAATTTGCTTCCTGTTTACACCGGTATGCACATGCTCACTGTATGTGAATGGTCATGTGATATGCGTTTTTGGGCATGTTAGTATGGACAAAGATTTTTTCTAAAACGGTGTTATTCTAAATTCTGGCACCAAGAATTAAATTTTTACTGCAAATGTATATCGGTTCAAAATATATTGATTACCGGTCTCCTTTGTTACTAATAATCAATATTGGGATCGGCCAAAAAAAAGAAAACGTCCTTCTGACAAGCTGTGATATTCAGCATCACTCTCAACACTTTGTTAACACACACAGACACACACCACCCATCTCTCTGTCACAGACTCTTCTATTTTCAGTAGCCTGTAGTATTGTTACATGGAATGTGTAAAAAGAGTCACCGCATTGACCGGTAATTAACATCAACTAGTGTTGATAAAACAGAGGCTTGATGCTAAAGCGGATTGGTAGTATTTTTCTTTGAATTAGAAACCAAGGTGAGACGTCTAAAGGCCAACAGTGAGAGAGATGCAGACACGGTACAGTAAGTGGATAAGTATTCAGGCGAGTGGCTGCCAAGCTACAGCACAGTCATATTGATCACTTGCTATATTAACTAAAGTGCAATGACCCAACATTAGCCATTTATATCAGTATGTGGTTCACTACAGAAATCAAACCCATCAAACAAAGACCACAAATTATAATACGGTAGCTGTCCAAGCTGTATCATTAAGTGCATGTAAGTGACATTTCAATATATGAGGCTGTTGAAAATGTACTATATCTACAAGTGTATACTAAATATGATTTATCTATAAACATATACCAATGCATTTTAAAGCAGAATTTGTATACTTTGAAACATACCTTAAAACATACCTATGTCACATTTATGTTTTTTACAGTATAAGCCCAAGGGAGGTCCACCGTCCTGCTTCATAACTGTTGCTAAGTAACCGTTTTTTAGATTGTTATACGTCTCCCGTACTGTGATGTTATGACACATATTTACAACCAGCACTTGTCACTTCTACAGAAACTGCAGCGACATGATGCAACATGATACAACCTGGCCACAACATAAAAGGGCTCTGAATCGATAGAGGAAAAAGCCCCGTCATTATTTGGCCCAGAGAAGAAGAAGATAAACCAGGAAATTTCACACTAGCGGTGTACGCACGCTTCAAGGCACATCTTAAAGCAACACTGACCAGATCACGTCATCTATTTTGTATTTTGGCCTTTTGTGAAGGGAAGCATGCTGACCTTTAAACATTAGGATACCTGTGTTGTAAACACAAGATACAGTTAAGTTTCTAAAGCCAGAAGTGTACAAATAACAGTACCCACCCGCACCAGGATGTACTATGTTTATCTATTCAAATCAATATGGCTGAAGTAGCGTTACATTATTACCTGGTAAGAAGTTCAATGATGTTAAATTATCAAATGCAATGCAAGATGCACAATCAATATCTGTAGTAAAGAATGGATAATGATGCCCCTTTGACTGACATTTAACATCAATTAGTGTTGGTATCAAGTATACTCAGACTGCCTGCTATTAGTGGGCATGATGCACTCCATCTATTTAATACCGCAGTCTTTCAGTGTAATAAACCAAAGCACCAAGGCCATGCTCTGGTCCGCTGTCCATTTAACTACTTCATCTGGCATGTTAAAGGGATAGTTTGGGTGTTTCGAAGTGGGGTTGTATGAGGAACTTATCCATAGTCAGTGTATTACCTACAGTAGATGACGGTCAGCACGCCCCCAGTTTGGAGAAACAGACAGGAGTTCCAACACGGGAGCAAAGCAATGTACTGCTGTGGACGGGGGCAGCAACAAAACGTATGTATGCCGACCGCCATCTTCTGTAGGTAATACACTGATTATAGATAAGTAGCTCTTGCAACCCCACTTCGAAACTAACGCTTTTAATGTCATTGCATATGTGTGCATATAGAGGATGTGACTGAGGCCAAGTTGGTACATGCATACTGCTGTGTCAAAAAGGCAGGGGATGTAAATCATAAACAGAGTGTGTGTGTATTGTAGTAAATAGGTCACGACATGCAGGGCTGATAGAGAGAGGTGGCTGCAGGCAGTACTTGCTTGTCTCAGAATAGAGCCTTCTGCTTTCTATGTTATACAAACACCCGTTACATGCATGTGTGATTACACACACATACACACACAAACAGTCCCTACTCATACTATAACTTTCTTCACTAAATACCCAACCTTTAACCAAACTGTAGCTCCTGACAACCAAAAAAAGGCACGCACTCACTCACTCACTCACAGTCAAACTTAGTGTGGTCTGATCATGTGATATCTGTCCTGTCAGTTCATTGGCTGGTTGGCCTGTTCTGCTCCACGGGCCACAACATAATAGGAAGTGTGCATCAATCTTTAATGTGACATTTACCACAGGCACACAAACGGACGCACACATACACACGTGCATTGCACACATGCACACACACTTTCACTCACACACACAAACACACAACGGATGTTGTTTGAGTTAATTGACCACATGTAAATGTTGACAGGAATATGTTTGCTCTTCCAAGATGTCTGCCAAGACGAAGGGATACCATAAGTGCTGCAACTCTCTCTCTCGCTCTCTGTCTCCACCTTTTCTTGCTTCCTCATCATTTTTGACTTACTGACTCGCTCTTTTCCTTGCCTTTTCAGTCTCATTTGTCTCGCGGCCTGTATCATTCCATCATTTTGACGTGTTTTCTTTGTCCAAGCCTCTGTTTAAATTCCCAATCTTCACTTATCTCTCTATATCTTCCCTGCCCTTTATCTTTCTGTCTTTTCTCATGTTCTCTGCTCTCTTCAGCCTTCTCTATCTTCTGCTATTTATTCTGCTTTATGTTACCTCGGTGTCTGCATTAGCTTTGCTTCTGGACACGTTTTTCAACTGGTAGATTCTCATCCAAATGGTGCATTTGATCTCATCTCTAGGTGTGGTTTCTTCTCATTTTAGCCAGTTCTAATGTAAGGGTCACTGTTTTTTATAATTGACTATCGTCTCTAAATTCTAAGTAAGATCTTTCAATCTCACTAACAAACAATGTAATATAGTAGAAATCCAAAGGCAGGCAAGCTTTTGTATAACTTTTCCTGAATGAATATCATTGTGCAATGACTCATAAAAAAAAACATAAGTCAATAGCATTTCAACATGAGCATACTTTATGCTTTTCCCCATAAAATGCATTGGTGTCTGTTGTTATATAGTTTAAAGCTGTGGTTCCCAACCTGGGGTCCTGCCCCCCCTTAGGAGGGCACCAAAGATCACAGGGGGTGCGACAGGATTTGTCTGCTCTGAGGTTGTCAAAATTAGGTTTGCACATCTAGAACTAAAATCATAACACACTAACTGGACAATTTATACAAAAGTCTGTTTATAAAACTATTTTTGCTACTTAGTAGACCACACTCTGTTTAAACCCGGTACTTGTGCACAGTTGCAGATAAAGATCAGGCTACACTAATATTATTATTCTATTAGTAGAATTAGATTCCAGTGGTGGCTGTGTAGGATTATTTCTGATTGATGTGACATTTCCAAAAACTCCAGGGCGTTGTCAAGTCCAAAAGTCCAGATTTAATGGAAAAAGATAGATGTAATAATTTCCAAAATTCACAACATGTTTTTATCGAATGAAATATTCTGATTCAATCCATATTTGTTGCCGTTTAGCTGACGAGTTATATTCATTAAAGAAAGTTGATTTAATAAAAAAAAGAAAAGCTAATCTAATACACTGAATCACCTTATTCAAATTGAGGATTTTGTTCGATTTGTACATTTTGGGTGATGATATAAGAAAATATGGGAGCTTTTCTTAGATGCAAAATGGGTGGGGGCTTCAGGGAAAATAGGTTGGGAACCACGAGCTTAAAGTATATTGGTTTTCTGTTTAATATGAATTCATGTTAGTGTATCAACTAAAGACAAACACAAGCTGCATTCACTACATCTGTGGTTGGAGCCTATAAAAGTGATATACGTATAGTGTATGTGCTGCACACAGCAACAAATATATGACTCCATCTGTCACTTTGCTTCAATTTCTCTTTATGTCACTGTGTTAATTTCTCTGGATGTATGGTGCACAATTAAGCAAGGGCGACATGCACAAACATGACACGAAATAACTCCCCCCACCTCCCTCCCTCTCTACTTCGCTGTCTCTCTCCTGCTGTCTCTCTCTCCCTTTCTCCACCCACACACAGGCACTCAGCATAAATCAGGTCCTGTGCTTGTAATGGTGATTGACCGTGTGTCGTAATAGCTAGTGTATGACCGCATTTAGAAGATTGTAAATAAATAGTGTTGTGTTTGAGAGCATGTTTTTTTTTTTTTGAAATCTTTTATAGTGCGTGGGTGGATTAAGGGGGGCTAATGCTTGCTACTGTGCTGAGTCAGAGATATGGTACTTCTTGGGGTGCTAAACCAACACAATCGCATTGGCACACACCCTGTTTTGTCCTGCCGCTCACTATAAACACACACCTACACATGTCCACAACAACCAACAAAAGGATGGCAAATGTGCACAAACTCAAGTTTCTGTTTTCTAAACAATTATATGTAAATTGTAAGATGATAACAGCAGGCAGACGGCAGTCAAAAACAATGCTTTTCTGAAAATGTAATAGAAGGTAACATTATTGTTTGGTGGTTGTTGAACGACACAATTCCCTCATACTTTTCATTTGTCACTTTGTCACTGACTACGTTTACATGAACAAAATATTCCAGTTTTTGCCTTTATTCCAAAAAAGACAATATTCCTACTGAGCTGTTTACGTGGCTAATGAAAATTAATATTCCACTTATATTCCCATTTACATGTGTGTGTCAAGTTGTTCTAGTCAAAAATAAGAAATATTAATTCATTAATTAACTGATTAATTAAGATAAATTGCGAAAGTGTATAAGGGTTAAGAACATTAAGATGGAAGTATATGATGGCCATTGCCATGCTCTATTATGTCTCATAAGTTGTTGCAGCAATTTTTGGGTTGATACCATTTGTTACACAACTTGGTGCTAAATTTAACAATTTTTTACCGCTCGAGAATTGAGAGAAATATCAAAGATCCCTCCAAAATACCACATTAAGACACCAAGACCTTGAGGAACACCACAGAAAAAGCCATGCTGTGATTTGGTATCAAAAACGTTTGACATTTGGAGATTTCTGTAAGAATTGCATTTTTCGTCAATTGGATGGCGCTTATTTACATGATCCTTATCAAATTTAGAAGATTGTCATATTTGGAATAATAGTGGAATATTAGTGTGCATGTAAACATAGTCAGACAGTGTAGACAACCCCCCTTCATACTCACATACACTAGGGCTGGGCGATATCATTGAGACCAATATCGCGATTAAATGTCACATTTACCTCTGTCACACACACACACACACACACACACACACACACACACACACACACACACACACACACACACACACACACACACACACACACACACACACACACACACACACACACACACACACACACACACACACACACACACACACACACACACACACACACACACACACACACACACACACACACACACACACACACACAAACGACCATGTGTACGTACTACTGCGCTGAATCGTTGAGCTGGTACTCGCGGGCGCGGCTGAAACACTCCTGGATGCCTGAGTCAGACCACAGACGCATCATGGCGCCGAGCAGCTCGGCGGAGTAAGGCTCTGTGTCCTCCATACGACTGACCACATCACACACCAGCTTAGCATCCGCCTGGAGGAAACACAAGAGGGGAGAAGCAGGAGGTTAGTATTATTAGAGGCCTGAGGAGGAGCAGCGTCTTCTCTAAATTCAAAAAGGTGCTGTAATCACATCACCACTCAAAATGACATTAATATAATTATTGTAAACAAACAAGCACCACAGAGAGACTGTCTGCACATTGCACTTTAAACAGTGTGCCACTGGGTAAACAGAGATTATCTGTTCACGACAGTATGTAAACTGTATGTGCGATATAAAAAATATAGAGCTATTACATATAGCAGAAGAGCAAGAACAATGACCTGGAGGGGTGGCACCTATAAGAAAGCCTCACCTAAAAAAGCGTACGCTATATTTAAAATATTTTCACCACTTTACCCTTGCTGACAGACAGCCCTTTCAGACTTCAGACGAGGAACTGAAGCCGTTATCTATGCTCTCTTCAAAGCCACCAGACTCCTTTGAGAAAAACAGTAATTCTATCTTGCAGAACACGGGATAAAATTACTGTTTGTCAATGGAGTCTGGTCCGTCAACAGCAGTACATTGGTTTGCTCCCGTGCTGGTACTCCTGTCTGTTTCTCCAAACTGGGGGCGTGCTGACCGTCATCTACTGTAAGTAATACACTGACTATTGATAAGTACCTCATACAACCCCACTTCAAAATAATCCAAACTATCTCTTTAACATGGATGGAGGATAAAAAGGAGACAAGAGGAGGTTTGAGGTGACAACAATTACCGAAGGCGATTACAGGAGATGACGGAAGAAAAGAACAAGATTAGGGAGAGAGAGAACAGAATGAGAGCATTTCCCGCTCCAACCGGTCCATTTATTCTCCCGGTGAAAAGCCTTCACAAAAAGCATCATTTACAATCCATGTGCCATAACAAACCCTAAGTCAGTACCGAAGCAGAAACACGCCAGAATGCTACTGCAGTTTTTGGAGAGGCCTGAGTTCAAATATAGTTTAAATGTCATCAAATTGCAATGTAGGCAAACCTTCCATAAGATGCTCTAAAAAATCACCAGCCAGCTGAGGCAAACCTTTATTTCTGGGTATTTTTTCATAGCTGCAGAAGGCCAAAGAGGAAAATGTTGTCATGCAGCAGTGATCTGGCTCTGGTTCCTTTAGGGGCAGAGACTGTTGGTCTGCACTGATCTCAGGTAAATTAGCTCCTGGTAGCTGACATAGACTAACTGTCATATGATGATAATGGTTCTGCCAATAAGGTTCTTTCTACATTGATTGCTTGATATCAGCAAACCATTAGCCATATGGTTCCTATTGTGACATTGAATGTTATAGACAAGGATGATATCTGTGGAATATTGTACCTTTTCCTGCAAAGATTACGCAATCACATCTTGATATTGCATACATAACGGTAACTTTTTTTTTGGTTTAATTTATATAAGACGTGTCATTCTGTGTTTATGGAAAGCCTCTTAGCTATGAGTAAACCAGCTGCAGAGATCTCCTTTAGATTGTGCTGACATTAGTAGCATCTTGTCTGAATCCAGCAGTTGATCCCTGCCCCCCTTCTCTCCTTTGGTCTTCGCCGTTACTCATTTCTTTTCCTACATTAGCACTTTACCTCCTATATGATCATTCTTGCTCACAGTAATATTGCCAGGACACTGAGGCCCTGACCTTTGTACTCTTAATATGCTGATACAGCTCCAGCTCCTTAGTCTTCAGGGATCTATGTGGAAGCTAAATTCTACCAAAAATACATTTGTGATCAGGGATGACTTTTGCTGTGTGTATGAGAAATGTATTTTACCCATTAGTAGCATGAGATTTACATGTATAATAAAACACAAAATGTTGATGTTACAGTCAAATTTAGGTAGAATGCATTTCCCTACAAATGTAGAAGACTGCCAAGTTTTATTGGAAATAAATGATTGTATGTCAGTCCAAAACTTACTTGATGAAGGGCCATTATAAAATGAACTGCTTCTGGCTCTGCATTAGAAAATGTACATTTATTGTTGATGTCAGGATATCTTGAAATTGCCTTACAAGGGAAGATTATTATGCAAAGTCTTAAAATGGATTTGTCTGATTTTATTTTAAATCCAATACAAGAAAGGAGATAACCATACCATACCATCTACTGTATGTTATCTAATTTTGAATTTGAAACTCTGAGAATATCTAGTGAATGTACAGTGGACGTTTGTGCAGAAATAAATGCTGCAGCTCCTCCAGACCAACAGATGTTTTCCGTGTCTTGTGAAGTGACAGGGCTCTGCAGAGAGAAACGTTATCGTCTCCGACCGCGGTCGGGAGGCTGAGTCAGGAAAAGCCAACACTAGGATCAGCAGTGAATCATGGAGAGACCTTTTTCTGGTCAGCTAACATAACTTCCAAGCAGGTGAAATATAGAGTGATATTGTGGTTTTAGCTGATGTGTGTCGCCTCACTGTTTTGACGGATGCTCGCTCACATTCAGGTAGCGCATGCACACGGGCGAGCAACAGGACGCTGACTTCTGTTGACCTAACGGCCACAGGTGTCGCTGTTACAACCAATTTCTGATTCTTACAAACAGTCCCTTTAAATGAATCAAATCCCAAACATACAATTTTCCTTCTGTGACCAACAATATTACATCAATATAATTCATGTCAGCAAGCTTGAAATATGAGAATCAGACACACAAATAATGGACCAATGGACCTAAATATACTTCACTACAGTTTCAACCTACAGGTACCTCTATAAATGAGATATTTCTATTACTGTGGCCTGAGAAATCTTTGAGTCAGCAAAATGAAATACAAAACAGAGTAAACACAG
Organism: Sebastes fasciatus; assembly: GCF_043250625.1. Lineage (NCBI taxonomy): Eukaryota > Metazoa > Chordata > Actinopteri > Perciformes > Sebastidae > Sebastes > Sebastes fasciatus. Next base: position 12,345,592 of record NC_133798.1, on the reverse strand, counting down.
ATCAAATATATAAATCATCTATGCAACTATGGGTGTGAATCTTTCGGTATTTCACGATTCGATTCAAAATCGATTCACAATTCTGTACGTTGGAGTGCTAAGCTCAGGATGTACTCATAAAGGTGGTATAGCAAATTATGGTATGAACAGAGTAAAGTGTGTATAAGATTATGGACTTCATAGATTTTAAATAGTTATACCAACTGATCTCTGATTTTGAAACCTAAGACAAAAGGTAACATTTATTCATGCTAAACTGGCACAAATAATCACTTTTTACTAAAAAGTTTTCAGTATTTCAGAATTTTCAGTGATTTCAAGAATAACAAGTTATAGTTAATAGTTAAGTTATACAAAAAATTAAAAAAATGCTGCCTGTTACATAAATAAAAATGGTAGGCTTTAGCAAGCTGCCTTTTTATTTCTCAGAAACTTCCCAATTTCAAAAATAAATGATACACAAAATAAGTTGTGAATCGATTCAGGATCTTAGAAGATACAAATCTTTATTCTTACATTAATTGATTTTTACTCCCACCTCTATATGCAACACTAAACCTGGCTAACTCCATCACTGGAACAATATATCATAACGTCTTAAAGAATTAAATACTTTTACCAGTGAAACAGTATAGTATCGAGATGAGTGTTGTTATTCCCTTACTGTAATTTTATCCAGGCAGTATAATTAGATTGCACGGCACTCAGGCTGAAATGAAAATAACTGATCTGTTTGAGTTTCCACATACCCCTGAAATTCACAGCATGCCAAGCAATCAGGAAGAGATAATAACAGATTACGTGAGATTGGAGAATTGACAGACCATGCATTATGCTCTGCAGCAGCAACCTGATTAAAACTCACCCAGTCTGACACACTCGCACCTGGGAGTCGCCTGGTACAGCCTCAATACATTTCATTTACTGAGGGATTTCACCAAGGCGCTAGGCTAACCCCACATCCACTTACACTGTTCAAAAACCTAATGATGTCAACAAAGACTTCTCCAGTGGAGTGATTTCACAATGAGGCTTGTTTATAAAATGTTTTTTTACAGGATGTTACAACATAATAACTCAAAGCTTAATCAATTTGTCCAAATTCAACAGATGCAGGCTTTTATATGGCCATTAAAGAAAGGGAAAGGCATCTCAGTCTCTTTCTTTCTCTTATTATGCACCTATTGCCCTCTTTGAATTTCCACATTTTTGTCTCCTTCTCTGTTTTTCTCTTCCCTTTTCTTGCCCTCTCTCTCTTTCCCATCTTTCCCAGATGGGGACATCATTAGTTTTTTTCAGGTATTTGGTCATAAATCAAAGTATTGGACAAACTATAAAACTGACCTGATGATGGCGTTAGATGAAAGGTTAGGGGATCCCCAAAGTCAGTATGATTCATCATCTGGTAACCAAGAATCTCAGTGCAAAATGTTGTTCCAATCTATTCAGTATATCCATTGACATATTTCACATGATAAGTGAAAAATCTGACCTGATAGTGGAGCTAGAGGAAGTCAGACGATCACCAAAGTCAGTAAACCATCGGCCATCGTCTGACGATGATTTTGCTTTTTATTGGTTTAAAATTAGCTTGTAAACTAGCTACTTGTGAAAAAATCCGGTCGTACACGTCTAATCAAACTGTAAACAATTGACCAGCGCACAGAAGAGGAAGTCTTCGGCCCGATATCCCCTGGCTACACTGGAACCCCAGAAATATTGGCTCCCCCCAGAGGCCAAATCTTCGTCACACCGATAGTCGATGGGCTCCGAAATTGACTTCAACCAGACCTGTCATTTCCTTTATTGTGGGGAGTTTACCAATTCTCCACCTGCCTGACGTCATCCACTAACCTAGTGGTTCTCTCAGCCATTAGCCATCCTTCCATCATCATCATCATCATCGACTCTGTCATAGTCTCTTTCTATTCGACCTCTATCTACACTCACTGCTCCATAGTGTTTTTTTGTATTTGTCCTTCATCTCTCCTTCCATCAGTGCCCATGACCATGTTTGTTTCCATTTGTCCTACCCTGGCATCATGTTTGTTTTTTCCCTTTCCCCCCGTATTTCTGTCCATCGTCGGTTTTATTTCTCACACCAGCCTTCCCTCTCTCCCATTCTTGCCCATCTCACTGTCCTTTGGTCAGTCTCCTATACTCCTCCCGTTTCTTCCTCTCCATTTTTTGTTTCCCCCTCCCTCTCAATCTTCCTGCCTGCCATTTCTCTCTTTCAATCAACAATCTCTTTTCCTTTCATAACTCTACATCCTCTCCCTGTCCTGCACTGCTCCTCCCTTTCTCACCTCTATCACTACTGACATGAGCTTCACTGTCCTGTGTTGTGTTAAACTGTTTTTAACTGTCACCACGGTGTGTGTGCCTGTGTGTGTATGCATATAAGAACATGTGACAAGTGAGTTTCTACATTTGTCTCATAGAAAAAAGTAAATAATAATAAAAACATAAAAAATAATAATAATATATATGACAGCTTGTTTTGGACACATTTATTATTGCAGATTTAAGTTCTAAAAGTGTTGTTTTGTCTTAGTGACCAAAGTACAGGGTCAGTAGTGAAGTGTGTGTAACAGTTTCTCTCTGAGGAAAGGATTGCTTATTGCAGAGTGATTATCATTCTGTGTATTTATTTTTAGGATTTTATTCTAATTTTTACAACAGCAATTCCAGCATTTACATTTTGGTAAATTCTGTGCATGTACTTTTTATATGGTATTTTTTCACTTTTTAACATTTTCTAAATGTATTTAATGAACTGAATTAGTTTTGATATCGTTTGTTTCAATTAGCATTCAGTAAAACAGTTTCTTGCACATACACAAAAAATGGTTCTCAAATATTTGAGTATTTCAGTTTATCCTCTGCTATACCTACTGTAGCTTCTGTCGTAGTTTTACTTTAAGTTGATGATGACAGCCTTGATGGAATGTATGCATTTGTGTATGTATGTAAAGCCAGATGTGATATCCGTTTGCCTGCTCTACATCCCTGTTTGGACAGTGAAGATGTAATCATCGGTGCCATCACCTCCCTCATCCTCTGCATCTGTTCCTTTCTCGCCTTCCTTACCTCTGGCCATCCATTCAATAGCCAATCAGAGCACTTCGGCACTGACTGTAGGTCCTTTCACATCTGTTATTGTCTCCGATCTATAGCCAATCAGTACGCCCACCACCCATTTATCAGCCTAAACTAACTGTACCAAACATATATTCACCAAACACACATTCTTCCATCCATTCATGTGTGTGTGTGACATCTAAGTCATCCTTCCTCCACTGACTACACGCACATCCTGTTTAATGTTATAGTTTACACTTATTCCACGAGACCTGGAATCAGAGTGACTCTGCTCACACTCAGCAGCAGGTAAGATGAGAGGAAACCTCCAACTGAGGCTTTAAGTTAGTAGCTGCACACAGCTGTTATGTTTTCTCATGTAGGTCTATACATGACTACTGTATAAAGAACTGGTTGTATTTGAAATGTACATACATGTCTCTCAGAAATGGTAGTATTATTTAGGCAGAGGTCCTCCGATTCTGTAAGCTTTTAGTCCACTGCAGGAGTAGGAGCCAGGGAAAGGATTACACAACATGATCTGTTTCACGATCAAAATCAGCATTTATAAAATGTTGTAAACTAAAAACATCAACAAATTACCTTCTATTTTATACTTGTCACATACTGTATGTCAGGCGGGGTTTGTGTGAGGTATGATGTATATTACAGTGGCTTGGCTGAATAAATAAATTCACTCGTGTTCTGCTTGACCATGAACGTTAACTATTTCCCATAACGATTTCCTATCAGTCCTTCACCCTCCATCTCGCCCTCAAGGAGGAGGAAATAAACAATGCTGAAACAATATTTTAGAGGACAATAACGTTTCTTATGAATGGGATTAATAAAATAACAGAATAATAAAAGTTTTTGGTCTGTGTGTGTGTGTGGGAGAGAGGGAAACAAATAACAGGTTATATATTCCTGCGGGCGCAAAGCCATTGCTAGGGCAAGCGCAGTTTTTAATGCAATTTTCCTCTGGCACAAGACACATTTTTTTTTGTCATTTTACACAGGGATGGCACAGCAGCGTGACTTCAATAATCAATTAAATCTCTGGACACGCTGACAGGATCGGTCAGGATCAAAACAGTAAATAATGTTCTGTGTTTTCTAAACATCAGACTGGAAAGATTTTACTCAGAGATTTCAAGTTTAACAGTAAATGCATCTAAAATAGCGCGGCTGTCCTCAGGATGAGTCCTGACCTCCATCTAATTTGTCCGGATGTTTTTACTAAAAGCAAGAGTCTAAACTATTTCTTAAAACTTTTTTCAGTCATGTCAAGAGATTTATAACAGGGATTTTTCCGCTTACAACCACAATAAAACCTGCAGCTGTGGCTTATGCACATGGATACATATACACATTATCAGTAACACCACAAATGTATCCATCCTACTGTATGCCGCAAACAAATAATGTGAACAAATATTGTTAGTGACTTCATTTTAGAACAAGTTTACACAGGTTGTTTGTTTTTTTTTATCTCCAGAGCAGAGGGTATAGTTTGCAACCCTGTACCCGTCCCACACCGGTAAAACTCAACATGAAATAAAGGCTAAGAGATGCTGCTGGGCAGTAAAGGCTAAAGCTCGGGGCGCAGGATACTATCGGGGTGCACAACGACAAGAGGTAATAAATAAATTATAAAAAATAAACAAAAATGCACTGATGTGTGTAGATTGTGGAGATAGAAACACCCTCCATGTTTTCAGTGGATTACGTTCACTTGTTTGACCCTCTGCTCAGAACCAACTCTGTGGCTTAGGCGTACCCTCACAACTCCCAAAAATCCTGCTTACTTCATGTACAGCGTAAATACCTCCATTACTTATTTAAATGTTCAGATGAGACACTGGGAATTAATGACAACTGACCATGTGCATTTTTCTAAACACCTAACGGGCAAATCTTCAAACCTTAATTTGCATTTCTTTGTTCAAGGATGTAAGGGATGTTTTTCTCCGCTGGATAAATGAGGACTGATATTTTGCAAATCATTTATTGGACTTTAAAGACATAAATTAGCATTTTCAAATAGGCAGGGGAGGAGGAGACGAGGCATATTTATATTTGGAGAGTTGTGTATGTTTTTGTTTTGGAACTTGAGGTGCGTCAAGGAGATTTCTCTCTCTCGGACACCTTAGTCCAGTGGTCTCAAACTCAATTTACCTGGGGGCCGCTGGAGGCAGAGTCTGGGTGAGGCTGGGCCGCATCAGGTATTCCACAAAAAAAGCTTTGTTAAAAAAAAAACAATCTTCTCAAACGTCATTATTAACAGTTCTTTAACTTGAATGGGTTCTTCTGAACATGAACGGTTCTTCTGAACACGAACTGTCCTGAACATGAATGGAACATTGAAGAACATGAACGGTTCTTCTGAACATGGCCTCTATTGCGTCTCCCACTTTTCCTGAAATTGTCTGTGCTCGTCACCAACCTTTCTCTTCACTGCAGGCTTTGAAAAAGACAAGATATATATTCATTCCACTTGGTGTCACTCCGCAATAAAGTTGTGCCTGCTGTGTTTGTGTTGCTCTGCAATTACACCACCAAACCGCTAGTTGGCGGCGGCGTCTCTATGAGTTTCCTTCTTCTTCTTGTACTACAAACAGAAACTGAGGGAGTTGGAGCTAATAACTGTTGAACCACAGAACTTTTACTGACATTACTGCAACGCCGAAAAGAGAAAATATATCTGAGTGGATTTGTGTGAACAAACATTGAAAAGATGGAGGCAGAGAGAAGTAGAACTTGGTCCTGGCCGCTCAGCATCGCTGAGAGACTGGACCAATCACAGCTGTTGCGGTCTGCGTCGCCGCGACGTGTAGTTACATTTCTGGAGAGGTGCACGTCAGGCTACGGCGTCGATTCAACGCAGAAGTATAAATCAAGCTTTAATCAAGCTTATGCGATGTTACACGGGCGCCGCCATAGTTGTTGTGAAATGTTTCTCTGCTTGCATCAAGCCCGGCCGATTGCCCGTCCCCGGGAGCCATATACCCCAGTGTGATTGGTAGGTTCGTTCAGCTCGGGCTCGCGCAACAAAGGGACCTTCCACGGCAAACTGCCATTCACATAAAACTCGCGGGCTGAGGGCGCCTGGTTAGCTCAGTTGGTAAAGCGGGCGCCCATGTAACAAGACTTGGTCCTGACCGCGGCGGCCCGGGTTCGAATCCGGCCTGTGGCCCTTTCCGCATCCACTCTCTCTCTCCCCCCTTTCCAAGACTCTATCCACTGTCCTGTCAATAAAAATGCCCCCAAAAAAAAAACTTTATAAAAAAAAAAAAAAAAAAATTTGCGGGCCGCACTAACATTAAACTTTCATATCAAGGTGGGGGCCACAAAATATCGTCTTGCGGGCCGCAATTGGCCCGCGGGCCGCGAGTTTGAGACCCCTGCCTTAGTCTCTCTGTTTCACCTGTTGCTGCTCTTAAAGGGGATGAGAGGAGCTCATGTGAGTGGTCATTACTGAAGCTCACCCGGACTTCACCTGCTGATTCTGTATTCCTCCTACTAGTAATGTATTCAGCCGCTCTTCCACTTTGTGCCCAGCTGCACCTGATTGCACCTGATTTCCGCCAACGTATGTGGTCACCAAAATTGAAAAAATTGCTGGTCATGCACATTTGTTTTTGCAGGAAATAGATTTCATGGAAAATAGAGCGCAAAGTGTATTTTGACCATCTCACAGCTCAGTATAATTATTGGTCTTTTATGGAAACATTATTTGACAAACTCTGTTGCGTCAGATAAACATGAAAGCTGCTAGATGTGATTCATTTGCACTCTGATACTGTGGTCAGTACGGTCTTTGAAAAAAGAGCGGTGGCAGTGACAATATCCATGAGCCACATTTAAACCCAAGTCCAATGTCTGCTGTTTGGCCTGTTCAGGCACCATGACATCCCGAACATGCTCTCATTAACATTAAACTGAAGCTCTCTCCATCTGTCATCCTCTACGTCTGTCATCTTATACATGGCACCAATCTCACTCAAAGGGATTTGATCTGATGTAAATGTGTTTCAGCCCGGAAGAAAAGCTTTGCTCGATAGCTTCCTCTCCGCTACTGATGCTCTGTCCACTCTGTCAGCAGCCACACAACGCCTGATATGGAATGAGAAAGAGTGTGTGTACATCTGGGAGTGTGGGTATGAATGAAGGGCAGAGAGAGAAGAAACTGAGAGCCTGTATTAGGTTTGTGTAAATGTGTGTGTGTTCAGAGTGTGATCCAGTTTAAAGTCCTGGGCAGTGGGCCACAGACACACTTAAAACCCACAGCTCAAGCCAAGGATACTGTCTAAACTGACATATTGGAAGGCACAGGGTCAGTGTGTGTGTGTGTGTGTGTGTATGTGTTTGAGCTTGTGTGATAGTAAAGGACTGTTCAGACCAGCACAGTGGAAATGCTCCTTTTTTTCCTTTGCAGCCATCTTTGTTATCAACTCAAACTTCAACACATGCACACACATGCACACACCTAAACACACACAAACATACAGTCACAGTTGTCAAGGAAACAGGGAAAGTAATTATCTTTTAACCGTTGCCCGAAATTACCCTATCTAGAGGAGACATAACTAGATCCATCTGTAATATGTGTATAAAACACTATAAAAGGTAATGTATGAGAACATATTTTTAGTAATCACACATGTCAACCACTGACTACATTTACGTACACAAGATGCACACAATCAGGAAATCAGCTCAGTCAGCAAACTGTATGTTTCACATGCACTGTAATGACCTGATTACTGTAAAACCGGCATTTCCATGAGGTTTGGCCTTAATCAGATGTGTTAACCACAAAAAAAAAACTGGACTATTTTTCAACCAAGACTGAGTGCATTTACTGTAAGTGAACTTAAATTTAACACTGTAAGAAACCTGCCTAGTGATACATTTCTTTCTTCCTGCCACACTGTTATCTTAGCAGCACTTCCCTCTCTTGGACCTATGTCAAGGACATGCAAAACATAATCAATGCTAGTATGTTAGTATGCGATTTCAAACAGAGCCTTATTCATACTAACCCTGATGTAAAATTGAATATGTAGTGCGTTCCAGCTGCATAGTATGTGGATTTTGTGTACGCGAGAAATGCATGAATGTATACAACATTAGCAATAATTTCTGAGCATGAGATGTGAGCTTACTGGACATATTCAACCGCCCCAAAATGCATTGCGTCTCTTCAAACTGTGCAATGGTGGACTGCGAGGCAGACCGTTTAAATAATTGACTGTTGGAAAAAATGTTAGTGAGCAATTATGCGATTTTGAACACAACCTAAGAGTCTACAGCTACACTAGCAGCTCTGTGAGCCTGTAAGGTGGTGCTTTGAGCTAAATGCTAATGTTAGCATGCTCACAATGTCAATGGTAACATGCGGATATACAGCACGTTTAGCATATTAGCATGCTGCTAACATTTTCTAATTTGCGCTCAACACAAAGTACAGCTGAGGCTGATGGGAATGTCATTAGCTTTACATTACTGTATATTAGGTATTTAGTCATAAAACTAAATTTGACAAATACAAATTTAGAACGAATGATGACGGTCGATGAAAAGTCACCAAAGTTATTACAATTCACACTGATGGGGACATGAATGTCTGTAGCTAGTTTAATGTCAATCCATCCAATAGTTGTGGAGATATTTCAGAGACACCGACAGACAGACCAACACTTCTATCCCTGAGACACATCGTTAGCTTGGATAAAAACAGTCGGCAACTTGGTTTGAATTGTATACATGACTAAGAAATCATGTTTCCCCAGCAGACTTGCTGTGCTAACTGTGTTCTTTTAATCCTCTAACCAGGTCTCTCCTTTACATTATGTTTAAGATATCTAATAGCTGCAGGAAGCGGACAGTTATTTCACTGCGTGTAAATGACCTTAATTGGAGTGCCCATCATGTAGCCCTTTTATCTAACAATTATGTAAGCAAAGCAGCCATAAAGTAGATGCATCTTATCTTGCATCTACCCCTAAGGAAGCTGATTTTGCTATCGTGGCCAGCTTTCTTGTGCATTATCTCATTTGTTGTGCAGCCATTTATCAACGGCTTTAATCATCTGACATGAAATACTGACTCTAAATTATTTTAGTACAAGCTTGAGTAATTTGGGGCCATCTGCAGTAACACAATGAGTAATATGTTTTGGCAAAAGGTATGGCATGCTAATTTGATTAAAAATCAACAAAATGAACTTGACTGCGAAGTGATGTAATTACAAATGAAACTGTTGAATAAAGTGTGTTTCTTCAGAAGTAGCAGACCACAGGACGCCTCCATGGGCCAATTACTATCAAACATTCAACAATGTCATGCAATGCACATTACTGAACAGAAAACATCTCTTCTCTCTCACATTCACATTGTGGTAGATGTGTGTATAGTTTATGACTTAAATGACTTTGTTTCACTCAATCGTATGAAAAGTGAGATCAAACATCTCACCACTGTGTTTTTCACACACACCATTTAAACAAAGTCACGCACCCATAATAATCAAATAAAATGAATGAACTATGAAAAACTGTACTATAGAACATATGACTTACGGTGTGTTCAGAGAGAATGCAAGGCACATTTTAGAGGCGGCGTGAGTGTATTAAAAGTCAATGGAAAGACGCAATTAGACCATTGACTGTATAAAATATGGACAGTATATGTGACATCATCCATAGGTTTCTGAAGATTCGATGTGAAGTGGGTGGCTCCATCCGTTGCCGTTGGCAGTGACGACAACCCAACTCATGACTATCCCAAAAAATGGAAAAGAGGTAGATCTTTGGTGGAGCTGAGGTGGGCCTGGTGACGTAGCAGAACAGACAGCTAGCAGCGAGCAACCTGAGACGGCCTCCACCTCAAAGCGGCCACGCCTTCAATATGCCTAACTTTAAAGCTTCAGTAGGCAACAATTTTTTGGCATCATTGGGCAAAAATCCCATAATAACCTCTCAGCATATTGTAATTCAAGTGTTCTGAGAGAAAACTAGACTTCTGCACCTCATCATAGCTCTGCTTTCAGGCTTTAAAAAAATCAGATGACGGAAGACTTTGACCAATCACAGGTCATTTCAGAAAGAAAGCGCTACTATTGGCTGTACGCCGGCTGGTGGGCGGTGCTTGGTATTTCCTCAAGAGATCTCAACATGGCTGCCGGTTTACAAGCTTTCTCATTTTACAGCTAAACCGTGCACTACAAGATGATTCTGAAAACACTTGAGGCGAGAAATTGGCATTAAAGTAACAGAATATTGATTCATATTTGATCAGCGCTGACTAGTTTGACCCTTTGGTCGGAGTTTGCGAGTGATTTACTCGTGGCTCTCATAGATTAAAGCTGGACGGTAGACTGCAGATCAGCTCTGATTGGTTGTTTTCCTCTGGTCTGTGAAATCCTGCAGATGCTGTTAGGAGCACCGGAGGACACAGAGGCACATTATTTTCAGGATACCTGTTTCATGAACTACTGTCAGGATATAGTGACCGTTTTATATAAATAACTTTTTTTAATCATATTTGCTCCAATTCTACCCACTGCAGCTTTAAGCCTTAATATAATTTGAAAGGGTTGAGTTATATAAAAATTCACCCCTGTACAGCTGTCATGAACGGGGAAATTAGCTAGAGACCAAAACCGTTTTTTGTCCCAGACTGTAAACATGTTTATTTCTGCTGTTAAGTCAGGCATCTTCACATGGGGGTCTATGGGGGCTGACTCACTTTTGGAGCCAGCCTCAAGTGGCCATTTGAGGAATTGCAGTTTTTGGCACTTCAGCATTGGCTTAATTTCTCAGCACCGGAAGTTTCTGCTTGGATTAGACCAACATGTACTCACTCCCAACTCGTCACATACAGATACTTGGTCAGGACCCCTTGGTGTCACTTTTGAACGCACTGGGTACCCCTTTAGCGCCATTTTTAAATGTGCAGGGAAGTTAGATAGACCTTTACACATGGTCAACGTTACGTTACGTACGTGATGTAGGTTAAGTATGTTACGTATGTGACACAAGTTAAGTGCGTTACGTTACTACTTGGTTAGGTTTAGGCAACAAAACTACTTGGTTAGGTTGAGGAAAAGATCATGGTTTGGGTTAAAATAACTATGTTTGTTACGTAACTTAAGTTACATACGCAAATTAAGTATGTTGCGTAAATTACGTAAGTTCAAATAAGTATGTTGGCTACGTAACATAAAAGTTACATACTTAAAAAAACATGAATGGCCCTCTCTTGAGCCAGTGTTTGAGTTGTCCGTTCTTAGCTACTGTAGAAACATGGCAGCCGGCTCCATGAAGAGGATCCGCTCCGTATGTAGATATTAGTGGCTCATTCTAAGGTAGCGAAAACACAACAATTCTTAGTTTCAGGTGGTTATACACTAAAGAAAATATACTTATTAATATTATATTTGATTTCTTCCATTAGATCCCCATAAATGTTAAACACTGTTCCTTTAAGTATGTTACATTATTACATACGCAAGTTAAAATACGTCAGTTGATAATTACAATAAGTCACCGATACGTCACCGGACTTTCTCTTTTACTGTGTGTCATAGTTTGATGCGAAGGGCCACTAACAAAGCTGCCGTAGTTGACGAGTTGGGAATGGGAATGAGAATGCCCTGGATTAGATGCAAATTTCGTCTGTGCAAATTCAAAATGTTTCAACTTGAGCTAAAAATTAGCTGAAGACACACATACAGTCTCTCCGTTGTTTGCTAGCTTGGTACATCAGAGCTAGACCGATATATTGACCGGGCCGAAGATGTGACCAAATTATGTGTTCCGCTGTAGGATCAATTTATGTTGTCAAGAGATTTTCCATATGGGAATGGATATAGATTAATTTTAAGTGAAAAGCAATCAATTCCAGATCCACAAAGGCAAGTGCACGGGAGTATACGCCTGTTGAGCTACCACACAGCACACACTGTACTCTAAACTGGACAGATGTTATAGGCAACATAAAAATTGCATTTGTTATGTAGTTAACGTATAAAGGAACACAATCACAAGCAGCATGTATAAGACAGAGATATGCATGAATAAAACACAGGAAAGAAAGAAAAAGACAATAAACATGTACATGTAAGGGTGTGTGTGTGTTTGTTGTTGACGTCACAGTGAGCATCAGCCATCAGATATCTTCGGAAAAAAACATGGCTGGCATTCTCCCTCAACAATCTGTTCTCACTCTCCTTTCTCTATCTCTTTCTCTCTCCCACCCCTCCCCTCCTCTCTTCTATTTTTGGACTAGAGTTCTCTTTTCTTCAACCTTCTTGTCAATCACACCTACTCTGTTTCTCTTTCTGCTCTTGTCTCTTACAGTCTAACCTTTATCATGCCTCCTCCGGACAAACAACCCTTACATGACGTCACTGTAATCCAATGGCCTACAAAAAAGCCCAACAGTAAATAAACACTCACACACACAGTGACTCACTTTACATATACTTTTATATCATTGCATGTGTGGTTTTATGTCTCCTCTCTTTCTCCACCTCCTGCTGTCTTTCTATCTATCCCTACACTTTATTATTTCACTCCATTACCATCTCTTTTCCCTCCTCTCCTCCTCTGTCGTCTGCTGGCACGACCCCACCCTCTAACGCTCTCTTTTTTGCGCTCTCTCTCACTCCTCTGCATCATGTGACTCTCAGCTGCAGTTGCCATGGTGACCATCCTCATTTCCCAGGAATGCAATCTTGTCTCTTTCTCTCCCTTCCCATCCATTCTGCTGCACCCTCCTCCTCCATCAGCATCATCCTTCCCTTTTCCTTCATCTATCCCTCCATCTCTTTGCCTATCCAGCTCTGCTTTCGACTCCACCTCTCCTCTCCTCCCTTCCTCCCTTTTCTAATTTCCTCTCAATATACAAAAATATAAAAAATATAGACATTTAAAATCATTCATTCAATCAATCATTGGTGCTTCATTTCCGCATTTCAATCAATTACATTCAACTTGTGTTATTGATATAGATGTCAGATGTACTGCCAACGCATCGTACTAGCTTGAAGTACACACACCGCCTCCTTCTCTCTCTCTCTCCCACCCTCCCTGTCTCTCCCTTGGTCTCTCTCCCACTCCCTCCCTCTCTCTCTCCAGCAGTTGCTGAATAATGGAAGTGATAAAATATTAAATTGTTGTTCCACCCTCCTGCAGACTGCCCCAATGGAGCCCTAACACACACATACACAGACACACACATCTGTATAAATATATATGTCTGTGTGTGGTCCATGCCTTGCTCCAGTGGAGCTTCCGTTGCCACCCTCACAGGGCATCCTGCAGCCACACCCACGACAGCACACACACACACACACACACACAGAGGAAGGAGGTGGCGGATATGGAGCATGTACAGTACGTGCTGTTATATGAGTGGATCGTTAAAACACACTTAGTCAATAGCAGCCAGAGAGCGCAGTTAAAAAAATCAATCCTACTGTCCCCACCTCAACCCCGAGAGAGACGGAGAAAGAGATGGAGAGAGCAGGAGGAGGAGGAGCAAGCATGTAGTCATACGCATGTACACAAGTGTGTTACAAAACATTACTTATGCAAAAGCCTTTGTTGCAGGGCAGTATATTTATGAGGGTACTGACAGTCTCCACCTACTGTGGAGAACAATATTGTAATGATAGTTCTCCAAAATAGGAACAAATTGCAAATGGTGGATGTGCAATGAGCTTGTGTTCACACCACTTGGGCTCTGATCTCTGTTTTGAAACCTCACATTATTTATTTGACAGGCCACGTCTTGGCTGGGTGTGTTGTTTCAACGTACATCTCATAGCCATTTTGAAGAGAGTCTGTGCTAACGGTTTATTTACTTATTCACCATCAATTCTAAGCTAAGATGTAAGGCTCTATATCCAGCTTCTTGCAATAGCTGCATCAAAATGCTAACAGGATTATTTACACTAGAGCTGAACATGACAAATTAAAGGCCAGAAAAACACATTTTCTCCAATAGTTTCATATTATAAGCAATGGGCTCCTAAGTGAACACAACATGTTCTGCCAAAGTTAGAACAGTTTTGGTTTTCACACAAAATGTTTCTTCCTCTGTGTCTTTGTCTATGCTCTTCTCACTGGTGTGAAGTGGGTAGGACTAAGTTTGAAAAAGATGACGTACACCCCTCAGGATTTGGTAACATTTTGAGTCATAATCTGATGATAGTAGTGGGGTTGTTTACTCATGGTGACCATCAAACCACACCTACACAGCCCTGATGAAGACTATTTGTTTTGAGTATTATAGTAGTAGTAGTATTAAGACAAATCACACTTTTAAAAGTTCAGATGAGTCTAATCAAAATCAAATGAGTATGTATATGACATATAATCACTTCCTGCATAGTCACTGGTTAAGACTTACAGGATATGTGAGTCATTAAACTGGTTTCATTCCTACGAAAACAAAGTCATTGAACATTGAATTGTTTTCTGTGGTATTATGACTAATACAAAAAAAATTGGTGATTGTTGTTAGTTGTTATGGTTACAACTAGGGATGGAACGGTTCAGGTGGAAAATCCAAACCGTTCGGTTTGCTAGTCACAGTTCAGGACGTGTATGACTTATTCGGTTCATTTGAAATAAGTTATGAAGCCGATTTTGTATTTTCTCATGTAGAGTTAAGCTCCTGTTTATTGTCACACGAGAAATCAAGGCCTATTGAAGGAGGGTGGGACACGGGCGGACATGGGTCTTGAGGTATGGGGTTAAACACATGCGCAGTGTAACTGAAGCTGCGGTCACGCGTTGCTATTGGCTCAATTTCGGCGAGTGCAAACCAGATTTTACTGCGCATGTGTTGATGACGCGTGACCCAGCCCTCTTCTCAGGATGAAGTGCAGAGCGCGGCTGTCAGTCAGTTAAGGAAATGGCAAGTGGACACGATAAAGTACAGTTAGAGGATCCACCAGCATCGTTTCGCTCTGCTGTATGGGAGCATTACGGATTTAGTGTTACCTATGAAAATGACGGAAAAAAGTGGTGGATAAAACGGCGACTGTGTGTAAGCAGTGTGCAATACGTTGTGGTTTATGCTAGCGGCAACACTTCGGGTAGAAAAGAGCAACTCCTTCTCCCCGCAGCATTTAAACAGCCTCTACATGCAGACTCAGACAGTCAAAAACATAACTAAAGCATTGGGGAGGTTTATAGTGAAAGATATGCAGCCTTATGCAGTCGTGGAGGACGCTGGATATTCAGCATATGATTAACGTAACGTTACTTGAGCCGCACTATACACTTAAGCAACACAGTAATTCCAGCAGCACAATCCCTATAATGTGTTTTATATTTATTAATGATTTTTAAATAGCACAGTGGCACAGAAATCCAACCCTAATTTTCTGATACCAGTGTTGCATTAAAGCATGATGGAATTAGCTAGCTGACTAGGCAGATGTCCGCTAGTTAGATAGCTTTCTAGCTGATTCCACCAAGCATTAATGCTACACTGGTTACAGAACACGAGCTGAACAAAGTTGTCACTCATCTGGCAATAGCAATGTGCTTTCCTAAACAGTGATACGCATTACGTTGCTAAATTTGACTCCTTTACTCTGGCTCTCTATGCTTCGTAACATTACTACTCCACTGCTTGTTTTAGCCGTAGTGAGTCCGTGATTGCCATAAGTTGGTTTAGTTTATATGGAAGTTAGCCATGCTACAATGGTCGCAATGGCAATGGTACACATAAAAATGGTCGCCACTCTGCCCATCCTGCTACGTTGATTTGAATGGGAATGCCCGTTCTATTTTATTTCTATGGTGCTAAGTTAGTAGCTACAGTATGTACAGTTATGTTACTATGGAGATGATATTCTGGTCTGTCACACCTGCACTAATACACACACACCAACTCCGCATATTCCTAACCCAAAAGGTGTGTGGTGCTTCGTAGCTGTTCTGCAGCTTAAACAATGGTGTTCGATGCTTCATTTAATTCCAGCCTTAATGTGTGTGTGTGTGTGTCCATCTACATATTAACAACACGGTCAAGCTACGAGCTACATCCCAGACACCAATCAATCACATCAGTGGCAGCTGTGTCTACACACACAATCAAACATTAACTGAGAATATTAGATGAACTATTTTACCAGCAATTCTCATGATATACGCCCTCCTGCCACACCCAATGTAATTACTGGACGACAGTGAGAAATGGGTCATGAGAGATAAATGAATTTATCTGTGCACTAAGGATGTTAAGGCGGGACCAATAGATGGCATGAATACACTCCTTGAAAACACCCCAACACACACATCAGGACCTCCATCTGTCTTTGTCCATGGCCATTCTTAAAAAAAGCCCTACAGCAGCCATTTCTCTCTCTCTCTCTCTCTCGCTAACCGTCTGTTCCTACCTGTGCTGTGCTAAAGATCTCTCTGCTGGACGCAGAAAACTGAACTAGAATATCTTTTGGCTCCCTTTGGTGTAATCTCTGCCTCTTTGTTTTGCCATATTGTACTTTCCCATTTCTGTATTTAATTCTACAACACATCAATGTGCTCTTTCCTTTGAGAGGGGAAAAGACTGTGGTTGCTTGTTTTCTTGGGACAGCATCACACATGATATGATTAATGAACTGTTTGTTTACATTGTATCTATTCTTTGACTGGAAGGGAGTTTAGTGGTGTGTTCTTAATGACTCTGTGATTTATTAAACACAGAAAGAAGATGAATTGTTAATCCACACCACAGTAGGTGATCCACCGTTTCTCATGGTCTTTTCAAAGGGCTGGAAAATAATATTTTCCCTTTCCTTTTTATAGCTTGCATTGCTTATTTATTCTGTTTCATCTTTATATTCTATTTTACCTTTTCCCCACTGATCCTGCTTTGCATAAACAATCTGATTTTCCCCGCAGGGATCAATAAATCTTAAGTTTCCCTCCATATCTGTTTCTTCCTCAGATTTTCTGTCTTTTTTCAAGTAAACTCCCCTCCCTGTTTCTCTCTCTTTAACTGTCACCCTTTGAGCTCTCTCTCCTCTCTCTTTCTCTCTTGTTGAGTATCAGTCTCTCGTCCAATCTGCGTCTCTGTCACTCACTGCCTCTTTCTTCTCACACTTCATCTATACTTAGATCCAACAGTGAGCTGTCACCCCTCCACTTTCCAAACATACCTCAGCCTCAGAGTCTACTGGTGAAGCTGTCACACACACCCCAGTGACACTCATCAAAATACTGTGAATATCAACTGAAACATTAAAACAAAGTTACTTGATTGAACCTTGGAAAACCGGGAGGTGATAAAGATCAAATCAAACCCAGCACACCTCTGTACTTCAGACATTGTACAATAGATTCTCATATTTCTATGAGAGCTGTTATATAGAGCAAAGATAAACAAGTGAAGCAGAGCTGCAATATTTAGGATAACAAGTGGTTCCTATGTCTGGGTGTTGGCTCTCTGGCAGTTTAGCAGGCTAATTATACACATTATAGATGTGCGTTGCTGCCTGTGTGTCCATACCCGTATTTGTGCCCTGCTGTCAACCATGCCACCAACCCTCAGTAGTGTGGATTCTTTAATAATAATGTTTGTTTATCACCTGTTCGTTATGCTGCAAGCCATTTGGTTCCTGTGCATGTACGTACTGTAGCTCTTGGAAAAGAACAACATTTGCATTCTAGAGGAAAGTATGTTTAAAGTAAAAACAGGGATGTGCCCGTTTTTGATATTTATACAGTAGACAGGATATCAGAGCAAAGCCAAGGTCTTTCCACAGAGCTTCGCTTGGTGAAATTAACAATGAACGGATGAGAAACTGATATTCTTTCCTAGAAAACAGTGACCTGCTCCATTCAGATGGGGAGTGGCAGCTGACCTATGTGGATTGTAAAATAAGTTATGTTGTATTACTTTTAAGAAAAATATACACTGACAAGCAGTTTGAAGTCATTATCAACAAATTACAGGGTTCTACCATTATGTTTATAAGTTTTCTCATCAAATTATGAGTTAAACAAATTAAAGATTCAAATAAACAAAATGTTTTGTTTGGATGTTTGACTTGTTTCATGGTTTAACAATGCTACTCAATTTTCAGCCACACATCCACATTATACCACACAAAAATATTTTTCAGATCTAATTTTAGGAAAAATGTCAAAGTATAAAGACACACGACCATATGTACTGTATAAAATCCAAGTAAAAAAAGTCACTACGTGAAATAGCTACTATGGAGACTAACATCATCACACATAAATACAATTGGACTAATTGGATCAACAAGAGTCTCAGCTTTCCAGTCATACCTAATTTATGCAAGTCTAAGACTGTTTAGGGACCCCAGTATGCAGAAATATTCAAAAACACCATTTTAAAATAGGTGAAAATAACACATTTGTACTGCATGCAAAAAACTGCATGGATTTTGCCCAAAATTGCACGAGATTATCATAAAGTGAGCATGTCTATAAAAGGGGAGACTCGTGGGTACCCATATTGAACACATTTTCATTCACATATCTTGAGGTCAGAGACCAAGGGACCCCTTTGAAAATGACCATGACAGTTTTTCCTTGCCAAAATTTAGCATAACTTTGGAGCATTATTTAGCCTCCTTCGCAACATGCAAGTATAGTACCAATGGATTCCTTAGATTTTCTAGTTTCATATGATACTAGTACCTTCACTCTAGCTATAAAACTGAGTCTGGTACAACCTCTGAGAGACAGAATAGCAGCCAGGTCCGCCAGCAGACCGTCAGATTTTTAAGAGGTTAATTAAAAATCTATACTACTGCAATTTTCAAATCGCAGGAGGCAATAAGTGACATGTGTGTCAAAATAACATTTTAAATTAAATATTGTCATACTGCAGAGATGTCCTGGTCTACACATCATATTCCACAGGCTTAGGAAACATTTTTGTTTGGTACAGAATACAAGATCCATGGAAAAATCACACCAAAATAATTTGAATATGTTTTCCAATGAAAATGAGAATAATTATATTTTAAAAAAAACATCTAATATAAAAAATTATACTGCGATTGCAATATTAGTCAAAATAATCACAATTAGATTTTTTTTTTTTTTAATCATTCAGCTCTAGTTCTGGAGTAATGGTTGGATAAAACAGGGAATATGAAGATGCCATAACATTTATAGACAAAACGATTAAATCCAATCTGGCAGATTAATCAATAATGAAGATAATTGTTAGTTGCAGTCCTAAACAGAAAAAAAATAAAAAATTAGAGCTACTATTTCCTTTCGTACAGTAACTCAGTTGATCTCAACCTGCAGGTCATGAACACCAGGAAGTCACAAGATCATCTGTTGATGGCGGGTCAAGAGCAGCATTGTTTTGTTTTTTTAAAAAGTAACAAACAACAGTATTTATTTCAGTCTCGAAAGGCTCTTCCTTTCTAGCCCTTTTTAACTGATGCTCCTGTTGAATCCCAATGCAAAACATATGTTTTCCTTACATTTAGTCAAAGCAGGCAAAGGCAAAGTATCAAATGTGAATCCATTCAGTGACTGTAGCATTATGCTGATGTAATACAATGCCTGTGTTTGCGGAGCGAGAGTGAGGCAGAAGGAGAGGGGGAAGGGATGGAAAGATACAGAGGAGAGATGCAGAAAAGCAGAGGAGAGAGAATAGAGTAAGGGTATGAAAATGAGAGGAGAGAGAATTTGTTGGGGCCCCCTTTCCAACCAATAGCATGTGAATAGACGTGGCCAAAACACAGCGTCCAATCGTGTGAAAGATAGGCTGTCAGGTGACCGCATGGCTGCATGTTGCATGGAGGTGGCCGGCTAGCCTGGTTGCTACGGTAACTGGTCGGTATCCTAGAGACTGGCAAAAAGGCTTATAGAAAACTGAATGGTAAAACACCCGGAGAAAAGAGAGAACGATGGAAAAGACGAAACCTCATCCCATATCTCACACTACAGCACTCACACACTTATATATAACATATAACATATAACAGTGTGTGTGTGTGTGTGTGTGTGTGTATACGTATGCATTTGGGGTGTTGTGGCCATTAGAGATAAGAGCTGTTGAATTAGATTATCTTATTTTCACAGCTACAAACACACACACATGTCAACACACACAGCAGAGAAAGCACAGACAGTCAGGCCTGATGCTTCATTTGAACTATAAATAACAACAGTACACACCTAAATACAGGGATGCTTGATGATCCCAGCCTAGATATGCCCGTGTATGTCTGCGAATCATTTGAATAAAGGTGTGACAAGTCGACTGTGTGTGCGTGTCAGTGTGTGTGTGCGTCAGCTCAACCAGAGAACACATTGTACTACATTTTGTATGAGCCGATTTTGCCTTAGAAAAACCTTTAACAGTAGCTTTTTGTTTGTGTGTTTGTGTTTGTGCATCTTGTTTAATAGCAGAGCTTCGATATTAGTCCCAAAGCTCTAAGCTTGTCATTTGGAGAAATGGTTTTCTGTGAATTTTCAGGCCATATCTCCATGGTGAATTTGTATGCTGACGAGTACATGTATCACCATTGTTCGCTTTGGACAATTTCAGAAGTGTGACATTGTATAATTAATGTGATTATCAAAAAGAAGTGAGTACATGGTAAGCGATGATGCATAGGGGATAGGGTAAAATTAACTCCAAGAAGCTTCTCCCAGTGGCTTAAGTCTCTGGCACTAATTTCAATTTACATCATGGACACTCACTTCTTTGTTGAAATCCAACAGCCCTAACCACTGAATACTGGCTGTGAACGTATCCCCCTTTACCAGATATAAAAACTAGCTTGAGTCTGTTTAATCAGAGACAGTTCAGAATGGAGACGGCGCACTGAAAGTCAGTTTCCTGTATCTGTGTCACGTGGGTTTCGCTACTGCCCAACCACCTTTAGGAGACTAGCGGCATGCCCTGAGTCTATAAACTCTTGATAGGAGAAGTGAACATGAACACAGATTATGACTGATTCTTTAGCCCCATAGTCACCAAAGTAAATATTGGACAATTTCTTTACAAGACACATAACTTCCAAACATTCTGACAATACAATTTTTCTCTGTCTCATCAACACACTCTCGCGAGATCTGGTAACGTTCGCGAAAGCCCTGGCTAACTAATTTACATAATGCTAAATATGGCTGTTAGCTGTGTAAATATCTAATGTTAGCAAAATAAAATATAAATACATTATGCGTATATAATCCAATCTGCTTTCATCCATCCACACAACATTCGCAACACTTCCAAACGAGGTGGGGGATGAGGGGGAGAGGCGGACACGCCATGACCGCGCCCACTTAGGAGACAGGAAGTGTTTACAACTTCAAACCATTGTGGGAGCTTGTAATGAGTCATCTTTTTTATAGCGCATCTTTGGTTTAATGTTCTCCTTTCGGGCCAGGTCACACCAGGAAGTAGCAGAGTGAAATTCATCCACATGTCCTCGAGAAACAGGCAGTGCTAGGGACTTGGTGACGTTGGGCCTACTCGCAGGGATAATTGGTGAACCAGTGCAGATGGCGAGCTAATGGCTAACATGCTTAGCAGGCCAGGAACATGCTAACTCAACTGAGTCTAGTCAGTAACAATAGCTAACCGAACTGCTTTCTATTTTCTCTGCCATTTACTCCTCCCTTGCATTCTGTTCACAGGATTGTAGATCATTTCATTGAATTAAGAGTTACTGAAGAAGGGAAAAAAGCTCTCTGAGTTAGCTAACTAAGCTAACTGTTAGTTAGATTCACTGATTTTGCTGTTTTAAATGTTTGTGTAACATTCGGGATAACTTTTCAGTAGCAGCTTGTAAAAAGCAGGAACATTATTTATACTTTCTTGTTTAAGAAAAAATTGAGATAACATTATTGATGATTATGAAAATGCATGAGTCTGGCTCGACTGTGAGTGCATGTGTGTGGCCAGTGAGGTTGGGGGGTTGCGGACCGCATTGTGTGTGTGTGTGACAGCCTATGTGCGTTCGGAAGTCATAAAAATGCTGGCACTCATCTGGCTCTAACACTCATCCTACCATGATAAAACTGCAGTGTTAGTGTGTGTGTGTGTGTGTGTGTGTGTGTGTGTGTGTGTGTGTGTGTGTGTGTGTGTGTGTGTGTGTGTGTGTGTGTGCGTGTTTATCAGCACCCCGAGGGCAGAACTTTCTGCAGTATAAGACTAGAAAGCAGCAGTGATGCACTAGCTTCCTGGCAGACTTAACACACACAAACACACACACAAGCACATTTTCCATCTTTTTTTTCACCCCATTTTCCTCTTTCTCTCCCTCTCTCCCTCTCTCCCTCTCTCCCTCTGTCTCTCTCTCTGTCTCTATCTCACCACTCAGCCCATTACTCCGGTCTATTCAAGTTTCCCCCCTCCCTTTTCTCTGATAGAGAACTGAAGAATAGTGAGGAGAAGCAGCTATGGCCAGAGAACAGCTCCACCACACACATAACCTCACAGAGAGAGAGAGGGGTGTGCTGAAGCGTATTACTGTATGCATGACAGAACTCATACAGGACTCACTATAGCAGTGAACTCACAAAGAACACATCCGACCATACAGACATTAAGTCTTGCTCTCTTTCTGTATCATGCAGCACTTCCTCTGTGTGTCACCCTCTTCATCACAACAGCCTCCAGTTCGGTCTTTATCTACCATACCACCATACCAAGGCCTTCAGCTGCACACTGTCACAAGCCTGGTGCGTGTTTGTGTGTGTGTGTGTGTGTGTGTGTGTTAATATATATATATATATGGATGATCAAAGAGCTAATATAACATAAAGTGTAAGGGCCTGGTGTGACTACCCAAACTTTAAAATGATAAATGAACGCATTGTGTTGGCGAAAGTTTCCCACTCCATCATTATTACAAAGGCTGGAACGATATGCTTATCTCCTGATTCAATACTATCACGATACTTGGGTGCCTATTCGATATGTATTGCGATTTTTAAGTATTGTGATTCGATATTACGAGTTATTGCGATTTTTTTTATGGATCACAATGTATCTCAATGGAACCTCCTCCGTTAATGTTAGCCGTTATTTAGCCAAACATCTAACGGCTAACATTAACTAGCTCCTCTGCCAATTTCCACACAGATTCGTCGATAATGCTTTACTGCATCCTTTACAACTGGATGCTGCTAGTCTCGAGATCTGCCCCTATACCTTATGACAGTGCATTAGTTAAGACCACCTAAACCAAGTCCAAGTCATGACCAAAACCAGAGTGTATTGAGACTGAGACAAGACCATGACTTTGAGGGGTTGAGACCAAGTCAAGACCAAGACCAGTGCCAGCTGCAGTACTGCTGTGTGTTTTTAGGTATAGCCAAATTTTATTACTGAAGATTTGGCTGACATCTCTTCCCAGACAGCCACAGCTTCGTCTCCTGTCCCCTGCGTTCACTTTCTTGGAGTGCGTGTGAATGGGGAGGTGGAGGGGTGACAGCCGTTAACAGTAACAAAAACTTCAAATTAGAAATGAGTGAAGTAATTGGTTGCATTTGAAGCAGCAAGTTTTACATCCAATCACAGTATTGATGTTAACAAATAAATCAGACTATCAGAATGCGCAGACAATTTAGTGATATCCTAAATATAAGACCGATCTCAAGTACTACAAAACTGACCCACGGTACATGCAGACTGCGGTACTGTAATTTTGCATCAACTTGGTACCGAGGTATCGGTTCTTTTGGCATCCCAATAATAAAATACATTATCCCTCCTCTTGCCGCCATTACTTCGACTAGAGAAGTAAAAGAAAGAACATCAAGATTTGTCAGCTCCGTAAACCACAGCAGTGCTGACAAAGCACGATAAAACAAGAAAAAGTACAATGTATTTGTGTTTTTGTATTTTGAATGTATACTATATAAAGACTACATGCCCTTTTTAAGAATAGAAATATAACAATTTTGATTCATTTGATTCTGCGGCCAAACTAAAAGTTGGGGATAGATACTTGCGGACATTGAATACCTGCAGCCAATCAGTAAACAGAGTCCTGTGACTCCCGTGTCATGTTGACCCATGTTACAAAGAATTTCTTCCCACCTGAAACCCATGAACACGCTTCCCGGTCGTAGAAAAATGGAATTATTGTGGCGATCCACACTTTGCCGCTACCTGGTGTGTTTTCAGTGTTAGAGTTTAGGGAATGAATGCAGTGAATGAGTGTCCTCACAAGTATAGGGATGCATGTATGTATGTGTAAAAAGAGGTGAATGTTAGCACATGGGTTGGAGGATAAGTGAGCTGGTCAGCTTGTGCACAAGGAAATCAAATGCTGTCCTGGCACAGATTTTGTTCTACAGCCAGCTTGCTAGTTTAGTCTGAATGGAAAGAGAGGAGTGAGGGAGGGAGGAGCAGAGATGGGAAGGATGAGGAGAAAAGAGAGGGATGGGATGAAGATGAAAGAGACCAAAAAAGATGAAGAGACAGTGAGGAAAAAAGGGACAGAGGAAGGACACCGATAAGAATGGTTGAGAGGGGGAGAGAGAACCAGCTTTCCATTAAAAGTCCAGACACGTTGGGGCCCATGTTGTGTCATTGCCCAACACACGGACACACACACAAACCCTTGAGCCTTTCCTCCACTAGCTGATCAATAGAAGCAGCACTTAGGATTGCAGCACAAAAAGAGCTAGAGCGGGAGAATGAGGGAGGCCTTTGAGGAGGAATTAGGAACATTCCAGCGTTGGAGTCGGGTAGGTATCTAAAAGCCCTCGCCGTCATGATTGTATGGTCAAACTGCAGAAAATAAAATACTGTTGTGCTGGTGTGATGTGTTCGTACACTCCAACATCAGAGTTGAGAATCCAATCAAGACAGCTTTAAGATATTTATCTCTTAAGGCGCTTCCATCAGATTGTTTGAATACAGTGGCTGCACTGTAAGGATTTTTCTGAGTGCAGTTTAAATCCCCTATTCAAGTATAAATGCACACATATGTATATTTATATTTAAGCACAATACAGAACAAATGTCAGACTGACGAAGGGCTGAATAATTTTAGGAAAATATTCAATTGTGATTTTTCTTTTAAAATTAAAATTGCAATTATTTATATTATTTAAAATACAGTACAATACTGCACATAGTATCGAACAAGAATTGAATGTACCAAGCATAATCAAAAAATTATCTTCTTGTTTTAACTTACTAAAATCATATAAATTCGCTCATATTTAAGACATCACATTATTGGTATATTCAACATATCTGAACGCTATAACCACGGCGTTCAAAAGTTCTGTTACGTTTAGTGAAAACAGCTACATTATTGGCAGATAACTTATACTAATAATGATAAACTGCTGGTAACATCTGATGCTGTTTTGATATGTGACTGACAACCCCACCATGATAAGGCTGATAGGTACCATCACAGACTGACGGGACAGAGTGCTTCACAGCTCTGAATCCTGGAGGTCTCAATTTAGAGCATTTAAGGTGGTAAGCTGAAAACGATGACAGCTACCTGTCCGACACTGAAGTGAGGCGACCACCTAGATCGTTTAAGTAGGAAAAGATTTCCCACTCTGTTGATCTTTTATGAACAGCAGAAAAACGCATTCAGTCTTTTCAAATATAAAAAATGATGCAGGTGGTGTTTCTTCTTCCACAAAACCATCTTTGGCCAAGGTTAAATGCACATACAGAGACCTTATTAACGAGTTACTTTGCCAACTCACAGAATAAACCTTAATTTGCAACAGTAAATGTACAGGCCACAGTTGTCATTACAGCTCAAATATATTTGAAAGTTGCCCTCTTTCAAATTTCAAAATTCTAAATATAAACAATTAATCTTTCAGCCCTGGTCTGAGGCCACATTTTAGTCTTGTCTGGCTACTAAAACAGCCTTTAGGAGTCTGAACATTGTGTTCCATTACTATCTATTGCATATCAAATTTTCTTTATAAGTAAACATTTGTGCTTCAAGACAGAGAAAAGATTTACCTTCTAATATATTGTGTTGAAAATGCAACATTTTAGTGTCATTTTCAATCACTTTAAATGTTGTCTTTCATTCTTTTATTCAAGAGGAGGCAAAAATTAGATCAGCAATGGAGATGAAGCAACAGTTGGACTAGGGCTGCATGTGATTGTCATAAAGTGGGCATGTCTGTAAAGGGGAGACTCGTCGGTACCCATAGAACCAATTTTCATTCACATATCTTGAGGTCAGAGGCCAATGGACCCTTTGGAATATCGCCATGCCAGTTTTTCCTCCCCAAAATATAGCACAAGTTTGGAGCGTTATTTAGCCTTGTTTGCGACAAGCCAGTAAGGCATGGCACCAATGGATTCCTTAGGTTTTCTAGTTTCATATGAAGCCAATACCTTCACTCTAGCTTTAAAACTGAGCCCGTAACAGCCTTCAAAAAATCGAATAGCGGCAGGGCCCGTTGGATTTTTAAAAGGTTGTGTTTTGGAGTATCGAAAGTATCGCACAACATAATATCGCAATAGTCGTGTGTATTGATATTTTCTTACACCCCTAAATTGGACATAAATAAACATAAACAGATAGACAGATGCATGGATGGATAGATGAGGGTATGAAGCAAAGATAGTGAGGGGTTGAGAGAAGGTTAGAGGGAAGAAAGGAATACAGGAGGGAGGAAAGAGAGCAGGACAAGTGGACAGGACGGAGGCATAGATGGATTCTTTTCCATTGCATATGTGCACAGGGGAATGGGTCTTATGCCTCTTATGCCCCCCCCTACACACACACACACACACACACACAAACACACACCCACACACACCCACACACACACAGGGGACACCCCATTTAAGGCTAAATTATTTATGAACAGACAGATGCAGCTTTTTATGAAGTTAATAATTGAAGAAAGATGAATTAGAGGGGAGTGAGGGGAAGACGAGGATAGAGAGGAGAGACAAAGAGGGGGAGGAAGGAGAGATTATTTTATTTTTCTTAGAAATAGTTTACTATAAACCAACTCAAAATGGAGGGCTGGCCTCCTCTTAGTACTGTACATCATCTATATTTCTGTTCTCAGCTATCTCACTGTCCCTTGACCTTCTTCTCCTTTTCTTCCATTTTTTTTCCAACATCAACAGCGGTCATCTTCATCTTCTCTTCAGCATCTTTTTCCTCTCTCCCTTCGTCTCAGGTGCCCTTGTTACCATGGCAACAGCAGACATCAGAATTAATCACCTCGAGCGCTCACTTCTCTTGCAGCACTACAGTGAGCACATACACATATACACACGCGTATACACACACAGTGTCAGGTTGACATGACACTGTCCTTATTGCTGACTCCACATAACTGCAACATTTGTTCAGTATCTTCGCCGACACTAACGCATGCACGCACGCACGCACGCACGCACGCACGCACGCACGCACGCACGCACGCACGCACGCACGCACGCACGCACGCACGCACGCACGCACGCACGCACGCTGAATTCCAGGAATACATTTACAAAAACATTATTTCAAATCTTTAAGTAACAGTTATTCACAATGCTGGCGTTCAAATGTTAACATGTAAAGAGGAATGAATGCATTTAGAATTGCAATTTTCAGATTATATTCTAACCATTTTCTTGACAGTTATCATAAAATGAATCGAAACTGTGCTACTGAAGAGGTGCAATCTGTTAGCATTAATCAATGATGTGTGAGATTTGGGAGGATAAAGTAACCCTTCAGTTGCATCACTTTCATGTTGTGCGTCGTGCTGCTGTCTACCAAACCCCAGCGGGAATTTCAGCTGATGGAATCTTTCCCGTATCAACAGATAATAATGCGACACGGCATTTTCATCATCTGCGAGGAATAGTGCAACCAATAGTGTAATGTTACTAATTGAGGGTAGTGTCTGTGTGTGTGTGTGTGTGTGTGTGTGTGCAGGTATGGCATAATCACTGAGCAAAGCTATAGGGAAACATGTCTCCGATAGAAAGCTGATGTGTCGTGTGAGCGTTGTGTCAGCCGAGAGTCGGATAATCATGCTCTCGAGGTGGACAAAAATACAGCTCTATTGACCAAAGACAGGAAGAGAGAAGAGCCGAGAGAGAGAGAGAGACTCATGCTGATGGTATCTGCTAACCTTCAATTAGCAGCGGTAGTCAGCAGGGCATTGATTAGCCTCTAAATGCCAGAGCAGTGTGCAAACACCCGCATCCACATCCGCATCCACATCCAAAGACACACACACACTCACATGCACAGGTAATGTCAGAAGTTGTTTCACAGGGATTAGATGTTCATGGACGCTAGTGGTGAAATGACGATCAAAAATCAAAAACTGTTGCAGATTTAGCCATGATACAAGTCGTCACATCTGCATCAATCTTGCATTACGATCACAGTGAGCAGCATTACATTACAGGAAAGGTGACGAAAGTAGCTCAACGTTTCTCCTCACCATGTCATTTCCTTTGTGTCAGAGAGGTGTTGACTTCCCCCCCATAGTACATCTCAACAGAAATTGAAGGTACGTAAAATTTCCTGAATTAATTATATCTACAAACTGCCTTTTCTTCCCACGGACTAGTAAGACATTTTGCTTAACAACTGCTTTCAAATCTGCATTTTGAGCAATTTCAGTCAAGCTTCATGGAACAGCACTGCACCGAGGCTGCTCTCCTTAATGATCTTCTCACCGCCGTCCCCCAAACATGATCTATTTTAGCTCTCTGACCTTTGCGCTGCCTTTGACACTGCTGATCATTGGATTTTAAATCTTAATCAGAACGTGGGCATCTTTTGCTCATCTTGAAATTGGTTTCACTGCTAAATGACAGCAAATAAAGTCAGCCAGGTGAATATATATATATATATATTCACCTGGCTGACTTTATTTCCCTACACCTGTCTGAGTTAGCAAAACCTCCAAAGACTAGACCTTGTTCATTAAACTAAATGTCCATGTGAGACTCCTCAGACAGAAAAGATTCTGGCTCCCCATCAATTTCATTGATTTAAAAAAGTTACAGGACATGCTGAAAATGTCTGAAATTGTTTCTTTCTTCTTCCTCCATCTTTTGCTCAGACTGCTTTTGTCTCACGCTCTCATCTGTATGGCTTCTACTGTGTAAGTGCAAAAATGTGTCCTTCGACAAAAATAATTAACAGCATGCTGACTGTGTTGCTGTATGTGTGTGTGTGCATGTGTGTGTGTGTGTGTGTGTGTGTGTGTGTGTGTGTGTGTGTGTGTTTGTGTGTGGTAAACTGTATGTGAATGTGGCCAGCAGAATGTGTAAGCCTGTAGAAATACATCAGCATTGCATGTCATATCTGGATATGTGCCTGTCCTTGGGTATGTGGACAGTGTCATCTCTGACTGTGTGTGTGCTTGTGAGTGCATCTCTGTGTCTATGTGTGTGTGTGTGTGTGTGTGTGTGTGTGTGCGTGTTTGTGTGTGTGTATGTTGCCATAGATCGGGATAGACAGTGCCTCGCCGGAAGATACAACTGAGTCAGAGTTTCACTACCTGGTCAGAGACACAGCACCAAGGCCAAGCACTCATACATTAGCTGCCTGATCATAAACTGTATATATAAATGGACGACGCATCACTTCTTCCCACTGTACACAAGTGAGGCCAAAATATCTAGGATACGGGAGTTGCCATCTTGAGATATTTGACATTATTTGGAGTCATAGTCTGTAGTGAAGTAGAAATCGGGATCCTGGTGTCACCATTCCACCCACACACCTGCAACTTGTTGCAAGACAGAATCACAGCTGTCTATCATGACGTCTTACCCCCTTATGTCATCAAATAACTAATTAAAACCAAACTTATCAGAAAAAACTAACACTTAACATACATCAGCATGATAAGAACTACCTAAAATGATAGAAACCATCTTTGGGAGAAAACAAATTTCACGTGTACTTTGACTTTTTAGTTTGGCCCATGTCCCATCCGCTAACATAGAGGAGGCGGGATTTATAACCTATATTGCAGCCAGCCACCAGGGGGCGAACCAGATGTTTTGGCTTCACTTTTGGAGAGCTGTCATGTTGTCCATCTTTATATACAGTCTATGTGCGTTACATGCACACAGTTCATAGGTCACAAGTATGCAAAGATACATTTGCATGCCTTGAAAATCCTCATACTGTAGATTCACAGCTTGCATACAGAGAAAAGGATTCATCACTTCAATCATCACTTTTATCTGACAACACAATAACTTTTTGATCTTGGAAACAGCCCACTGATTTGGAATGAGTCGTTCAGCTTTAACAGAGCACTGACAGTGCGGGCTCAACCATTAGCCCATCCGAGGGATTAGGAAAATTACAGAAAAGAAGCATAACTCATAACTGAATTTATGTGATGAAAAGATGAGAGAGGATTTCATCCACAGATGAAGATGTTTTTGTACAGCTGAATCACTTTCATTCATGTCAAGAATAGCTGCTGTAATGACTGGATATTCCTTCCCGATACAAGTAATTTAAATCATCTGAGTTGAGTCTGTGTGCGAGTGTGTGTGTGCGTCTCAGTGTGTGTGCCTTTTCATTTTATATTTTGGATAAGCTTTGATCCAGAAATGAAAGTGTGGATGCTGCAAAAAAGTGATTTTATATGATGTGAATCATAAAGCTTCTCTACCTACTAAGCTGCAATGCAGATGCACTGCTCTTTCTCTCTCTGCTTTGCTTTCATTTCAAACCGTGTTTTTTATGCCACTTTCACCTGCCTTTTTTCACCGCATTCCACAGATCACCAGAAATGGTTCCCACTCGCAGCTCAGTCATTGGGATTGCTTTGGGTCCCGACTAACAACGGTCATCAGACTATGTTACTGTGACCTGAGCGCAACACAGACTAGTCACAGCACAAGGTGTAACTGATACATACTGCTAGCTAACTTGCTAATATGTGATTCATTCAGATTGAGAAGATAAAGAAGTAAAATGGAATATGGTTGATATATCTGGCCTTACACCAAATGATCCTTACTAATAGGGCTGTAACGGTTCTTGTATTCGTGCAGCCGCATGCTGAACACACGGTATTTAGATTGATGGACGTGACGTTGAACCAAAGTTCACAAGCTCGTTTCCACCAAGCAGTCCTATTCAGTTTGTTACAAATTATAATGGTTATTGTCGCGTTTCCATTAGCAAAAGTTGTGGATAGTACATGGTACTTTCTTTAATACCAAGTTGGTCGAGGTTCCAAGTGAGCTGAGTCGATACTAGAAGGTGGAATTAAAACACTGCAGACCACTGATTGGTCAGAGAGAATCGTCACTAGTGTGACATGGGACATCCTGCACAAACCTGCAATTTTGAAATAGCCAAGCTTGTCAGTAGCGACTGCAATTTATTTCACTTGATCCAGATTATAAAAAATGGCAGCCTGCAAAACTATAACGTACAATTGACAAAGTGCAGATATTCCTCTGTTTGGTTACCAATGAAAGAATTCAGCACGTGCCCCGTTGAAGATGATGTCACGGCAGATTCACGCAGCGTCACTACGGCGACCAGCTGAATATCCTGCCTACATTTAGGAGGTACTATCCGCAGTGGAAAACGATTTGAGAAGGACATGGTACCAAAAAGTGAGTTGAGTCGAGTCGAGCTGAGCAGTACCAGGGAGTGGAAACACAGCTTAAGTGAAGGATTCACAAGCTAAGACAACCCAACCCTGAACAGTAACTTATCAGACTCCTGACAGCACTATGCCTCTGTACTCATCGAAACCTTTAAGGCAGATTCAAATGTTAGAAATTGTTTTAGAAGATTGCTGTGCTTCAAACGAGGAGATTTGTACCTCAGAGACTTCTGAACTCCATGACAATCTCTCTGAGTGACTCATGTCAGCATGATGTCAACACCACTCAACAGGATTCAAATCAATTTTGTCTCTTCTCGGCATGTCACTATTACAGGGCAAATGGCCTCCACCCAGGGTTTCCACCAGTGTATTGCAAGCCCGGCAGCCCACCAGCCCTAAGTTGACTCCCCGCCGGGCCTAATAATTGGGGAATTATATATTCGTCACGTTTTTTTTTTAACTAAAATGTGTTATACAAGTAGCAAACTCTTTTAAGGAATAATTCAGTGCTTAACCCCTGCTCACCCCTGACCTCTGCTCCAACTTTGCTGGTTATGCCGGGCATAATAATCACCAGCAGTCTTGCTGATAACGGAAACAACAGAAAACAAGATCAGCTCTCTCCCGCCCGGGCTGGAGACACTGATACGGTCAGCAAGGTCACCAAAAGATCCCAATTTCTGACTTGCAACGACTCAGACAGAAGACAGGATGCCTTGGATTGACAGGGCTCCTGCCTCACCACATATCCCAAAATTAATTTGATTTCTTCTTCCAGGCATGGCCCCCTCCAACAATTGTTCACATCTTTATTTTGATTGTTGGTTGAGTGAAGAAGTTGGACTCTGCAAACCTCTCTACTGCTGCAAATGTATCAAATTTGATAAAACTTCTTGTCAGCCACAATCTGTCTTCTAGTACAGGGAAGTTTGTTCTATTAAATCAGTCAGTTCTTTTGCTGGAAAATCTATTTCAATTAATGGTTTTAATAACTCCATACAAACTTGATTTCATGTTTGTAACTAAAGGTTGGCTGGGCACAAAACAACAGTGCACCGAACCTTACTGAAGGAGTATATTGCCTAGGTCTTCAATATTGAAAAGAGTTCCATTTGAGAACAGCATGGACAGTCAAGTCTCCATCCTGACCTCACAACGTGGTGAAAATACACAGTCACACAGCAATAATGGGTGAGAAATTCAATAGCAGCAACCTTTTACCCCTTCAATCCCTATAAAAAGACACATACTTACACTCAGACAGAAAATGGCACAAAGGAACACACACACACACATACACACACACACACACACACACATACAGCTGCTGCAGCCGTCGTGCTCTGCCAAATGGCTGGTTTCTAAATAAGAGGCAGTCATCAAATATAGATTCAAATGTCCTTCATAATTTATATCTACATGGCACAGCGGCCGCATAGACACACACACACACACACACACACATGCACAAACGCACAAACGCACACACACACTTTCTGAACATGTGTATACCGCATGTGTGTATGGGGGAATGCGTACGTCACCAAGCAGGAAAACTAGGACACAACAGAAGAACAAAACTAGGTGGAAACCTAGTTCTGTATATGGCTGGACCGTGTTTGGTCAATGTGCTAAACTGTGGCCAAATTGTTACAGGGATAGTCAGCGGTGTCTATAAATTGAATTCCTGGATATTAAATGTTCATCTGCAATTTTCTGTAGTGATCCCAGTCATATTTGTTCTCAAAGTGTACTGATGTAGCAGCGGGGGAGAGAAAAGGTCTCAACAACTGTTGGATGGGTTGTCATGAAAGTGGTTCAGACATTCATAAATCAAAAATAAATCATTAATTTGTCCTGTACAATACTAGCAGATCCACCGCACCCTGTATATAACCCATCAGCCTCAGCTTTACTTTGTCTTTACAGCTAATAAGCAAATATTAGCATGCTAACACACTAAACTAAGATGGTGAACCTGGTAAATATTACCTGCTAAACATGAGCATATTAGCATTGCCACTGTGCGCTTGTTAGCATGCTGACGCTCAATAGAGTGCTACAGGAACGAGTCCTAAAACCTGGAAATGAGTTAGCATTTTAGCACTTACGTACTTCCCTCGTCTGGAAGTCAATGTTTTTTTTTTTATAAATATCCCACTCATGAGTTTTGAAGCCTTTATGTGTCTTAAAAAAGCGGTTGCTAACAAGTGGCTAAATGAGACTAATAAACGTCATCACGCCGACTTGTCCGCCTTTAGAGCCTTGTTGTGTTTATACTCGCATTCATGCGACCCTGGTGTAGTTCATTTATAGCCTAACATTAGCTTTTTACTTCAAGCGATTGCATCACATTTAAAAAAACATAAAAGTGGTCATTTGTGAAGATTATCTTGCTGAATGAAACGTGTCAAACACGTTAACATTTGTTTGCCACAGAGCTGATTTTCAGCATAATCCAAACCCGATGGAAAAATCCCATTGGCTTTTGGTCAAGGGAACCCAGGGCGATGCTAACTTCCTGGTTGGCCTACAAAAATACGTAATCCCTGTAGCACTCTATGCATGGCCTCAGTACAGCTGCTGTCTTATCTTTGTCAATATTTCTTTGTATGATGTTTTTGTAAAAGATGTATCAGTTTTGTGCTGTTGAAGCTTCTCACACTGATTATGGCCCTGACACACTTATGGCTGTTTTGCTATCATGTGATGTGTGTTTACTTCTTCTTAAGGCAGATCACACAACGAGTGGCTACATAACTACTTACTGCACATACGGTTTTAGGGTATATTTTATACGTTTATATCGGATTATATCTTTATTTTTTAGCTTTTACCTTGATATCCAGGTCATTGTTTTTAGCTAGTATTGGACCAAACTGATAATGACCATCACATCCGCCCATCCTTATATGCTAATCATATGTCCTGGTGTCTATTTTTAGCCAGGCTTGATTACCAGCCAGGCAGACTGAGCCTTCCCCAGAGCCTCCCCCCAGTTCACTATATGGTTCATGCTACAGTTTTCTACCAGAGCACAAAGCATTGTGCTGCCACAGAGCCATACTTTAATTACATTAGTGTCTATTTTAAGACAGTTATAATTAACAGGATACCTACGATACCAACAGTACAGTGCTATTTAAGGGATACTGGTAAAGCATACTCTAGTACATGTTAAAGTCGCAATGCTAGGATACTTTTGACTTAGTTAGCTAACTCCCCATGTCCAAACTTACAATCATGTGACAATTAATGTAAAAAAAAAAATGCCTGTTTTTTTTTCACCTTATAATGGTTAATTCACGGCTTATAGGTGCAATAACACATTTTGATTCATTTTGCCTCCTATAGGTAACAACTGTTAGGGCCACTCTCACTATACCTTATTTTTAGAAGCTCTGAAAACCATACTTTGGAAAATATTGACCAGCCAGTTAACAATGGGAGGCAGGAGATTTACACATCTGAGGTTTTGCGTGACAGAGATGATATATGAATCTTATAGGCAGGTGTCTATTTTTAGCCTGGCCTAATTAGCTGCACCAGCAGTCGGCTGCCAGATTGAACACAGAACAGAGAGAAATTCAAGCACAACAATGACAACGAATGTCAGTACACAGTACAAAAGTTTAAATTGCACAACATACAAATACTTCTATACTCATGTACTGCTGAATTTCCCCCACAGTCGACTTTGTGACAAACTGTCTATAGAAGAAATTGTTCCAACCTATATTAAACTAAAAAGTTAAAATTGACTTTGTTCGTTGTTGTTACATCGCTTTAGTGCATACTGTACTGTATATGAAGGTTTTTTAAACACAGGAAAACACGCTAAAAATAGGCGATAGACTCCTTTCCCATTGCCAGTAGACAAGTATGCCTTTCTGTGTTTTTTCTTCAACGTCACAAACGCGCCGGAAAACAGGGTTAGTAAACAGTTTACTTCTTTTTACATCTGTTACTTATTCGTTCTCTCTTTCAAACTCTCAAACGAGAGTCGGTGATTGTAGGAACAGTGGAAAGACTAACAAAGATGGGTGTTATTTAGTTTCTGTCAAGTTTGAATGAAGTATGTTTTACAATGATCAGCTGGGTAAACTGACCGTTTCTGTCGATGGAGTCTGGTAGCTTTGAGGAGCTCATATAACGGCTGTTGGTGATTGGTGGAACAGTGGAAAGATGGTTTTGATGAGTTTTATTTTGTTTATGTTGAGTTGAGCGAGGTAAAATTACTGTTGTCTGACTGGATCTGGTGACTTTGAGGAGAGCATATTAATTGTATATTGTGTAAGTAAATAAATAAGAATAATTTTCCAAATCCCTGTTGATTTTATATATTAAATATTCACTTCATCACGTGTCACATAGCGTCGCACCGTAAAAGGGGCCAAAATTAGCTTGTCCACCCTGGTGTCATGTTTCCATCACTGCCGATCGGAGCTGGAGCCAAGAAATACCCGTGACTGTGGAGTCATTTGTCACGCGAATGAATGTCGATTGAAACCTTTTCCACTGAAGGCAAGAGCCAGATGTTAGTGGGGTTTTTGTTCGAGTGGGAAAGGGGCTTAAAAGGCTGTATCCACAGATATGGTTATGTAAGGCAACACACAACAAAATACCTTAGGAAATAGGATTTATATAACCAATTAATTGAATGGAAAAAATAACCTTTTTAAAGGCAGATAAAATAACCACATGGGCCTGTCTGTAGTCGGCTTATCCAGTGAGTTAAATATCTGACACTTCTAGGTATTATAAAAAATCGTATAGATCCAATATTACTGTATGCAGTCCTGCACATTATTTTGCATCATTGCCCTCAATTGGATAATACAACCAGAGCTCGTAAAGGGATAGATACCTTGGTATAAAGCAAAATCTTAAACAGTTGATAAATCTCTTTCACCTATAGTATATATACAGTATATATCATCCCATAGCTCCTCCGAGTGTGCGTCTGTGTGTGTTTGCAAACAGCATGTACTGTTTACAGATACAGTACTGTAAGATACTGTATCTGTGGCCTGAACTGACACAACAATTGATGACATTTGGCTGTTTTGCAGAGGCATGGAAATGTGATGATATTAACGCAGGGTACTTTATCAACCTGATACATTCTATACACACACACAGGCATGTAGTAGCATAGCGGTGTGCCAATGAGCTAAATAAACCCCTAAGGACCATCTCCAGTGCTCCCTCCCTCTCTCTCTCTCTCTCTCTCTCTCTCTGTGCTCTTTTTCTCTCCTCCATCACTCTATTCATCATGTTCTACACCTGAGGGAGAATATTTCATCTCTCTCCCTCCCTTCCTCTCTCTCTCTCTCTCTCTCTCTCTCTTGCCCGCCCTCTCGGGGGAGTATGGTTCATGTTCTGTCTCTCTCAGCACCTGAGAACCCAGTCCCTGAGGTAACACACAACCCTTGAGAAAACTGGACTACTGGACACACATATAAATGTCAGCTGCCTTCATGAGTGACTGATCACATTTATCCAACACTCCCGTTTTCTCTCTCTTGCCCTTTACCTTTTTTCTAGAAACAAGTCATATTCTCAATCTCAGCCGTTCTTGCTGGCTAAATTTCCCCTCCAATCACTTTTCAGGTTTTCACAAAGCCACTGAATCTGTGTATGTGTGTTTGACTTTTGACAGCGTGAGGCTTTTCTTTGAAGGCAATGCTTAGCAAACCAGCACTGATGATTGGCGGCCCTGGTAACTGAAGGCGACAGAAGCAAGTCATCATGGTCCTGTTCTTAGCGGTGCAGTGTTGTGGCGTGGCGAGACGGGTCCATGTGCCTGTCAAATGATGCTGGCAGCACCAGTCTGGCAAACACAGTGAGCAGGTAAGCGAGAGAGAGGCCGTGTAGTAAGTGTGTGTGTGTGTGTGTGTGTGTGTGTGTGTGTGTGTGTGTGTGTGTATCTGCAGCTTTAGAGAGCTACAGGGCGATTTATGGAGCTCTGGCAGAGAACTAGTTGTGTGTGGGTGCGTGTATGTTGCCTCCCCTAAAGGCCCTACTCTGAGCCTTTCTGATGTTATGCACTCTGACGTGTTTTGGAGGCTTTACTCTATCTAAAAGGCACTGTTGGTTCACAGACGCACACACAGGGAAGACAAGAGGGCAAGGAATGAGAGGCTTTAGCTAAGTGGAGTCAAAAACACACTGAGTGGGTCGCAATCAAACAGTGCGTACATGCAGATGCACACACACCCCATGTGGTTCTTTTCAGAACTAATCTTGCCCTCCGTGGCTAATAATAGCACAAATAACAGGCATAATTGTGTCTTAAACACAACTTCAATCTCTGTTTTTCTTTTCACCACTCCATTTGACACTCTCACATGAAACCTCAATGCCCTGTGACAAATTCAAGGAGACTGTCTCTTATATATATTCAATGTGTAGAGCTGATTAGGGGATTATCTGAATAGCCAATTGAGAGAAAGGTCTTCCAGACATTTTTTAAGCAAAAAAATACCAAATTTCACTTATTCCAGGCTCTCAAACATGCATATTTAATGCTTTTTTGTCATGTATGATGTTAAAGTGAATATCTTTGGGATTAGACTAAGAGTCTACAGCCACGCTGGCAGCCCTGTGAGGCTGCACCTAGGCATGGTGGAGCTTTGAGCTAATTGCTAACATTAGCATGCTAACATACTCACAGTGACAATGCAAACATGCTGATGCTAAGATGGTATAATGTTGTTTACCATGTTCACTATCTTAGTTAAGTGTGTTAGCATGCTAACATTTGCTAATTTGCTAAATGTGGGATTGGGAGAATTTCTATTGTCTCTCAACGGCTCTCAACATGGCGATGGCGAGCTGCGGCTCGCAGCTAACGGTGCTTACAATGCTAACAGTGCAAACAACAGCGAAAGTGCTGACAGAGCTAACAGTGTTTACCTGAGGGAGAACCGGAGGGTGGCTGATATACTTCCGCAACAGCGCCGTTATCAGCTGTGACCGCCGTATGAGAGCATTGCAGAGTGGCGGCCTTGACCTATTGCCAGCGGGGTACGCTCACATACACAAACATGCACTAAAAGCATGCGCGGCCAGCCCAGCTACAGTATGTCAAGAAAGCGAGGAGAAACTCGGATTATAACACACACAGAGGCAGACTGACTTAATTCTCTGCTCAGGTAGACATTACTCAGGTATATATTTACATAGCTAATAGTTGTTTGCTGCTATTTTAATGCTCTGAAAATTGAATTTAGCACAGCTGAGTAGGACAAACCAGATTTAACGGAAGCCCAATTGTTGTCAAGACATTTCATTTGTGGCGCCGAAGGAGAAGTTGGGGATCACCAAAGTTATTATGATTCATCGTCTGGGAAACATGAATATCTGTGCAATTTCAAGGAAATCTATCCAATAGTTGAAGAGATATTTCAGTCTGGATTAAAGCGATGGACCGAAATTTAGCATCGCAAAAAAACAAGCCATTTGAAATTGTCAATTCTTTAAGATTTCATTGGAAATCAGTGATTAATTGAGAAGATAATCTGTCAATTAACTGAAAAAATCATTACATGCTGCCCTAACAGTGTGTCTAAAATGATGTGATGTCATTCAAATGATCCATAGCTCAACCTAACCTAACATTTTGCTGACACACACACTCTTGGGGAAATGTACAGTGCTTGTTTCCTCCTCACTAAGTATCTCTGTAATGTTACTGAGTCAGGCATCCATCCATTTTCTAAACCGCTTAGCCTGTTCAAGGTCGCAGGGCGCTGGATCCCATCCCAGTGTGCATTCATGGTTGCCAGTCTATCACAGGGTCTGGCCAGCACAGACAGACGCATTCATGCTCACATTCACACCTACGGGCAATTTAGAGCGGCCACTTCACCAA
The DNA here is from genome assembly GCF_043250625.1 of Sebastes fasciatus. Taxonomy (NCBI): domain Eukaryota; kingdom Metazoa; phylum Chordata; class Actinopteri; order Perciformes; family Sebastidae; genus Sebastes; species Sebastes fasciatus. Next base: position 12,306,040 of record NC_133798.1, on the reverse strand, counting down.
ACCTGCGTGTCTCTGGACAGTGGGAGAGCAGGGAGAGCATGCCAACTGTACACAGGAAGGTCCCAGCTGGTCCTCAGATTCAAACCAAAGGCTGACAGTGAAACAAGCTACTGAATCAATGCCATGATGCTTCAGTGCGGCCAACAGTATCCACGTGAAACTGAGTATTTGTAGAAAAGAGATCTCTTCTTCTATGGATACTGAAAAACTGTGTGTCAACTCAACTGTACATCATGGAAACTAAGACACCGGAAAAAAAAACACACACTCCCCAAATCTCAGGTATGGGATCATGGTCCTTTCTGTTGCTAGGATACAGATCATTTCTCTGCTGTGACAATCTCACTTTCATGAGGCAGACTCTTTCTCTCTGCTGGTTTACCATATTTCTCTCTCTCTCTCTGCGTATGATCACATTTTCAGCATACAAACATCCACATCCAGTCGGCCTAAAATCCACACAGTGTACCTGTTTGTATGTTAATTAGCCAGCTGCAGTACCAGGGACTAATGAGCTCACACCACTGGGGGGTTGGGATTGAAGATCGAATATATCTTGATGAATTGATTGGACCGGCCAATCAGGTGCCTTATATACAGAGCTTATCTTATTGATCCTATTGGATTTGACTGGATGAACAGAACAGAGCAGTGAGTGTAAGACTATAGGGAAACCGACAAGAGAGCTCCTGTGGCAGGATAAAACAAGAGAGGGTGAAGAGAGGGAGAGATGAGATAAAAGCAAGAGGAAAAAGGAGAGAGGTGGGTGATTGAGATGAAGACAAAGGACGAGAGAGGAAAAAAGGGTGAAACGGTGATATGAGGAAGGAGGTGATGGGGAGAGACAGGCAGAGAGGAAAGAGAATGAGAAAAGGAGAAGAGAGGACTAAAGGAGAGAGGAGGGGAGAGACAAAGGGAGGATGCTGAAAATAACAAAAGAGAAGGGAGGGAGGGAGGAGACAGGGCGGGAACACAAATCAAAGGGGAGCTCAGCACTGCAGGAAGGTGGCAGACTGACACACACTTCAAACACGCACACACACACACACACACACACACACACACACACACTCTTCTCAACAACACACAGACACTTCAAACACCTGAATGAGAGTGTGTGTGTAGTGGAGGCTCTGTCCATATTATGACCTTCTTAACCTGGTTGGAAGGAATCTATAATGGCACAAACACACAAGCCAATTCAAAGCATCATATTCTGATCAATAACCTTGTGTGTGTGTGTGTCACAGGTTTGAGGACACCAACACTTGCACATTGATACTTTGGATTGACACACATGTTAAGGCCTGATGTAGTACAGTCATGCTCTGTTGGGATGAAATAGCCATGCTGAGACTAGAAGTCACATGCATCATCTTTTGCTATGACTATTAATATATGACTCATCCACTCAGCTTGGGATGATCACTATGCTTTTTGTTCTTACAATTATCCAGGTTGCTGGTATGGGCTATTAAAAGTTTAAGTGTGTTTAATGGAAAATAGGCATCCCTTATCTCATTAATAAGCATTTCTCAAACTGTGTATTACTGTACAAAAAAGTGGGTCAATCACGTTTTTCAGGTCAGTCCACAACAGAGCAGCAAATAAGGCGGAGCGACAGTTCTTGAATTATTTTTAGCACTGTGAAGTTGCATTTGAATTTTGTTACTTTTGCTGTAAACAAAATCCCGAGCCACTAGCCTCCTGGGTAATCATAACAAAAACTATATTAAGTTTGTTGCTGAAAAATAATCTTTTTCCATCCCTTTGGTATGTTAAATTTACCATGCACGGCAGCTGGATTATCACAAGATCACGCGAGAATCGCAAGAACACATATCACACGAAAATCCATCTTATCAGGCTTCAAGTAATGCGTTTGTGTCCAGCAAGCCAGTGCACGCACCAATCAGCATCCTGTGAGGAGCTACTCGCAGCTACAGGCATGGGCTTGGTGTGTGTGACATGAAACGGAAAAGCAACTGTTCGTTTAAAACAACAATGGCGGCTCCTGAAGAGGTTAGTGTAGATGCCGCAATAGCATCAGTTATATCAGAACTCAAGAGTATTTCTTCATTGAAAGATGAGCAAAGAACGGCACTGAAAGCTGTTTCCGCTCTTCTCTCAACTGGCTTTGGCAAAAGTTTGATTGACAGATTGTTCATCCAATCACCTGCCAAGTATTTTTTTGAAAGTGCCTGCCCTTTTCCAAACAGTTTCCAATGACGGCTTCCAAGATGGTTCTGTGTAAACAAATCATCTGGCGCTTCAGGTTAATGTTAAATGGCATTAAATACAAAAATACTCACGAGTCTTGTCGGCAAACACAAGCTGGATCCTTGAAATCGGTGATACAGCATGTGGCTGCTATCAATAACATAACACTACACCTACATTAGTTGCCAAAGTGATCCAAAAGTGAATGAATTCAAATTGCAGAATCTATAGATATAAAAAAAAGACATTTAATTTTGCATTGCCATTGTCAGCATCTGCAAAAGCATTGTAAAGGATTACGCTGGAAATATTCTATATTTTTTGTATTGCAAACAAATCCCATGAAAAGACCAAAATACGGCTGTAACTAACAATTATTTTCAATATCGATTAATCACTCAATCCTTTAGTCTACAACATGGGAGAAAATAGTGAAAAATACGCATCACAAGCCAAAGAAATTACTTAAACCATTAATTGATTATCAAAATTGTTCTCAATTCTTTCCGACTTGCGCAGCCTCTCTGTGGCTCCTGAAGACCACTGATTCCTACTAAAGACTTCATTAAAAACCAGTCATAAATATACTTTCATTTAAAAAAAAAAAGGCTGTCATTGTACAACACAGGGTTGCATAACAAAATGCAATTATGGTCCCTTTATGCTACACAAGAAAAACAAAACAATAACTGTAGTGTATTCCTGTAGTACATTTTTTGAATTTGCATCAGGATGAATGCACAACGTCCACAGTGGCACTTGGCCCGGCTGGTCTGGCTGGGTGGTCTGAATATGCCACAGGCAATGATAAAACTGGGCACTGGAGTTTTAAACGTTGCTCAAACAGGAGAAAATAATGCATTTGTTGGGGACTATTTTCAGCTGCTTATTAATACACATTTGGTGCTCGAGTGACTATTTACGGAAGCAGGACGGTGTATGAGGGATTGAGTCAAAATAAACCACAGTGCCCTTGTCCATTGTTAGAAAAGGAACGCGTCATCCAGCGCAACGGTGTGGCTTACTGATGTGTTTTTAATAGTTTTTGGACAAACAATGGAGCTTTATTACACAGAGGAATAAGCTATGAAAGCACAGACAATACTTGTTAATAAGCACAATCTTTTCATGTGATTTGTTGACACTAAGAGAAATATATAAAATATTACCAGCAATGTTCTTTGGGTCTAAATGCAGTTGCTAAATGTAATCAACAATGTGCACAGGTAAAACCCTTGAGGGCCTTTGTTGCTCTATAATAGAAATCATGTTGTATTAATCAATACATTGCATTAAACTGCAATATTTGGTACTTCTGTAATATTTTAAACAAAAGAAAATGGTTCTTGAAGGCTTGCTTGATGTGCTTGTTTAAAGATTTGGACACAAAACACTTCAAAAGGAAACTATACAGGAGACCTACCTCCAGTCCTCCACTTTAAACTACACTTAAGTGGGCCTGCCCATGTGCAGGTTGTTTTATTCTTTAACGAGCAGAGGGAACATTATCATCAGAGGGGCGTTGTTCACATGCCCACATCTTAAACTAACACACAATCACAGACTAACCCATGAGGATAACTAGCTGGTTTCCACAACAACAGGCAGCAACCTGTCTGCCAGCTCCCACTCTCTCCCTCTCTCCTCATCTCATCCCTCTGTTCATTCCATCTCCCTCTCGTCTTCCCCCCTCCCTCGCTTCAAGAGTCCATTGAGACAGAAAGTGTTTTTCTGATGTCAGTTGTTGTGTATGTGCGTGCATGTACGTGCTACAGTCGAATAGCAGCTGCGTCCTTAATTTCCTTCTCTTCATCAGTGCTTCTCTCTTAAAAGTGTGTATTAGAGGCCACAATAATGATTGTAATGATGAGAGGAGAGAGATGAGGTGTATGGATCAGCCCAACTACAGTATTGTTGAAAGTTATGCTGAAAACGCTGGTCTCCCATCCTTTGTCTGCAATGAAAAATGCGATATTACAAAAGAATAGGACTTGCTTCAGCAGAGGAAATGTATTTTTTTTAAGATTCAACAAAGTGTAAATCAATCTCTTGAACTGGAGCTGATCTCCATCTACAGCTATCAGCCCTACTCTGCCTCTGATTGGCTAGTACTCATTGCCTTCGTTGGTTGGTTTGCCTACCACTGGCACCATTCGGCCTCCGACTTCATTTATTTCTACAAGTAGGTCTAGCAACATTGAACAAATACCGTTGAGCTTGCATGCACACACATAATGTAGGGCTGGTGAATTTCACCCAAAGAATTGTGCAGATGCATTGAAGCAATTAGTGTATAGAAAATGGAGCCTAAGGCCAATGCATCAGAAACATACACACTCAAAAGGAAAAATAAATTAAAATGCTATAGCTCTAGGCTCGCTTTTAAGATCCACTGAAGCTATTCAGAGTCCGGACTAAAGATTACATTGCAGTTCTGTAAAACCGGTACAGTCGAAGTGAAAGAAAGCCCAGCTGGGCCTTGACAATTTGCTGTCGGAGAGATACATCAGCAGGCTGATTTATCTGCCAGTATTTGTATGTCTTTTGCTTTTTGATTTTTTAGTTAGAACTGTTTTTGTTTTTTTTGCATTTTAAACAGAGAAAAAACAATATACAACACATAGGTGGTTGGGGGGTGGGTGCTATGCCCTGACCCCCTTAGTTACCAATACTACCCTAGTTGCTATGCCTTTAAACAGTACACATGCACTTTACAATGATAACACTGGCAGATTTTACACTCGAAATTCTTTCCGCCCTTGATTTCAGACAAAAGTAGCGTCTCATTACTAGCCGGCTTTGTGCGGTTGTCTCTAGCAGATTTATTCAGTTGTAGTTAGCTAGCTAATTAAGGTAACATTAGCTTCATTAGCTGGTTGTAAACGCTGTCTCTGTCATCCAAGAGCGGCACCTCACTAACGTTTGCAGTGGTGGACTGTGGAATCCAGTCCGTACCTCATTACCAGCCACAACAGCGACGCTGGTATTGTTTTCACCTTGTGAGTCCGTGTGTGTCATTGTGGGAAAATGTGTTCCTGGAGACACCAACTGTAGCGGGAACTACCACAGAGGCGGTGCCAGGTGTTTATATTTCTGTCTGACTGTCTGTGGGAAGATTTTGTCAAGGCGATAGGGTCGCAACCGTGCAAGATGCAGTCCCAAAACTTTACAGGTGTGTAGTTGAGATCAAAATGAAGGCCGAGTTTGAAGATGGGTGTGGTCCGAGCAAGGGCGCCTGAAGTAGGGGGTAGGAAGTGAGGAATTTGCCGTCACAGCTAGTATGACCGCAAGATGGTCTCTAGTGTATTTTTGGTTTTGGAGAGGCAAAAAAAATAAACTACCATCCAAACTCTTCATATGCAAAGTATCACTCTTATTACAGCCTCATGCACACCATTTAACCATGCAGACATCCAAAACTTGACAGGTCTGCTGTACATAGTTCAAATTGCTGCTCAGGGGTGGGGTTAAGGAAATGGTTAATTAGTAATTAATGAATGCCACTCAAATGAAAAAAGCAAATTCAAATACTGAATTTAGTTTTTATTATGCCCGTGGGGGTTTGACAGTTATTCAACAGTTACGTGGCAGAAGCTTCTTCTTTGAAACCTGAGTGAAAACTGCTTGAAGATTCATACAGCAGTGACAACGCGCAGTCTATTTCAAGCCCACTATCATTGTGTGAGTGCGTGTGTCACATCGCCCTTGGACATGCGCTTGCGGAATGTGTTGAGAGCAGGGCAAAACACTGGGTTGCCACAGCAACTAGTAGCCAAGGCTGGGGAAACAGATGTGGGGGGTGTTATCAGTGGACGAGGTGAGAGCATGCGAAGGGTATAAAAAAAATGGTCGGACAGGTGGAGTTGAATATTTGTGACTAATAAACTGTACTGTAAGAGAGAAAGAAAGGGTGAGGGAGAGACATAAAGAGAGAAGGCAAGTCAAAATGGCAGGAAGGTGTAAAAAGAGTGGGGGTTGACTTTAAGAATGGGTTGAAAACACATTTTACATTTAACATCAGCATCAACCAGGGCTGATTGCAAAAAGATCTATAATTAGTGTTTTAAATGTATGAATAGGTGTCCCATTTTGGAGCTATACACCTCATCTTTTATAGATGAGAGTAAAACATCTCAAAGTCCTCTGGTGACTTGGAGGGGAAGTCAGATGTAGAGTGTAGTTTAAACACAGCGTAGTCTGGTCTCTCTATCTGCTTCTTGTCTACTGTCACATTCTCTCCATTCTCTCTTAAATAATTTCCTTTCCTTCCTCTTTCCCTCTCGTGCTTTTTAGCTTTCATATAAACTACAATATGTCTCTCTTCTTTAACACTTTTTTTTATTTTCCTCTAACACCCTTCTGTCATCCTTCACCTTTATACTTGGTCTTGAAACATGTTTTGATTCATTACCTGCTGTAAATAGTAACTATTCATAACACTTAATTTTAAGGATGTCATGAGAAGCAATATTTTCGGTACCAAGTCAACGCCAAAATTCTGAAAACGTGATGATACTCGTTTTTCTATAGTACCGTATAGGTACCGTCAGAGCTCGAGACTAATGGCTTCCCGGTGACGATAGAAAATGTGTTCACTGTCGACACGCCCAGGGGACGCAACCTATTCTTTCCATGATAATGCTACATTGTGAACAACAAATCAGTGATATTGATCAACTCAGCAGCCGGTGACACGGCTCCGAGGGATAGAGCCGGTAAGGAGCTCCAGAGATTGTGGAGGAATAAATTCTGTTTAATAATCTATTTTTGCTATGCAGGTTTTTTTTTTAACTCTATAATTGTTCCCATCCAGTTTTAGCAACAAAACCAGGGAGATTGTCTTCAGTCTGTACTTGAGCGAAACATTTAGAGACTGACTCGTGAGTCTAAATAAAACGTAGTATACACTAAATATTAACTGAATCTAACATGGTTTCTCTAATCTAACATGGTGATGTCTAGACTTCTTTTACATTTTTGTCAAATTCAGAATGTTCATTACAGAACAGGATGTACTACGAGTTTGAACGAGTTATTATCTACAATATGTTTTTAATGTAAAACGCTTAAATAGTGAGAACAGGTGTACTATTGACAGACGCCCTCCATCCATCCATCCATCCATCCATTCTGGTGTAGCAATAAGGAAGCCAACAAAATAACCTTATGTAGCCCAAAAGTGTGAAACTAACCAAATTATTGTTTTCTTAATTACTTCCATCCCATTCTCATTCTGTCCAGTCTCAGTAATTCAATCCTATGTCCTTTATACAGTAAGATCTATTGCTGCATCTCAGTTTGGGCCACTCCCATCAGCTCATTCTCTCCATCAGAACAGAGGCATACTTGCATGGAGGAGGAGGAGGAGGAGGAGGAGAATGGGGGAGGGAAGGGATGAAGAAGAAGGCACATAATCTCTGACACACCACTGATGACCAAGATGAGTAGCTGACCACCTCAACAACACACACACACTCAGCCTTTTTTCCCCTAAATGATTCTTTGGCAACAATAATCCATCATTCCACAGGCCCGTCCCTTCACCTCTGACCAGGAATGCAATACCAAGATATATCAAACTCACACACACACAAACACACGCACACACGGATATCATATCCTAATCAATAGGTGTATTGTTATTTCAGCCCTCTACTCGGAGTATATCAATAGCTTCCTTGTGATTAAAAATATACTGTGCCTTTGGATAAGGTTAAGGCCAATGGCACGGGTCTGTTGTGGGTGTGTGTGAGAGAGAGAGAGAGGAAAGACAGAAAAAGATATATTTGAAGCATCTTATCTCAAGAAGAATATTCAAGAAAACTTGCTACCAAAGACAAACAAGTTACAGGCCAGTTTGGACCAAACAGAGTCAACACTGCATTCATTATTATCACCATTATTATTATCACCAGTATTACGCCATTAATCCTCCTCATCTTCATCAACAACAACAACATATCACTGTCAACAACGTCACTACTAACTAACTAACACTGTACAGTATACAGCAGAGTTCTATGCATTTAGATTAGGGAGCTTTAACCTTGTATACACCATCAAAACAACAGAATTAAAGTTGTTGCTGTCAATAAACCCACGTGAGGGTGCTTGATGTGTAGACGGAGTCACAGATGATTTCTCAGACTAACACAGAATATTGCTATAAATGAAATAAATAGGTGTTAAATAAAGCATCTGTTGCATATAACTGGAGGGGGGGGGGGGGGTTGTCGTGTGGTGGTGGAAAGCTCAGGCATCCAACAACACTTGTCCCTACAGCATTGCCAACATATGGGCTTGTATCTGGTGTTCTGCATTTAATTAGAGAGGTCAAGTATTTGAATGCTCCATTTCCAGACTTCTCAGTCAATCTGCATGTTTTGGCCAAGTCTATTTGCACTGTAATCTATTTGGAGCTCCCTCCGTACTCCACATTGAAAACAGAGTACAAACGGTACAGCTAATTGACGATTCTAATGGCTTGGAACCATGAGAATTTAATACCGAGGCACAAGCCAGGAGAGGTTGGTATAATGCAATACTGCGTCCTCATCATCCTTATATCTTTAATTAACCTCATCCCGTTGCACTGTATTGAGAGAGCTGATGCTATTCTGTGGATTAGACTCATAATGCTCATAATTAGCGTATCATATATTGCACTTGTGTACTTTAGGATTTAGAGGACTTAGCAGCAGGACTAACTTAGATTGGCATGATCCCTCATGGCATGAGCATGACAGGGTTAGATAGCAGCCTTTCCCATTAGGCCCTGAATCAGTGCTGGTGTAGACAGCTTAATGCATTTAAAAAACCAGGGTGATGACAAGCTGACACTCAATAACAAAGTCAAAATTGGTCATCAAACCCAAGGAGAAAGAAAAGATTTATAACATCATAAATATATTACTTTAATTGTTTGTTTGTTTTCTGATTCTGTTTCACCTTCAAACTAAAAAACAAAAACAAACTAAAAAGAATTGTCATCATCAATGCATTTCTTCTACTATCTCACTTTAGATTCTCACAAAATGCTCCACAAAGCACCTGCAAATGATCAATATGCTGCTGTTGTTGCTGTGGATGGTTTCTGCCTAAGAAATGATGGTAATCACTTGTTAAAGGAACTGTGTGTAGCATTTAGGGGGATCTATTGGCAGAAATGAAATATAAATATTAAGTATGTTTTCTTTAATGTATAATCACCTGAAAATAAGAATTGTTGTGTTTTTGTTATCTTAGAATGAGACGTTTATATCTGCATTCGTCATCTACATGGGTCCTCTTCACAGAGCCGGAAGCCATGTTTCTATAGTAGCCCAGAACAGATAAACCAAACACCGGCTCTAGATAAGGCCATTCGCATTTTGACGTTTTTGCGTCGCCCTATGTAGTTCTCCTACACGCTTGGCACACGGGAGAAGTTTCAGTTGGTTGCAATCTGCAACTTCACCACTCGATGCCACCAAATCCTACACACTGTACCTTTAAGGATGATACCAAAACAAAGAAACACAGGTGAGCTGAGGTTTCACCTCTGCTCATCCACCTCCAGCTGAGAGCATAATGTGCGCCATGCTGCTGAAACAGACAAAGCTGCACACCGCTGAATAGACATGTTTAACCAGTCCAAACTGTATACAATGCAACAGCATGGGGAAGGTGTGCATTAACCATTAACATAAATCTGTCATAGCCCTTGGACCATGTGCTGCCTGTCAGCCTTTGGTAAGGTGACTGCGAGTGGGTGTCATCCACATTGCTATACTGCAGCTCCGGAAGGTCTTTTGATAGATAATTAAACCAAATCCAATAACAAGTTACTGAAACAACCTGAGTCCTACTTGTGTCACTGTAACTTCTGATGCATAAACAACAGTCTATAGATTTCTTTATTCCTGTGGGTAGAAAATGCTAATGCTGTGAGGATTTCTCAACATTCTTCAGTGCTGTAACACCAGCTTTATGAAGCTGTGGCATTAACAACACATTACACCCACAGTGTAAAATGTGCACATTTACCATGCACAAAGTCAATTCGCACAGGGTCTTGGTAACATGCACGGTAACAACAGTATTGTCTCTGACAGATTCACTACAATTACAGTGAGCCACTCTAAATAACGTGATATTCTGTCAATCCCCATACAGAGGTCAGAGCAAGGACCTGAAGCTGGTAGAGATCGGTGTCTTGCTCAGAGGTACTTTATCAGGTCCGATACAAGAGCTGGACTCCTGGTGCTTTGGTTGAAAGACAGTAACTCTGTGTAAGGCACACGGTGCCCTCTCCCTGAACTGCATCAGTTCTTATGGCATTCTTCCAGTGGCTACTTGCTGCATTTGGAGAATTAGCTCAGTGGTTCATGTTGATCTCTATTTTTCATTCAGCCTTGTTGAGTTCAGTTTTGGACTTGAGAATATGAACAATCGTGAGACATCTCCGTCTGTGATGGTCTTGTTTCTGTGTTACATTTCAGTGTGACTGTACATCATCATACACTACACACATTTGTTGATAGTATTCAAAAAATGACATGTAAATGTCGCTGTGGATGCGATTCCATAATGGACGTGTTTGGAGAGAAGTGTGTGAGAGCATGGGGGACGAGTGCTGACCTTCCGTTCTTTGTCTCCGTACTCCAGGCCCAGCGTATCCATGGCGCGGACGATGGCAGCCAGAGATTGGATGGTGTTGCTGTAAACGACAGGCTTGTACTGCTTTACGTCGTCGCCAGAGAAACCGTCCTCATGGATGATCCTAAACACACACAAACACATATGCATTAGTCAATGGGTCAATTAGGTTTGGCATTGCTTTTGTGCTCAGACATAGGAACAAAACCCCCTTTCATACTCCTTATACAGACATACACAGGAAACAAGGAAACAAGGCATAGTGTCAGAAATAATAAGAGTGTGTGTGTGCGTATAGTTAAGTGTAATTGTGTGCTGATAAATCTTGTAAAATTTAGTTTTTGGCGAGAAACTTGAATAATACAGTTGTTTTCACACCAATAGAAAATAGAAACTAAAGGGGGAATTATGACCTGTTTAACGTCCTAACAAAAACCAGTACGCAAACGCCTACGGTACTGTAGAAAAAGGAGTACTATCACGTTTTCAGAATTTTGGCATCAACTTGGTACCAAAATATCAGTTCTTGTGAAATCCCTACATCAATTTACATACAATGTACTCTGCGTGCGGCTGCATGCCCCCATAACGTGACGGTTTGGCACGAATACAAGAACCCAGGGATGTTCATAATTAACCAATTAACCGTTAACCGACATTAAGCATTTTAACCGATTAACGCTATTGGTTGAAACAGTTAAAAGTAATATTAATAATGAACTCAAAAGCTGAGCGGCTCGTCACTTTAAGGAGAAAAGCTGGTCAACCTTAAGAGCCCACCTTAAGAGGCGGAGCAGGAGTTGCAGGATACAGGAAGTCGACTCCGGTCTCTCCGACTCGCTCGGGGCTCGCTTGACAGGAGCAGTAGTGTCGTAGCATTTATTCAGCAACAAATAAACTGTACACACACTGCTACACCTACTTTCACAGCTATAACGCCACCAACAACCCCACACTCACCAGCAAGAAGCCTCCGGCAATGCTAGAGCTGCTAACGTAGCACAAATACACACACTGTTTATCGGGCAATCGCAGACAGAGTGTCATTACGCCGGGCAGACACACAGCTGACAACCTGCTAAACTAAACTAAACATGTGGTGGAAACATGTTCATGTCCGCGACACTAGACGCAGCAGCGTGGCTGCTAAGTTAACGGTCCCGGAGGGGTGAACTGGGTTGTCAGTTGTCTGTTGTGCTCATACACTGCAGCTGGCGCGAGGCACAAATCTTGTCGGTTAACGGTTAATAATCCGTTAACGAGGGTCGGTTATCGGTTAAGAACATTTTTCAAAATGAGCATCTACAAGAACCATTACAGCCCTATTATAGATATACAAATACACCACACAAAAAAATTAATTGAAATGTATTCAAAATAGATCATGTGGACATCAGAGGCGTTCCTGGGATATATTAGAATGGTTAGGTAAATAAAGGAGGGAGAAAGCTGAGGGGTTGGAGAGAAACACAGCTGGCTGAAGGAGGGTTACAACAAAAACACAAACGAAAGAGAGAGCAGGACAGGGGGAGGGAGGGTAGGGTCCATAACCAGTAGGCTAAGCTGACATTTAGGCACACAGCGCTAGCAGCAGCCCATCCTGCTGTTTTAAATGTCATGCTGTCTTTCACTGCAGCTAACACAAGGGCACACCGACAGACAGACTCAGAGACAGTTAGAAGGACTGGCATGATGAAAGTACAGATGGACAAATCAGAGAGAGAGAGAGAGAGAGAGAGAGTTAACATAGTGATGGGCAGCCAAGAACAACAGACAGGACACCAGAAAACAACCGCCTGATACAGACAGACAGATACAGGTTGGGGCAACATTTTGAGGCAATTCAGATAGACAGCCCCACACATAAATGAATCAGGGGGAACAAAACCCCCTCGCAGGAAGGACTGAGGATATAACCCGGCTCCTTTTTGAAATACATCTTCAAACAATTACACCCATCTCTATCAACTTTTGTCTAGTCCTATTGAGGCTCTGCCCTCCTGACACCTCCTGACACACCACAGTGGTTGGCCGATGGGCACCACCCACTAGTCTCTATGATGAGGGGGAAATACTGCTTTACCAGCCTGACTACTACGTGTGTGCTACACAGCCAATCACTATACATCTTGAAACAAGCACACTTTCTGAATTGATGCTGATATATACAGTATATTTAATATCTCGATAATGATATATATCAAGCTATAGCATGTTTTCTGTTAATTCATAAATAAATAGTCTATATGAAATAACCACATGGTAATGCCTATTTTTGTATACTCCGGTGTGAATTAAATACTTGACAAATGAAAAGTACTGAGTATTTTCATTTTAAAAACTTGAGTACAAAATGAACATAACAGATTTAAGTAAATATAGACCTAGCTTATATCGCGAGAGAAACGATATAGAAAAATATATATGATAGACATTTTTAAATAGTTTTGACCATATATATCGGCATATTGCCCAGCCCCGTTTGGCTAGTCCAAATCAGAGTGAAATTGATATTTGGTTTGTTTTCTATTTAGTCTGGTTCGGTTTCACAGTGCATAAATTAAAGCGGACCAAAGTATGATTACTGCGTTCACACCTGCCCAGACGAACCGCACCAGAGTTTGATTAAAACAAACTAAATGTTGGCTTGTGAAAGCACCCTTAAAGGGTTAGTTCAGATTCGTCACCAAAGTCACACAATAACACAAACAAACTAACCGATCGAGGCAGCGGTAGACCAGCTACTCCCGTGTTCTGCAAGGTAAAATTAGTGTGTTTTTGTAAAAGGAGTCTGGTGGCTTTGAAGAGAGCATAGATAACGGCTTCAGTTCCCTGATGGCCTGTTCTCTGTCCTCCCTGGCTCTCTGGAGTGCTGTACCCCGCTGTTGTCTGGCAAAAGCAGCGGTGCTGGCACTGGCGGCGCAGAGGTCCCCGGGGACCGCCGGTACAATAACCTTTTATTTTGATATTAATACAATGTACCAGAATTAACGAATCTGTAGGATATTACTACTGACATTCATGTAATATTACGCAGATTACAGAGACAACACCAAACAGTCCATTAATATCCTGAATCTTCATAATCTTACACAGATTATTGTTCAAATTACAAAGCAACACATGACTTTCTCAAAGAGTTGAGTGGGATTTCTCCATTTGAATTAGTTAATTAGCCACTCACACACGCATAAGAAAACAAACCTCCTCACGCACACACACACTGCTCTTTCTTAAAAACATCTAAGCAGTGTGTGTCTTGACATCTGACAAACACGTGCCACCACCAAACATTTGTATGCAAGTTTATGTGTGTGTGTGTGTGTGTGTGTGTGTGTGTGTGTGTGAGCATGTTTATATTGTGTGAGTCTGTGTGTTTGTGGTCTGGAGGACAGCACGGTCCCAGGCAGTGTAATGTTTCAGATCAATCAGGCAGCCTGCCAGTCCTATATAAATACACCAGGCTTCTGTTTACATCGGTGACTTTCACACAGAGGGCCCAAGCACAGATCTGTACACTGAAACCAGGACTAGGAATTATTCTTATCAGTATGATATGCAGCTAGCATGTACTGTATATGGATGAATACACTTGATACTGCATCACAGCAGAAAACAGATATCAACATCTTTTAGTAGTTCTATAGCCTGACTTTTAATCTTTACTCTTGTCTCACACTCTCTGTCTTAATGACTTGCCAACCAGACATCCTGAAATTCTTCCGTCCATCTTCCTTTGCACCGGAGGTGAAACGAGGACAAATTCTTAATTGTATGCTGCAGTCTCTGCGGAAACTGTGTGTTGAGCTGCAGAGGCCACGAAAGAGGGTGATGCCTATTTAACAGTTACACGAAACACCGATCAATAAGAACCTAAAATATAGAATCAGGGACTCCTGAAACCAGACTCCTGATGTATCTTATCTGTATCTTTCGAAGAGGAGACACATGATATACATCAACCTGCTCTCTAGTATCATGACATAACATCTGTGTTGTAATCAAAAGATGAATAATATGCATTTGTCAGATGTTTTTCTAAACCTGGAGTTCAATTTAACTCTTCCATACCAGTGCTCGAAAGTACTCTCTGGAACGCAGTACTGGCAGATCTACATTTTACTCCTCGGCGAACCGTTATTTATTCTTGCACACCGGCACTTCTCACAAGCTGCCGATACTCTTTTCTGCCCTCTCCATATCAGGTCCTCTGGGCGATTCATAACGGCGCAGCGCCAGCATTTTTGCGTCGCGCCTCATAAGCCGTATGGACATAAAAACGATGTGGGGAGCAACTTTGGATGAGCCGATGCACGGCACGGGGGGGTGAGAACGACGTTGCTATAATTTATCAATACAATGTTCACATCCTTTTTGTAAAATAATTTGTTAGAACACAGAAGAACAAATAGAACAAATATAACTAATGAAACTTTATTTATAAGTCTTTAGATTTATGGAATGTTTGATTTTACAGGGGAAACATTTCCAGAAGAATTAAATGTTCAAATGTTCAGATGTTCAGATTATTTAACTTTAAGCATTATCTAGGGTATAGTAGCCCAATAATAACGGACCAAAATGGTGTGATATTGCATAGTTTTAAGTCAAAAACCTTTAAAAATTTGGGGGGTAGGAGGCCCAAACTCAATATCCCCTAATATCTTTTATTCACTGTAGATATTCAGAATGTGTCTCTTTATCCTGCTGCATAATACGTAGGAGCATCCTGACTGGGACACGGCCCCTAAAACCTGAATGAATAGCTCACACACCTCAGCTCTGCAAGCATACCTGTCTGCCTGGCTAGCTGGTGTTGATTCCAGGCTATAGGCATCCTGTAATATTATGGAGCAATACTATAGGCTACAAATAACACTTATAACACAACAACACTTAAATATAAATAAAAAGCACTTTAAGTAATAACACTATGGGTAAATATACAAACACACCACCTTAACCCTATAATGTTCCACTTGGAATATGTTGAATATGAATTATCTTTAACCAGTTCATGAAGAAGTCAGTGTGGGCGGGGGTTGATGGAGGAACACAGCAGAATCATTACTGTCTTCCTAGAAAGCGAAAGAGAGAGAGCAAGATAGAAAGGACAGTCACAAAAAAGAGAAAAGAGAATTCAGGTGAAAAAAAAGAAGAAAGTGTTGTAGCAAGTGTTATTAGACGTGTATCAAGGACTTGTTTTTGTGCGTGTGTCTGTGTGTGTGTTGCGTTGGCTGGCCTGCTGACGTGAGCTTTCATGCATGAGGACCTTTTCTCATTACCCACTCTCCAAGCCCTTCTGTCAGCAAAGAGAGAGCACTGTGTGTGTCGGACTACGTGTGTGTGTGTGTGTGTGTGTGTGCGTGTGTTTGTGTGTGTCGGACTATGTGTGTGCGTGTGTGTGTGTCAGTGTGTATGTGTGTAATTTCCCGTAGCTTTGGCACAATCTGCACAGTGACCTGAAACATAGTTTAGTTTCACACCGAGCCACACAGACAGACACAGAGACAGACATATGGGCAATTTAACCACGATATCATGCCATAATATGGTTGCCATTTTGGAAGTATAGCAGCTGTTGTAATGACAGAAAGCAATCAATAATCACATTGACAAGTTTTTTTTTATGTAAGTGTATTTGAAACTGTGTAACTGGGGAAACCAGGCATTTTCTACAAACAGCAAATGCTTCAGTGTGTGTGATGTTGGACGTAAATCAAACTGTGAAATGTTTTACCAAGATATTTCTGAAGGTGTCTCATCACCTATGAGTTATGAGAAGCTCCTCCATTTCCTTTGTGCATTGCATTGTGGGAGAATAGTGTCCATCAACAGCACACTCATAAGTATGCATACTGTCTGGTTTGACTATACTTAATTTTGTCACTTTGCCAGTGTAATGATGCTACATACTCAAAACGTGCTTAGAATTAGTATGTAGAATGGATATGGGGCACACCTATGCTTTAGATTTCCTGCTTCCAGTAACTAATAAAGATGATGAAGCACTAATCACACATGAGCTGTGTCTCAATTCGAATACTTCCGTTAGTACACTTCCATGTAGTACACTGCGCATACTATGTACTTAGTTGCGTAGTGTGTGAATTTCGACAGGGTAGTGTTGTCTCAAATCGCATACGGCTGTTGTGCACTCATCGGAAGTTCAGTAGATCAGCTGGTGGTATTCAGCCACGGACATCGCGAAGTATCGGCAGTAATTCAATTCAGATGGATAAATTAACCCAATAATGGCTTCTATTCGACTACAGTATAGTGGTACTTAGGGAAAAAAACACATTTGTGTTTGCTGTTTCAATTACAACCGTTGCAGCTTCTTCGCCTGCCATTTTCACAAGTTTGAAATTGGTTGGCGGTCCCTTCATTTTCTGCTACGTGGCAAAGATGGCCAACGTTGAGGGTGAGAAGTGTCCAGCGTTACACATTCAACGCTTTGACCGTTTTGAGAACAACATCCGGGTACTTAGAGTGCACAGCATTTTGCCATACATTGCAGCGTGAACGCACTTCTGCACTCAAAATAGCAAGTGTAAGTATGGAAGCACGCAAATTGAGACACAGCAATGGAGGAGCAGTATTAATCACTTTATTGGTCAAGGATATTGCTTTTTCCTAGGATGGTTGGTGAGGGGGAGGGGAGCACCCTTACGAGCAGCTGACTTCATTCTCCTCCTCCCATTAGCAAGCTGGCCAAAACCACAATGAGTACTACATGTTGAGAATATTCTTCACATCCTTGGACATTTCTTTTTAAAACATCATGCTAAGAAAGTCAGGATAGTGTGTTTGAGTTAATGCAGCTGCACTGTGGGGGCAAATAATGCATCTCAGCAGATATTAGCATCAGCCCGCGAGCTAAACCAGCCCCGCTGATTGGCCAGCTTACAGGCAATTAAGTAATGACAACCGCTCTTCAGCACCATCAACCCGTGGGACCTGATGTGAATCAAACAGAGCTTAAAAAAACTCCCCTCTGGAGTGTTTTCCTACAGTTCATGACAAAAGCATTGCTAACATGTCAGTCCTTTCATATGTGCCATTCTACAGTAAATTGCATTTACAATGAAGATTATACTTAAAGAAACATTGACGTCAAGTGTCCTCAGTGCCCCTAAAACGTGGAACTAGTGTCGACTGTGTGAAGGTGACTCTGGCTCCTGCCATCAGAGTGACAGACAGATAGATGCTTAAAGCAGTGGCATTAACATTGTATCAGAAGGTCAGTAGCTCTGACTACCATAAACAAACTGATAAATAAAAAACAAGCGACAACTATAGTAAACGAGAGGACCTTGTAATCCATGTAAGACTTCTCTGCTGTATGGGCTTTAGACACACACACACACACACACATTATATCAAACACAACATGCCTGCCTCTCTCATTTCTGTCTCCCATTATCCCCCACACTCATATTTTTATCCTCCTACCTACTCATGTGAACACACATAAACACAAAGCCTTCAAACCTCACTGTGCAATTAGGTATTTATCTCTGTTTTGCATTGTTGCTAGCTACCACGGTTTGTCCTGACACAAACACACACACACACACACAGGACCCTGTGTGATTGGTTCTTTATCGCTATGCTGTGCATCCACTCACTTTGTGGTCTTTGACGACAGAGCTCTTAGTTGTGACAAAGTGCACGCTGACCAACTCCTGTCAACACTGCCGGACAGAGTTACTTACACGACGCACTGTGTGTGTGTGTGTGTGTGCGTGCGTGTGTGTATGTGTGGGCGCAAGTGTCTGTGAGTGTGTTAGAGCAAGTGCAAAGAGTGAAGGAGAAAGATGGGTGATGGGTGATAATGGGTATGAGAGAGAGAGAGAGAGCATGAAAGAAGAGGGAGATAATCAGAAAAAAAGAAGCTATAAATAACCATAGGGGTCAGAAATACAACCCCCACCCCGACTGATACACACACACACACGCAAACACCTACACACAGTGAAATGGAGGCATCATCTGCTCTGTCATTTGGCTCCACTCACTTGCCATCACACCTTGAGGTCAAGCAGTAGCATCCTTAGCACACATACTCTCAAACACCTCCATGCTCTGGGCTCACTATCTTTTTTTTTTTCTGTTCAAAACACCCATAGTCGGTCAGGTGGTCCACTACTTTGGTCCATATTAAACAGGGCTGACCCAAATGCTTTGAATATTCAAACGTTGCCATAGTAATCGTCCTCCAAATCACTATTATATTATATATACTGTATATACTATTTTTAATATATAAGTATGTAATAATAATGTGTATATCCCAAAATAGCCCATGAAATAAGGAATAATCCCACAACATTATTCAAACCAAAAAATACGAAAAATTGTATTCGGGACAGGCCTAATATTAAGATAAGTCATCTATTGGATGGATTGCCATGAACTTTGGTACAAATATTGATGGTTTCCTAATGACTTTGGTAATCCTCTGACGTTTCCTCTAGCGCCACCATGAGGTTGACATTTGTTGTTTTGAGTAAATTGTCTCAACAAATACTGAGATAGAGAACACTGGAAACAAAGACAAGAAAAAAAAATAGCTACGCTGTTTTTAAGTCATTCAGTATTTCATTACATCGTCTTTGAATGAGCACCAATTCAATCAAATACAAGTATAGTATAGTATTATAGTATATAATTATATATAGTTAAAGTTATGAAACAACATGTAATATAACCTTCTTTCACATCAATGAGAAGAATGTTTCAGTAGCCTACTTACATAGCCCAACAAAAATAATCATTTTGTGAAACATAAATTAAATGTAAATGAAAATGTGATTAGAAACATAAGTAGTGTTTCCCAAATATAGAATTTACTTGGGTGGGCCACCCATGTATTAACAGCTGCCCAAGTATATTTGGCAGCCCATTTTGACCAAGAGAACACGCCATCCACGATCAGTTAACTAGTGGACTTGTAGCGGCAGAACACCGCCAGGGAGTGGATGAAAAGCTCCACTCTGCTGGTGCCACCTCTGGCCTCGATCCCTCAGCTGTTCGGGCTGGATGGACCCATGGCGGACCTACAATATGGCGGCCCCGACATGTTGCTGCACTCTGCTCACCCGGGACTGGATCCCGGTATGGGGGACGGACCGCTGCACGGGCCACACGGCATGGAGGATGTTCTCTCTCCGAGACAGTAATACGCCCACGTGGCAGACTTTTTATTTTACTTTTATTTGGAAACAAACCACACGTTCGCACGGCTGTCATGCCAGAGTCATGTCCAGCTAGTGGCTTCTCCTCCAAACCACCAGCTGGTTACTGTTGTCAGAGACCGACCGCATATAACCAACATAACATTTAGTCAGCGTGAAATTGATGCAGCACAACAGATAAATATCGGCCGAACGTCGGTATCGGCGAAATTGGTACATCCCTAATAAAATTGGATCAATGACCATATGGGCAACACTTAAAAGGTTTGATAACAATCTCTTAAGAAAAACTCACTGATTTACCTCCACATTTGTGACTATTTGCATATTCGATTAGAAGTAAAAAAGGAAGAAAAAGCTCATGTCTTTGACCGCCGTGCTCCATCTCATATGTCACTTCTATCTTATCGACTAACAGCCAGTATAATGTGGAGAGGCACAACATTTCCACTGAGACAGATAGATTAGGAGTTTCCACCCTCGTTCAGTTATTGAGTCTAATGATGAATCCCCTGCTGGAGAGGAGTCCTGGCTCCAGGTTTGGTCATGTGCTGATGAATACTTCTTGTGCCAAGGGACACAGTCTGCTTCACACTAGTTCAGGAGGGATGTTAGGAGCTGCACACACATGCGTATAAACCCAGGCAGACAGGAGAACAGAATAATTACAGTTCAGCATTACATCTGGGAAGACCTCATTAAACCTGTCTGCCATTATCTCTCTGTTTCACTGTCACATGTTATCTCTATCTGCCTCTCTCTTCTGCTTAGTCCTCTTTCATCCCTTATTCCTGGGACCCCCCTCTCTCTCACTCTCTTTCTGTATATTTCTAACCTCACATCATACTTGTTCCCTGTCAGTCCCTCCCACTCACTGCCATTGTCTCTTTCTCCTCCTCTCAATCCTCATTCCTAATTACATCTTCAATTTTTTTACTCCTCTCTCCGTTTCCTTTCCTTTGCCATTTGCAATTAACTGTTAATTAAAAAAACACAGCGTTGCACCCTTCCTCCCTCCCAATGACTGATTTCTACAGGGAAACATAGGTGCACATGCACACACCACCTGCACACAGGTGCTCACCTGGCAAAGCTCAGTGTGACAGTTGCAGAGAGTGCAGTGTCATAACCGTTGCTTGATTAACAACAGCTGCACAAAGAGTCACACCCAAAACCTTGCCCTGAAGCCTTGTAAATTCATATTTGTGGGATTTCCTATGAATATTTCTATGCCAAATACAGTCACAATATTTTATATTGGCTGGAAAACCAGATAGTAGCATTAGTCTCCACACTGTACTTCAAAAATGAAAGGGCAATGCTTGTTAAATGTTCCTCCCCTTTGCGGATTCTCCCATTAGAAATCATTATTAGGGAATCATGAGTGTATTTTTGTTAGCTGGGCATGATGATACAGCTGCTGACCATATGTGGTCAATTTTTTAGAACCATTTTGTAACTGTAATATTGGCTAACTGGCTCATCCCATCACACCACTATGCTTTAACATTTCAGGTTGGATCTCAGCGTCTTTGACTGCTAATTTGGAGAAAGAATAATTCATCAATGACAATATAATATGATTCTCTTCTCAGATAAAGAAAAGCCAACTGCAAGCACCAATTTCTCCTCTACCTAGCTACCATGCGTTAAGGCTCTATTCAGTAAAAAATCAGTATTGGGTGAAGGTAAATTATAACATTGTCATGATGTGTTCAAATGTAATTTTGTAAAATGTAGTTTTTGGCAAGAAACTTGAATAAATACAGTTGTTTGATTGAGATGTTTTCATATAAAATAGATATCAGAGAGGGAATTATGACCTGTTTGACTTCCTAACACTAACTCTAAACAGCTTATAATACATAATTAAAACTACTGATGCCAAGATTTTTCTGAATAAAAATGCATTGTGTGCAAATAAACACTATAGATGACTATAACAAAGTAAAAGGATAACATTTCGAATTTTTGACAGTTTACACGGACTTCGGGGTGGTTGAAATGATTTTTCGGGACAGTGGTGAAACATATATACCAGCTACTGTAACAAAAAAAAAAAAACGATCTGTATCGGCCAATATGGCTCATCAACAATCGGCATCAGCGGCAAAAAAAAACCTGATCGGGGCATCTCTATAAGTTATATTTGTTCCCTTTTTTATCTGTTGATCTGATCTGTGACTCAAAACCATGATACGATCTAAACCGTGAGTTTTGTGATAAGTTGTACCCCTAGTCATTTGTTGACCAAAGATCATGTAGTGCTTTATTGGCCGGTACTGACAGATCTTGGCATTCGTAAAATCTTGGCTACAACCATATTTTGTAATCTCTGTTGCCAGTAGCCTTCAAAAGGAATATATACAGTAAATATGTCACTTGTGGAAATGTAGAACGGCCAATAGCCATTAAAAAGCAAGTACCAACAATCTATAGATTTGATTTAGCATTACAGGAAAGTAGGCATGCATGAAGTGATGTTAAAGAAATAGTGACTCTTGTTCTGCATTACCAGTTGACAGTACAATTATGGGAATTGGTTGCTCCAGGAGCAGTTGATAACATCAATATTGTAGGCTGCTTGTATAAGTCAACATGTGCTCTGATACAGGCAATTTGAGTCATTGGTAGATTGATGGATCATCCAGACTGTTGGAAGGAATAAGAGACAGGAGGGAGACAGAAGCGACCACAGGTTTAATCAGGTCGTCCCAGATACAAGGTCGAAATGTAATTATTCAGCTCTCCTGTCTTCCCCTGTGTCAATATTAATTACTTAGTTTGAGGGATTCAAACCAAGGAAAGCCCAGTCATCTAGTGGAAACACACGACTGGAGCCTTCCTGAATTCCAACAACCAGATACATGGCTCTGGTCTGGCTGAGGTACAGCAGAGCACTCCTATTTGTCTTATTAGTGGAGACAAAAGCTTTTCACTTAATATTTAAACTACCAACTTGGGGAAAAATAAACAGCCAATCTGTAATCATCTTTTTTGATTAATTTTTTGATTAATTTGAACTAATTACATGTTTGACCTATTCATTCAAACTTTGTATTGGCCATGCTAGCAGCGTGGCTCTGGGGATGGCACTGTTGGACTTTTCGGTCAGTCCACCGCTGTGGTCCAGACTGAAAAATCTCAACAACCTATTGTACGGATTGCCAATGACTGGGAATCCTCGGATTCTTCCTTTAGTGCCAGACGAAATATCTCAACATATACTGGATGGATTGGCACAGCAATTGGTACAAACACTCAGGGTTCCTAGGCAGGGAATTCTACTGAATGATGATTGACTTTTCATTTAGCGCAACACTGAGGTTGACATTTGTGGTTTTGAGTGACATGTCTTGACAACTATTTCTATGAATTTTTGTACAAACACCAACATGTTAGCATTCCTACTGTGAGCATGTTGCCATTCGTATTTAGCTAAAAGCACAAGAACAGCTTCACAGAGCCACTAGCATGGCCTGTAGACTCTTAGTCTGGTTTGAAAACCTGACAGCACTGCAGAGACATTCAAATGGGCTTTCTATTCTGTTTTGTCGGTGATGAAAAAAACAGATAAAGACATTAAGTTACTCACCTACTTCCTGTATTCACAAAACACCAAAATTGAATCTAAGAATAATATCAATGTTAATAAG
Source organism: Sebastes fasciatus (assembly GCF_043250625.1). Classification (NCBI taxonomy): domain Eukaryota; kingdom Metazoa; phylum Chordata; class Actinopteri; order Perciformes; family Sebastidae; genus Sebastes; species Sebastes fasciatus. The sequence continues at coordinate 12,282,327 of NC_133798.1, read as the reverse complement.
AAGGTTTTCTCAATTTACACAGAGTGAAAAATGCATCCCCTGTATGATGTAATGCAAACCAAGCAATGCTATAGCCCTACCTACTTAAATTGTTCTGTTTCTGTTCCACTACAAATTCTGCTGCTTGTGTGCTGACTCAAACCTGAGGCTGTAGTTTGTGGTGGTGTTATATCAGACAGTCCATATGATTTACAAACTGTATATGGAGGGGGGGAAAAAGCAACAGCAAAGCCTTACAATATAATGCGATCCAATACGTTACAAACACAGCTAGAACAATTATTATCATAAAATGGAATCAAGACCTGTCCAACAAGCCAAAACGAAAATCGCAAAAGTAGTAGGCCAATTTAATCCCGCACATTACTTAGGTGTGATAAAAACACAGGCATACAAACATGCATTACACTCTTCCAGCTCCAAACCCAGCCACAGTCACCATCAGCTGACTTTAAATCAGCTGAGTGTGATCACTGTAACAAGACTCCTTTGTCTCGCAGCACAGCGCACTGAACTGACATGAAATCTGCACAAATAGGTTTAACACATTCATACAACCACATCAACATATGCACACAAACAACAGCAGAAACACACTCAATTGTGTATACGTGAACAAGCATGCACACACACACACAATTTTCTCCCACAAAAGACCTTTGTTTTTTATGAGAAGCCCTGATTAGCGCGCGGATCACACACACAGTCACATTGACATGGTCTGATACTGAACTGCACACACCAAAAAAGAGAGCTGACATGTTCATGGAAAAACTGAAACCTACTCTGATCTGATACCAATCACCACATGGTTCCTATTCTCCTGCACAAGACGCCTGATGGAAGCAACAACTTTTGACTCCTGCCTTAGCTTAGTGAAATGCATATGGCTGACAGATGAATTTAAAGTTTAGTTAAAATGGTTCATTGTGCCCTGTGTACAATGCAATGCACTCAAGTTGTGATAACATGCACAAACAAGCAGTTTATAGCGGACTACATTAGCTTTTTCATCAAAACACAGCTGCCTCACACATCTACAATATCTCCAAATGTTGCACGTTAAAGATCAAAATAAGCGCTCTACATATATAGAGCGTCATATTTTCTTGTAAAATGTCCGGTGTGAATCGGTAACACCGATGTTGTTACAAGTTTATTAACTGGTGGGAAAATGTCCTCACCGTGGCATCCCCAGTTAGCAGTGTTGCTTTTAGTGGCAACATTTTGGATAAATTGTCTAAAAGCATCCTGCTGTACATGCTTTGTCCGTGCTAAAGTCCACAAAGAAAGAAGAAAATAAGTAATGAGACCAAAGACTAAAAAAAGACTAAGGACTGACAAAGAGAGAAGTGGAAGTGTCTTCATTTAGGATAGTGTGTACAGTACGTGTGTCTAAGTATATATATGCTTTGATAAAGTTTGTTTGTCGCCCGGCTGCCTATTTACAAAATGCAAATAGGATGCAAACGCTAAATACATACACTGTTATCAGACTGCCATGTCGTGCCGGCAAGCAGACACTCACACACACACACAAACCGCTATCATGAGATGTTGCCTTGCTGTTATTTCACAACTCACTGAGGCAGCCAATCAAATCATTCCGCCCAGGAGCACGCCCACGGCTATATTTAACCAATGAAGGATGACTATCTGGCTGACAGACTGTTGGAGATGACCAGTTACAGACGGTCTCTTCATGCAACACTTGAGTTGGTGCCAACATGAGCCCCCCCTCTCTCTTGACACCTCCCTCTCTCTCTTTTTTTTTTTTGCTCTCTACTTTCTCTCCTTGGTGTCGAACCGTCCCAGGAAACGGAGGCTAATAATTATCGAGGAGAACAGAGTTCAGAAGAAGAAGTACCCTTTGCACCTTGACAACCCTGTCGTCGCCTCGCTTTTTCACTTCCTCTAGCTTGCTTAATAAGTGAGAATATGTTCTTTCACTTGCCAGTCTCTCTCCTCTAACTCAAAATGGCTTCACTTCCCTTCTCTTACCTCCCCAACCTCATTCACACTCATCCTCCCTTCACCCTTTTCTCTCTCTCCTCCTGTTTCTTTTCACACTCCCACATCACTCTACCCTTTGAAGAAAGACAATAATTGTCCTCCCTGGTTGCAGCTGGGTGTCCCTGTAATCCTCCTCCCTTTCTCCCGTTATCCACATTATCAAACTTCCTATTTTCTTCAGTTCACTCCTTTCTGTGCCCACTTACAGACTGTTCCTCTCTTTATTTCTGGGCATTTATTTCCCTTCATTTAAGCACCCTTTCTGTGTTCCTCCATGTCTAACCCCCCCTCTCCCTCTCTGCACAAAACACCACCACCTTTTTTTCCTCCATCTTCCTCCCCTTCCCCCTTTTATTCTCCTCTTCTGAGGCTTAAACCTAATTATCTCCTGTTCTAGAGAAACCACACACAAACTTGCACACACACACGGTGGGAACAGCCTGTGGGAAGCAGTGCAGCCGTGAGGGACGGACAGCGTTTGTTCTCCCTTCGGCCGGTCGCCTCCGATCATGTCAGCGTGGCAAAAACACACACATACATTGTAAGAGCAAGCCAGAGATGAAGAAAAGGAGAAAGACAGAGGGTATGAAGCTCTGTATATTATACACACAGCGACTGACTGGCTGAATGAGTTGATCGCTTGTATTTAAAAAGCAGAACCGTCCATGTGTCTTGAGTCCCGACACTTCAGACATTCTCAGCAACTATAAACAAGGTTTAAGATTAAATCGTATGACAGAGCATTGGCTCTCCCCTGTTCGAGTATAAATTAGTAAGTGTGTTATTGAACTACAACTCAACATTGTCATGTGGGTAATAGAGGCCATCTCTATTGCTGCTATTCAGCTATTCAGACCATAAGACATGATAGGATAAATGCACTTTACAGTTATAGTTTTATATGGGTTGTAAACTGTTAATGATTGATGCAGAAATTACCTGGAGATTTAATCAGGTATGAAAAGATGCCGTGGTGTGACTCCTCTGGCCTAGAGAAGTCAGGAAGACTTACTGTGCTTACTTTCTCTAAGTGCCTCGATCTCTCTGCAGCCAGATTGCTCAATATGTAGTTTACGAACATATTCAGCAACATCAGTTGATTTCATTTTAAGGGGTACTCCAGCAAAATTAAAAGCATAATTAAAGCGGAGGCCGAGATATCCTAACTTTTAGTCCCAAGAATGGATAAAGCTGAAAAAAAATATTACACTTCCCTTAATGCAACTTGATAGAATCTTTCATTAGACTTCCCCTGATTGGTAAATAACCATGTCTTTCATGCACAATGCCTCAGTTTGTAACACATGGTTCCTATCATAAATTTGGTTTCTCCAAACCCAAGTCTTTTTTAAACTTTTGAGCTCTCCTTCCAGCGCTCTTTTACTCCTTTTTAGTCACAGTTTTGAAATATACAGCACTTGCTCTTTTGTTATTTTACTTCTACCATACTGTTTTTAGTTATGCCACATACAAAAAACATATTGTTGGAAAGCTTATTTTCTGGCTTATCAGTTGATGTTAGTGTTAGCTGTCTAGATTGTCCAAAGTGTGGCTGCTCTCCCTGGGACCGTTCAGACAGTTACCCGGGGGCCATTGGAAAGTATTGTTTATATTTCCCTTTTTCACCAAATTCCACGTCTCAGTAATTTATGAAAGTATAATGATTTTACACATGTTTTCTATTTCTCAAAGAAATGTGTGAACAAGTGACAAGGTGTTCAAATTTAGTCTGAAATTTGTTCAATTTAAATGATGTTTTTTTTTAGCCCAGAACAAGTTGTCCCAACCAACCCTACCCACTATCTAAACCGTCCCCGGTAGGCCGCATTTTGGAAAAGTGAACTTTTAACAAAATTTTGAATTTCTCGTTTGGGTTGGCCTCTACAAAACTTCATAATTTGTTAGCAGACACCTGTATCTGTCCAGGGATCAAATTATTGTCATTACTGTTCAAGTAGTCTGTGAGTAATGAGAGTTTATTTGGCATTGATACAAAAGTGTCCCAACCGACTCCGCTCTCCCGTACTAACCATGACGAATAAGGTGAACTTGAGGTGTACAATCAAGTTTCCTTTTGAAAAATAACCAATTAATCGTATATTTTTCAAAAGGACAACAGCCGCTGAACTAATATCCATCTCTGGAGTTTGCCCTTACAGAACCAGCCCCTGAAGCAGAGCTCAAACAACTCACACAGAATTTGAAAAGAACAAAGGGGAGGAGGCCGCCCTAGGACCTCTAATCTTTTCCCCCACTTTTTTAGTGGCTGTGCCAAGCAGTGGCTTCCTTGGTTCTGCTCAATTAAATGAAAGTATTACTACATTAAATTATTTTCCCTCACACACTCACGCACACAGTGAGCACTGTAGGAGAGGTCAGTTTACCAGCTGGGCAGCGAGAGAACCTTTGCACACGTTTACGCACACACAGGCACCATAAACAGATGGTGTCACACACACAGACACACACACACACACCCCTCTACGTACAAGATAGAGATATGTTGTTCACACATGGCCAAGTCCCTTGGGTTGCTGGCCCAAATTTTACACTCACTGACAGGCGATCATGTATATATGGATACACAAACATACGCAATCCAGTCATTCACTCGTTTCTCTAAGAAGTCCTTTTCCTTTAAATTCCATTTTTCTGCACATTGTCTACTTCGCCTCGTCATTCCTTTCCCTTCCTTGGCTTACAAATGTAGTTCTACATTAGACTGTGCTGTAGCTTCACATCTTGATACCTCCCTTGTCCATGCACAACTGCGAACCACTCTCTCACACAAACACACCAAAATGCACCTGTGCTCCCCTCAGAGTTGTTATCAGTGCTCTGTCATGAGTTTTTGTCACTCAGTGATTGCATCATCTGAGAGAGCAATGATCTATGTTTCAAAGGAGAGCTCTGGATTATTTCAGCTAAAACACATTTCAAAAGTAATTTCCATAAAATAACTTAATATAGAATAGACTCTGAAACTAGCAGTCTTGGCAGGTGGGCAGAGTTGCAGTATTTTTCCACTGTATTGTAGAGATCACATGCACAGCTGCAACACACACTACAGCTCACTATACACACCATAAAATCTAAATCTAATCCACTCATCTCTGTCGCTCTCTCTGAAGAAAACGCACTCACACACACACACACACAATTGGTCACTTGAACACGCCCCAGATGTTCAAAGCACTGTGAAAGAAAATGCAGTAAGGGCTTTCCACTCCTCTGATGCGGTTCCGGAAATAGCAGAGCGTCTCTGAACAGGAACGTAAAGGCTTCCCTCACAGGGCGCTGTCAACCACTTGAAAAGCAGCTTCAGATTCCATTTGTATAGGAGTAAAAACACTAGAAGGTATTGTGAAAAATACACATTTTGGTTTCAAGTTGTGCCACTTTTCAAACAATTATTTCAGTTTGGAAGAAATTTGGAAGACAGAAAGGCAGCACTACTGCATTTACAGTAGTTGGAAATGTGTGCCTGGTGTGAAGCTTCTGACATGGCAACAACAAATCATTCGTTGTCAATATATATTTTTAACAATTAACAGACAATGTTGGCTGCCAGATGCAGTTTCATCAGCCCATGCATAAGCAAGAATAGCTTGTAGGCTGTAATCAGACAACAGAGACACGGAGGTGGCATGGCTGATAGAAAGAGAGCCAGTGTCCTACACACCACGCTCACTCCTTTCAGTCAAGAAATACTGTAAAATTAATTTAATAGTAATCTTAAAAGACCCATAATGTGTGTCTTTGGTATGTAACAATGAGCAGCAATAACCTCACGGTTCACTTTTATAGCCTTTATTTAACCAGGTTTGTCCCACTGAGATCAAAGATCTCTTTTACAAGGGAGACCCGGCCAAGAATAGCATCCCATAATATCTGTAGTATTAGCATAGCAGGCTCCAGCCTACATGGACTAACACAGCAACCTGCTAATATTCATTTGCATCACGCAAAGTCACAGAAATGTTTGATTTCCTACTGTCAAATGGAATCAATGAGTTGCTCCAAAGGTATTGGCCTATACTGTATATTCAATGAACCCACTGGGAGCATTGGTCAGTCAGTGTGCAGAATGTGCTGCGCTGCTGGAATGACCATTAACAACTGAGAAACAGGCTCATCTGGATCCACTGAATCATGTCCTCATGTGATATGTCACTATATACGATCACAACCAAAGCCTATTATCAGCTAAAATGCACTCGGCTGTCTGTAAAATGACGCAGCAGAGGAGATTGAAGAGAAACCATATGTCACGACTGGATTACAGATAGAATGACGGGGGGGTGGGGGACTACAGTAAATCCTGTAGATATATTATAGGATTATTGCAGTGATATAATAAATACAGAAATACTATTAAAGTGTGATAAGGTTGCAAGAAATTCTGCATTAAGCACCACAGATAAGTCCCTATAGGAGTACAGTATTAACATTATAATGATACCATAGAAGAAAAAAAAAGACAGCTTTAATTAAGCCACTAAACTCACTGCTAAGTACCACAGGTACACATTAAGTCCCTACAGGGGTAAAACTAGTGGTGGTATATCATAGCTCTATGGGACTGACCCCTGGTTAGGAAGTAGGCCTTAACAGACGCTGACACAGCACTAATGGTATTTACTTGAATGTATTGTAGGCTACAGCAGCCAGTGGTGACTGATGGTGTCATAACAGAAAGTAGTTCTTTCATATTTTGGGTTAAAAAATATATATTAGAGCTGCAAATAGCAATTTGTTTTCATTATTGTTTACTCAACTTATCGATTTCTCAATTAATGGTCTACAAAATGTTAGAAAAATTACATTTAAAATTCCCTAAAGCCCTGGCTGACATCTTAAAAAGTTTTGTTGTGTGTGACCAACAATCCCCAAAGATATTCAGTTGCCAATTACCACATATAAAACAGAAAAACACAGAAAATCCTCATATTTTGGCATTTTTGCTAGAAAAAATGACTTAAAGAACCAGTGTGTAGGATTTAGTGGCATTTAGCGGTCTCTCACCCCTCCCTTTCCAAGCATGTCTGAGAACCTACGTTGGCCTGCAGGTAATTTAAAAATGCGAAAGGCCTCATTCTAAGGTAACGAAAACGCAACGATTCTTAGTACACTAATGAAAACATAGTTATGAATATTATATTCCATTTCTGCCCATATATCCCCCTAAATCTTACACACTGGAACTTTAAATGATTAAATCGATTCTAAAAAATAGTTGCCGATTAACTTTCTGCCAATCAACTAATCAATTAATGGAGTAATTGTTTCGGCTCTATAAATAAACTATACAGTAACACTGTAGTAGCAGAAGTGGCATTTGGTCACAAACTCACTGTTAATGTTCTGAAGAGAAACTCGATTGGGAATATTATCATACATTTTTGTTTAAGTAGGTGGACAATGTTGTCTACATAAACTAAACCCTCCACATTGTATTTACTATAGCTTGTAATACAAAACGTAGAGTATATACCATTTCAGCAGCATTAATGTGGACAGCAAATGCATAAGTGTGTAATTCGAGGTTGCCTTGTCTGCACCTGAGATCACAGAATCAGATGTGGAGGGGAAAATCCAAGTATAGGAGGCCTTATCCTACAACTATGTGATTATCAATTTAAAAAAACATTAGTAATGCTAAAACTAAAATTGTGGGCTCACAACTAAAAAGTGAGTTTAAATTGGTGTTGACATGATTACTTAAATTTGCTCCAAGATTACTATTTATTTCTAACTAGGTCTGGTGACATGGCCACACCTCTGAACCATTTAACTAAAGCAAGCTTAAAGCAGCTATTTCAGTAAATGCTACTGCTATTAGAATTGGACTAAAGTGAAGAGGAGTGTATAGACAGTAACAGAACAGTGTATGTGCATGACATATATGTTGGAACAGTCCATTATATTATTATACAGCACCCCCATGCATACATAGCAGTACAGTTAATCACTGCACCTACATTATTTTCCCATACACCCAATCTTTCGACCCACATAGGTTGTCTATGGGTTGAAAGAGTGACGCTTGATGGCAGATGTTTGACAAGGCCAGTTAGGGTTGAGGTCAAGGGTGCTGTGTGGTCAACAGTCGTGCTTTTCCAAGACAAAAACATGGCACATAATCAAGGTGATCATTTTGAGATCAGGCTGCATATATACAGTATGTGTGTGTGAGAGAAAGACAGAAAGAAAGAGTGAGAGAGGGACACATGTCCACTCTATAGGGTTATTAGACCGTGCTTATTAGAGACTTACTTCATCTGTTTGACGATGGTGCTTTTCCCTGACTCTCCAGCCCCTGAGGGATAAGAGACAAGAAGACAATGTAAACAGGGTGTATGTGTGAGTGTATGTATGTGTGAGAGGGAGCAAGATGGAGACAGAGTGGGAGAGAGAGAGGAGGGGGTGGCAGAGAGAGAGAGAGAGAAATAAAGGGAGAATCAGCCTGTTAAAAACCTAAGTGAATAAGGACAGCAGCAGTGGGGTGGAGATAAAAAAGATGGAGAGTGGCTGCACCCTTTCTTCTTCAACACCCTTTTGTATTCCCTTCCATCCTCCATCTTTCAATTTAGTCCGTGAAAGAGATTAAATACTTACAACAGGCTACTTCCTCACAAAGAATCAATGAATCAATCTCCCACCCCAAAACCAATGAACCAACACACTGCCTGTGCTTTGGCCCTCCATTGCTGCATTACTGCCATTTTTTTCTAGCACCCATCTGCAGTTATCACCTCTAATGTAGTAATGTCCCACCTTTTACCTATACATACTGACTGATTATGCAGAATTACATTTTACCCATCTGGTATATCTTTAAATGGATAAAGGTAGTGATGTAATGAGAAGGCAGGGTGTGTTTTAGTGGCCAAAAATCAACTAAATCAACGCCCATTTTTTGGATTTTTGTTCATATGGGTTTTGTTTTTTTAGCTTATGATAGATGTTTTTATTTATTTCCAGGAGTATATCTTCAGTGATCTTTTACCAGACGCCCACCCTCCTCACACACACCACACCTTTCATCTCCCCCCCAAGCGTCTCATTTCTGCCGTGGCTCTACGTGGCTCTACCGGGCTCTATGGTGCTCTACCGGGCCCTACGGAAGGCTCTACGGAAGGCTAATCATCTCTCTTACCGAGCAGCAGCAGTTTAACATCTTTGGCCGCGGTCATACCGTCCTCCTTGAGGTTTTTCTCGATGGCTTTGCTCCGGTCCAGAGCCTCCCTCTCCTCTGCGCTCAGAGTACATCCCATGGTTAGAGAACACAGCTTGAGAGCGTTACCGATACCGGGATCCAGGGCAGAAGAAAAATAGCAACAAAAAGAGCCTGAAAAGATCCTTTTCCCTCCCTTTTCTTGGTTAATTTCCTCCTTTTTCTGTGCTGTGCCTCTTCGCTCCCTCAGTGATCCCTGTCTCTGTCTCTCTGGGCTGCTCCCTCTTCTCTCTCTACCGGGGTACGGCACCGTTAACGCATTTAAATCACGATCCTCACGGTATGATCCAACGGAGCAAACACACAACTCGATGTAGTTGTCTGGTTCTCAAAGCCTGGTGGTCCGTCCTCCGTCTCTCTTCTGTCGGTAAATCACGGTAACGGTTCTCTACTTCTCACAGTAGGTTGTGTGTTTAACGTCACTGGGCGGCGGTGAGCAGCGCTCGCATCGTTTGTTTCTTCTCACACGGTTCTTCTTCTCACAGTTGGACCTTCTTCTTCCTCCGTTTGGCTCCTCCGAGGCGGGCGGCGGGGACTCGCTCTGTGACTCTCTACTGCCTCCCGGTAGCTCTCCGGTAGGGGCTCGGTCGGTCGTTCGTTAGTTCATTCGTTCAGTTGCAAGTTGCTGACGTCAGAAGAGTGAGAGAAAAAACAGAAGTGTGGAGAGCGAGAGAGAGAGAGAGCGCGAGAGCGCGAGAGAGCGAGAGAGAGAGTCCAGACTCCTAGTGGCGCGGCCTGGTGGTGCACTTATAGTAGTGATGTGTCGGTCACGAACGAGCCGGTTCAAAGAGCCGGCTCTTCTAAGTGAACGATAAGAGCCGGCTCCCGTCCGAGAGACGTTTTTTTCTTTTTCTTTTTTTTCTTTAATTAATTCAAGGCAGAATGATAGGACGATCTTCTCCGCACCACGGGCACTCCATGCACTGACTGTGACTGAATGTTGTGTTAATGACGTCCGTGCGACCAATCAGGTGATGAAAGACAAGACAAGGATCATACCATCAAGCAGGGAGGGGCAGCGGTGTGCGGTGCAATGACGGTCTACAGGTACAGAGCAGGAGGAAGAGGAGGAGAAAAAGAGAGAGGAATGCGGTGCGCGAATAGCAGACAAGATGAGTGACGGTCGGAAACGAAGCAGCAGGTAAAATTATGATATTCTGGAAAATATAAGGTTTAGTATAATTATATTGAATAATTAAAGTGATATATGTACACACATACTAATCAAAGGTCAAAACAGCGCTAAATTTGGCTGAATTATAAAAGGCAGAAGTGGTAAAACGAAGAGCCGTTTGGGAGCCAAAAGAGCCGGCTCTTCTTGGTGAGCAAAATGATCTGGCTCACTAAAAAGAGCCGTAATTCCCATCACTAGTCTACTGGCTCATGTAAGCTAAAACCTACAAATTAACTTTTTTGTGACTCTTGTCTTGACCTTATTGGACGGGTGAGGTATCAGTTACATGAAATATGTCTTGAACTCTCGCAGTTTTTTTGCAATGGCGTTTTTATATGTATGTTCTGTTTAACATAAAGCCTAATATTGGACTATAAAAGCCTGTAAGCTAGGCTACTATAACATAGTGATGGGAACTGCAACTATTATTTGGTTGCAACTATTATTTGGTTGCATTGCCATGGAATTTGTTACAGACATTCCCCCCAAACGCCTACTCACTCTCATGATTCCCTGAGTTTTCCTCTAGCGTCACCATGAGGTTAACGCTTTTGGTTTGAGTGAAAGGGCTCCTGCAAAAAACACAATTCCCATCTGCCTCAGCTGTACTTTGTGTTGAGGGGCATGCTAACATGCTAAACTATGATGAATGGTGAATGTGATAAACTGTACCTGCTAATCATCAACATGTTGCCTAAGCATTAGCATAGCATAACATATTAGTATGAAGGTCAGTTGGTCAGTTCATCTTTTGCTAACAATTTATAACCTGACAAAAGAGGAATGCATGCATTTGCCTCTTTGTAGGCTACATTCAGTCAGTGATGAGTTAATTTTTAGCCAAAACAAAACATTTAGTTTTAATCAACAAACATACAGAAGTTTGCAAATGAATTCAACAAATGAAGCCCACAGAAGTCCTCCTAAATAGGATATCTCAAATCTGCGTCATGTTCACAAATATGTTTAAATTGACTTTTTCAAACATGATTCACAGATTAATTGAATTCAATTCTGCTATCACTCAAAGCTGAATTACATTCACAATTATAGGCTACTACAAAGGCCTACATTCTCTACTATAAATATATATTTTCATCAAATAACATTATGTTAAAACATTGTGGTTAACGCTGTTGCCTTGGCAATGGCCTACAATTAATTTAATGCAAGCAAAGATGCCCTGGTTGAGTCACTTGACAATATTTTTTAATATTAGGAAAAACTATTTTTTTTTTGAGCACCCCACTCTGCAGGTCTGTGCAGCTTTAAGCTACTTTTGGTTCATTGTTTTGGTGTTCTGGCCTTCTCATAGACTGTTGAGTTGAGTGTCAGGGCTCTGATCTGCCCCCACATATGAAACCCAAGGCAGCCGCTTCCTGCAAACGCACAAACAAGCTGAGTATACGCTGCCCTGCGCAGAGGACCTGCATGAAATGGCAGTGAGCCAAAGTGAACAAGTGACTGGTGCAGGAAGTTGAGCATCGAGCATTTGCTAACTACTACGGTAGCCACATCCTGGCGTGTTTTAAAGGAAGTCTATTTCGAAACAAAGATAGAACTTCCGAGGGAAAGTTTTCACACAAATAATCCTGTGCCATTTGTGTCCATCCCATCACGTTGGAGGGAAAGCACGTTTGTAAAGTTCATTATAGCGTGTGAGTGGCAGAGAGGTATGGGTGTTATTGTCTTATCTCTGTTAGCTACATGCAATATTCTGCATTGAGTCATCCAAAATGACTCAATGCCTCTTGCTTGACTGTCAACACCAGCTGTCCTCTGGTCTGACGGCTGACGGTCCAGTTTATTCCAACACATCCACATCACTGTGTACATTGTTAGGCTGCATTTATGTTGTTACCACCAAGTTCGCTGCAACGCTCATCCACCTGGACTGCAAACAACCCCCGATCCTCAAAGATGATGTTACAGTTTATTCAACTGCATGAATATACAGAGATATATACAGTACAATATTATTCCTTTCTCTTTGGGCACAATTTAGTTAACTTGCATACTTGTAGTGTTGTCAATCATGTTTTATTCAGGAACCACCATTTTGGAGACTCTTTCATTTCATATGCACTATTGTGAATTTTCAAGTGTTTGATACACTCAAGGCTGATCTTGGGAGGTTTTGTGATCGCTAATGCTAACATGCTCACGATGATAATGCTAGCATGTAAATGTTTAGCAGGTGATCTTATTTTTTAGAGAATTAGTATGATAACAATTAGTACTACTTGTTTGACCTGATGATGACGAATCACAATTGAGACCCTGAATATATATACCAGATTTCATAATAATACATCCAATAGTGGAGATTTTCAATAAAAAACAAAAATGTCAACCTCACAGCGGTGCTAGAGGCAAATTTAGAGGATCGCCAAAGTCTTAAGAATTTATCTGCAAGGGACCTTGACTATTTCAAGCAAATTTTGTAGAAATCTATCCAATACTTTTCAAGGTATTTCACTCTAAACCACAAATGTCAACCTGGTGGTGGTGTTAGAGGAAATGTCAGGGGATCACCAAAGTCAGTAGGTTTCATCCATGAATGTCTATACAAAATTTTACGGCAGTCCATCCAACGTTGTTGAGACATGGACCAAAGTGGTGGCCCAACTGACATTGCCATCCATGGAAGTAAAAAGCAAAAAGAAACAAAAGCAGTGACGCCAAAAATTTCAGCTGCCTAATCAGAGTGAGCAGTCTAAACATAACCTTACTGGAGTAGGTATTGACTGACAGGAGCTGACTAAAACCTGGCTATAAGTAAGTTAAGGTAAATCATAGTGCATCTGGAGCATTTGTGAGCTCCATTGGGAGCTATTTAAAAACCGTCCCATATCTGCACTATATACATGGAATTCCACGAGTGTTTTTTATCTACAGTATAGTAGCATGCACCATATTCACTGACATCAGATTGGTATTGTTGCAGTTAGGGCAACTTCTGTCTCCTTTTCCTTCCTTTGTCACATCTGGTCAGTCCGTTAACACACTGTGGTTACTGTTACACAAGCAGAGCACACACTCCCCCACACTATCAACAGTGATGTGATGCAAGTCTTCCTAGCAGAGAGTAAGAACTATGCTGATTGAGGACACAACATTGAAGAAACTGAAGCAGTATTCTGCAACACATTAAATGAGAAACCTGTTCTGGCAACAGTCATGATAGAATTTTTTAACCTATTTAACCCTTGTTTGCCAAGGGAATTTAAAAATATTACAGCCATCCTGATTTACATACATGCATCTTAGAAAGAAAGAATTACAAATTATGTCACTGATGGTTATACCTGCAAGGAAAAGTGTAGGGAATGGATTTAGCAGTGTGTTTAATCCTTACAATCATTAGCATGTCTGCCTTACTACAGCAGTAATACAAAATAAGTAAGCTAAGCAGCAACACAGAGATCATGTTAGAACAAAATAATTGTCTCATCTAACTTTTAATATCATACTAAAGTAGGACTAACTACCTACACTGCTCCACACTTCAGCCACTAGATGTTGCAGTCTCCCTCGCTCGTTCCATTGCATTTACTTCACAACAAGTCGATGCCAGGTACTTACTGTCAATTTCAGCCATTTATCCATTTTTTCCACACTAACAGACAACCCAGAGATACCATGTGATACCAGCGTTGTTTTACTTGTGGCTCACAAACCTTGCTAGAAGTGGGAACCTAACATCAGTATCTTCAACACAGATAAAAAAATCATTAATTTTGGACCCGCCAGCATTTTTTAAAGGGCCTTTTTGCAACTTCTTACACATATAAATGAATCCAGTTAGTGTCCCATACGCGCTCGTGTGTGGCTACGCTGTTCAGACAAGACTCCAACACGAACTACACAGAAGCACCAAAACCGCAAAGTTATATCTAGTGAAGCCCGTCTGTTAAACAGTGTTGGCCGCGGTCGGAGGACGCGGGGGAGACTGTAGCTTTGGTGTCCAGGGCCGGAGTCTCTGCTGTACTCTGCTCCTCTGCCTGCCTGCCTTCACTCAAACACCGCGCTCGTTCTCGCTATTTCACTCCGCTCTCACGTGCATGCGCGCACACTACACACTGCAGAAGAGTTAGTTTAGCTCTGAGAATATCTAGTGAATGTAAAGTGGACGTTTGTGCAGAAATAAATGCTGCAGCTCCTCCAGACCAACAGAGGTTTCCCGTGTTTTGTGGAGTGACGGGGCTCCACAGAGAGAAACGTTATCGCGTCCAATCAAAACTCCGGTGTCTCCCCTGTTCCCTCCGGCTGCTGTCGGGAGGCCGAGGCAGGAAAAAGCCAACACTAGGATCAGCAGTGATTCATGGAGAGACCTTCATCTGGTCAGCTAACATTACTGCCAAGCAGGTGAAATATAGAGGGATATTGTGTTTTAGCTGACGTGTGTCGCCTCACTGTTTTGAGCGATGCTCGTTCATGTCTATCAGCGCGAGCCCGACGCTGACTTTCGTTAACTTAACGGCAACAGGTGTCGCTGTTAACAAGCATTTCTGATTCTTACAAACAGTCCCTTTAAATGATTAATTCACAATCATAATCTGTTTTTTCAGGAAAAGCCATACTTTTATTCTGCACCTTTCTAAAAGCTCTGTAGCTGTATTATTTAAAGTAAAAATTGTCTACATAAAAATGTTATCAATAAGACCTTTAAGACAGGATTCTCTTTAAAACGAGTCAGCAACATTAACTTAATAAGCTCGCTAGATACAAAATCCACCAGTGACAGTCATCAGACTGCAAAGTAGACGACTCTAAGACAAGAGAAAACAGCTTTTTGTCTACCTCTGTCTGAAATCAAGGACCCATCCTCACTAAGAGTCACTAAGAACTCCAAGTGGTAAAAATCTGCCTCCATTAGCATTGTGAACTTCATGTGTGCCATGCGAGAAAGAAAAGCCTGACAGGAGTAGCAACAGTAACTAAGGGAAGAAGTGCTTAGAGAACTGTCAATTAAGTGCATACTTTTACTGCGGCAACCTGCAATACGACATTATAGCCCCACAAAACAAAGCAAAGAACCATGGGTTATTTCTAATAGTGCACAGATGTTTATAGAACACCTTCATCTTCTTTTCTAGGAGGCTGGGGTGAAAAGCAGAGTGTGGGAGGAGGGCTAACTGGATGTGTCAGGATGTAATTTGCACCCTTCAGTCTGCGGCTTTCAAAGAAACGTGGTTAAAGATGGAAGGAGCTGGATTAAATGAGGTCAGAGTGATGCGAAGGGAGAAAAAAAGACAGGCCTAGAGAAGAAGTGGTGAAAAAAGGGGAAATGATATGGAGCAGTGCGGAGGCAGGAAGAGACATCCTAACGCTCTTAATGATGACATCTTGTACACTGAGTGCACTGCTGAGTAAATAAACTAGTAAAGAGGAGAGAAGGGAAGTGAGAGTCTTGAAAATGTGCTGAAAAATTCCTCACAACGTAAAGCAATGTTATATTGATTCAACAAAGCAGAGAGAACTGCATTGAGACAGACAGAAACCATCCAGACAACAGTCATGATATTAAAGTAAAGCATACATTATGAGTTGGGACTGACACACAATGCATAAAAGTCCTGTTGCCCGTGAGATGAGGATATCCAATATGTTGCCATCCCTCATCTATAAGGCCTGGGTTCAAACATCTGCCCTACTGAAGTAAGCTTGAACAAGATCCCAAATCCTTACTAGCTCCAGCCATGTTTCTTTGTTGCTGAGCTTGACCTCTGACCTTATTATGTTAGGGGCCGAGTGAAAAGATCAAAAGATTATCACAACAACAACAACAACCATAAAGCTTTGGCCTACAATTATGTGATGACACAAATGTGTTTCCAGCATATGGTTTTACAGATCTATAATGCCCATTACAGCTGTGTAATGTATGGCTTCTCCTTCTTCTCCTTTTCTTCTTCTACTACTTCTTCTACTTATTTAGATGCTTTCTATGAAAGGGGGCAAAAGTGACTCTTAAAATGAATTAAACAATCTAAGTATCCTTATACAGATCTCATAGCTACCCCTTAATACCATGGGCATGTATAAAAGGTTTAAGGGATTAGTCCACCTACCAGCACTCCTCCATGTCGATCCTCCATGGGTGAGCAGACGAGCAGCAGAGTTCTGAATGTACTGGAGTTTATTTAGGACTCTGGATGATGAATATCCTCTGTGAAAGAATCACAGAGGATCAGCTGATTGGTGGCATTCACACTTTAACCTTAATGCCCCCAGATCAACATAGGTATCAGGGTTTTCTCACTGTGACCATCATCCCCAATTTGGACAGCAGTGTGGCCTTGAAACTACAAGGTGTTGAGCAAGAACAAAACCTCACTCCTCTACTCACAAAGGTTTCCATTTTAGAGTAACAGTTGTAAACAATCAAACAAAGCAACAAAGCATTGGCTGATCTGGGGGCAGTGCACTGTGTGGGCTTTCAAAAACAACACGCCTTCTCCTGCTTCCTGAGTGAAACCTGGACAGTTTGGAAATTGTTGGGGCTATTATAAATGTTTCTTTAAATAAATAACACCGAATCTATCTGAGATGAGGTTGTGATGACAACCACCACAACTGTGGTCCGGATTTGTTTGGGGTTACATAAGAAGCACAATAATATTGGTTATGTAATGTTTATTTCTGCTGCGGCTGTTAATGAGACCTATTATTTTCTGTTAATTGGATGTAGTTAATCCTTTTGTGTGTGGGGTATGTGGTGAGTGGGTTTGGAAATTATTGTTTATTTTGTGTCTACCAGTGCTGCTTGTCAAAACAAACACCTCTGTGTAATAAAATGTTGTGAAAAAGCAGTGAAATATGTTTCCCTGTTTCTGTTGAAGGAGCCTCAGCTACAAAAAAAAAAGCAGTAGTTATAAATTCACTTTACTGTAACTTTGCCATCCTCCATAATCATCCTACACCAAAAAATATAGGTGTACTAATTTTCTACCTAATCAGTGATCAGATCAGTTCTACTACAGTATATGGCTGTCAACTGATCTTGAAACATAACAATATATAGCATTTCCCAGGAAATCATTAAATTAGTTATCCCCGTAGCTGCGCTGAACAGAGTAGGCACACACGAGCGCGCATGACGTCACATCCACTGACCCGAGTCCTTCACATAAAAAGCAGTCTACAGGCTGATAGAGGAAAGGTTAGGTTAGGTTAGGTTACAACCTGTTCCCTCATTTGCAATAAATAACGATTTATACGTGTAAAAAGTTACAAAAAAGTAAAAAAAAAAAAACATTTTCATGATATAGATAAGGCTCTATGTCAGCATTGGCCTGACAAGGTTCAGGGCTGATTTAAAACAGTTGATTACGTGTTGAGCCATTTTCAACCCATGAAATGCTGATTTCCATAAATTTGGTAAGAAATGTCAATATTAACACCAGCATTGATGTGTTTCATCACAGTACAGTCATTTAGTTTGCAACTCAAAAAACATGTTTAAGTGTGCAGTGCATCTTAAAATTATTAAAAATGCAAGGTTTTAACATGACAGCAGTGATATTTTCTCCAAATATGGTGACTGCCAATAACTGCAGAGACAGAGCTGAACCTTGCAGGTACCTCAGCCTTTGTTTAGGACATCCCTGCCATCTGCAGACCCCTCACTACCAACATATAGACATGACCCAGACTGCCAAATATAAACACAAGCAGTCATTGAAGTTGTGAGACAGCGACCGCTAACGGCTGGAACTCACAATAACCCTAAAAAAAAGACACACTCTCATACACAAACCCCCTAAAGGCACTGAAGCATGTGTCCGTGGAGTGTAATCCCTCTTAATCCACACAAACAGCAAACAGTCAATGGGTGGTGTGTGCATGAGGGTATGTGTGTACTTTCTGTGTTATTGTGAGGACCATCTTGATTTTTTTTCCCCCACCGTTTTATTTATTAAGGGGGTTGCGGGGGGGGAGTGATCTGCTGGCCAATGAGCCGCTCCACTGGGGCAGTTTGGGTTAAGGGCCTTGCTCAAGGGCAGCTCAGTGGGGGTAATGAGGGGTAAGCGCTGCTTTTCACTTTCCCCACTCAGATTTATCCTGCCGGTCGGGGGGATTGAACCTACGACCTTCCAGTCACAAGCTCGCTTCTCAAGTACCAGGCATGCCGGCATGGTGGCCTATTTAACGAGAAAAGAGATATTATGGGGTAGTTCATCAACTGTATAGCTCAAATTCAAATATATGCAATTCAAAGAGTAGTTATGTAATAAGACAAGTAAGAGGAGGAAAAATTCAATATACAATAAAGTACAGTCTTTGTAAGTGAGGAGGAAATATATATTTTTTTAAAAAGTAGAAATCAGAATTTAACTGATATTAAGCGATGAAAAAATACATCAGGTTTACAGTGTGTTTAGCATAATGTAAATATACTGTATATTATCCTCTGAAACCTTTACATTTTGTCACTTTAACAAGAAATATGCTACATACGTATCAAATAAAATGTATTAGTAACGTTTTTTAGTGTCATTTAGAAACTTCAAGTCAACATGTTATCAAATCAGTGGGTGAGTTATATGGTCAAGAGTAAATGAAAATGCATTGAGCCAGTACTATGTTAAGGGTTAGTAGTAATCTGTGTAACAACAAAGTGTAACAATAAATGGGCCAGGCAGTCTATTTAGTTATGTGACTTGTAAATAACAGTTATGTTTAGCACAATAAATTAAAAAAAAAGCAGATTATCTATCATATGGTGAGCTGTCAGTTTTACAGACCACTGTGATTTGTACTAAAATGTATAGAGTCAGAGCCTGTTAAACTAAATGAATAGTTGCCATGCATTTTTGATGTGATCATGCATTTTTAATGTTATTTTGAATTAAAATAAGCTAAAAAATGCAGGGAAAATGGATTTCATGAACTTCCGTAACACGTTCGTTTCCACTCCAAATGTGGGTTCAAATCTAAGATAGGACCTTAAAGTGGAACACCGCCTAAATGAAGAATTCTGATATGTTATTGTCATTGTTTATGGAGCAGCTCCACACTTTATACCCTATGACATCACAAATTTGAGTTTTATCACTCTAGTTTTTGAATTTGGGAGAGAGTTGTTCATGTTTACTAATATTTCTTGGGCTGTCTTAGATCATAATAATAACATGTATGAATTTTGAAAATGGGCGTAGTTCCCCTTTAAGATGAGAGGTGGGACTAAAGGTTCTATTTTAAGATGAAGAGATGAAAAGAGAAAACAGGAGTACAATCAGTACAAGGAGCAACTATTGTAGACTTTGGAAGCTGTGTGAACAGAAGCCATGTCATTTGTCAGGGCATCAAATACCCATGTTTTGTCACGCACAAGGCACTGTTTAACTTTCAATTTACTACAATGTTATCCCATCCGCGTCACTAAATAACTATACTAAACGCTCAGAGAAAGTAGTCGGGGAATGTGGTGACATAGGGAATAGGTGAATGGGTCCAATAAACACAGGGCTTTCATCCAGGAGGCCGCTGTTCGTGTTCATATTATTTTCACTTTACAAACATAGTAATCCAGCCCCTTCTCATTCCCAGGGCATTAAATACTGAGGTTTTGTCACGGCCGCCGGCGTTCGGTACTGCCGTACAAGGCACCCTTTAGCACCAGTATGAGACGCTGTTCATTCGTGTCCCGTGTTCACAACGTTCAATTTCACTTTACAAACGTAGCAGTTGTAAGCCCAACCAAGTGTTTTTGTTTGAATTCACAACGTTAACCACGCGTTTACTGTGACCGTAAAGTGACGCCACAGAGTCCTGACAAAGCGTCAGTATGTGACGAGTTGGGATGAGAACTTGTTGCATGACTATATTGTCTGGTGTTGTCACAGTATCTCTTCGCCCATTCATGACAATCCCATTTTATACATTTCACCAATGGTCATTTTTTGTATTTCACTTATGGCGAAATGTCAAAGTAAAAGATTTGAGAATGTTTATTTACTGACTGCTGGTGTAACAGCTTTTGCTCTGAAATTTTAATTCATGCTGAGAAAGCTCCAACTGCACCGTCATGAGCCATTTTGCTACCAAACATGGGAAGCATTTGGAATCATTAGAAATATCCATTTTTATTTGCCAGTGGTTTTATGTGGTCAACCAAGTTATTGCGGCTGATAAACACTGAACAAGTCTTTAACTGTAATACATTAAGATAATAGTGGACTCTTTTATATTGGTGTGGAGAGACTGTTTTAGGGCTTGTGTGTGATTTTCTTTTTTGTTTTTCAGTAAGAGATTTTGTTATTTTCAAGGTTAAGTTCTGTCATATAATTTGTGAACAGGAACAACATTTCCAAAGTTAGCTACCTGTGGTTACTATTGACAATGACTGTGTGGCTGCCAGTGATTCATACTGGGAGTTCTTTTTAAAAGGCATTTAGTCAGACGAGTTCTCATCTTCTCCATTTTAGCATCAAAGTGATGGTGAAACAGCTTATTTCCAACTATACAAAAAACTCTACATAATGAAATTTACAGTACATTGGAAGGATATAGCGCAGTGTATACATTCAGGGGTTGTGGCCTTTAAGATCTTGATCTTTTGAAAGGAAATATAAATAATAACTGATCCAGTGTCCCGGTCTTGTTTGACGTCAGTAACTCCGTTGTACTGCCAGCTAGCTTTCATCCTCACAACTCCGCTATAAAAAGACATTTTGCATGAAAAATGCAGGATAGTTTCAACCCTTGATGCCCCAGTCACATCATCAGTGTCATAACTAACAGAAGACCTGGATTTTCTTTCATAGGTCATATCTTTTAATTGTGTTAATTTGCACTATTAGCAAAATTAAGAGGGAAACAAAAGAACAGAGAGATAGTTGAGGTGCCACTGAGGTCACTTTGCTAAAATAAGAAGAGAAAACTCAATGAAGGTGACGACTGCTAAAACACTGAGAGTCACTTCAGGCTGGAAATGTTTTAGGAAAAGCAGAACAAAGTGTTTGCTGGCACTCCCAGAACACACTCAGGACCTTCATGTATATGGAGGACGGAACCTGCCAAAAATAAATTAATAGATAAATAAATGATTAAATAAATATGTCATTAAATGTAGCAAAAATAATATTACAAAATAAATGTAGCCATTAATTAATTGATAAAATGTGACATCTGCTTTAATTTGCTTCTTTATTTATTGATCAATGTATTAATTCCCCTATTTATTTACTCTTCTGTTTAATTTTCCATTTATTTATTTATGTATTTATTTTTATTAATTTATTGTTTGTAATTTTTGCATTTATTTTGTATTTATTCATTTATTTTTGCATTTATTCTTTATTTATTTATGTATTTATTTATTTTGCACTTATTTTTATCTATTTAATATTTCTTTTTAAATGTATTTATTTATTTATGCACAATTTTCCCTTGCATTTCACACCTTATTTATTTCCCCAAACTTATTTATTTCTCTATACTTTTCCTTACACATTTCTTTTTACATTTCTTAATGCATTTCTGGCTCATTATGCAAATGAGCGGGCTGTCACTCAACATGTGACGTATTTATTTATTTATTGAGTAATTTATTTATTGAGTCATTTATTTTTTATTTTGGCAGGTTCCGTCCTCCACACATGTACAAGTCATCACTACGCATTTTTCATTGAAAACCAATTTCTGCAACCCCTATTATATGTCTTAAAAAGTTAAGTGTTAAACACACACAATTTCAGCAAAATTCTTTCACATCTCTTCTCCGTGTCTCCGTCTCATATCTGTACTTCCTCCTCTTTTACTTTTACACATCACTAAAGATGCAGCATCTTCCAGTGAAGCGAGTTTTTGTATCTCTTTGTATTTCCATTCAGTCCCCTCCTGCTTTTTTAAACGATTAAATATGTAGGGATGTTTCCTCTATTTCCTTTTTTGTTGTCGTCGGTGCAGAACCTTGTCCCTGCCCTGTGTTGTAAGGCTGCAGTTGAAGTGCTTCAGCTCGGTGCTGCTGGTAGTTATGAATAAAAGACGCCTTGTTCTGTTGTAGTCTGGCCCTGCATCTGCCTGCAGCTGCTGCTTAAGTGATCTCTGAGGACCCCTGGCTGGTATTTTGGGGAAGAAAGAGAAAGAAAGAGAAGGAAGGAGCATGTGTGACATGACAATTGCGAGAACTTCTTTACATTCACCTCTGTGTATCTGTATGTGTGTGCCATGGTCTGAACTGATGCTTGTTTGCTTGTGTGTTTGTGTGTGTGTGTGTGTGTGTGTGTGTGTTTGTGTGTGTGTGTGTGTGTGTGCGTGTGTGTGCGTGTGCGTGTGCGTGTGCGTGTGCGTGTGCGTGTGTGTGTGGTGCAGTCGGGGGTTTTGCAGGGAGGGGTTAAACTCCAGAAGCGATGCTCCATGGAGCGCAATGAGAGGAGAGGTACTCAGGGACAACACAAGCCATTCCAAATAGCACTCAGTCTGAATAATGCAGCAGTATGGGGGAGGTAGAGGAGGGAGGAGGAGGAGGAGGTGAAGAGAAGAAGAAGAAGAAGATGAAGAGGAGAGGGTGTAAGAGAGAGATTGTGTAGTGAGTAAGGAGCAAAAGAGATGCTGAATGATGAAGGCACAGTGGAAGGTGGAGGAGATAAGAGAGGAAATATAAGGTGCAAGATGAAGAGAGAGGAGGGAAAATGGGGAGGACGGCTGATTCACAATGATACAGAAGAGGTGGGGAAGAAGAGAGAAATGGAGGAAGAGGATGGTGGGAGAAGAAAACAGGGCACAGGAAACAGAGTGGAGATGGGTGTGGAGGCAAGAAGAATAAAAAGAACAATCTGTACGTAACAGTAGAGGAGAGCAGAAAAAAAGAAAAGAGGAAATGAGTAGAGAGGGATGAACAGAGAGGAGAGGAAAGACTAAGGAAGCCAGGAGAGAGAGTTACTCAGTGAGATAGAAGAGATTTGAAAAATGAGGATCATTTCCCACTTGGCTGTAGTAAAAAAAAAAAAAGAAGAATAAAAGAGCTGAAAGCTTTTATATATATATTTATAAAGGTCTAACAATACCTCTTCATATACAGCTCTGTGGAGCTGAAACTACTGGTGAGCAAATATCACACTGCAAGAAACTACACTTATTAATACTGCATGTTCCAATGATACAGTATATATTGCACAACAATTAAGAAGAAGAAGAAGAAGAAGAAGAAGATCAGCTAAATGTCATAAATATAAAGACATGAATGCCAAACATGCAGGTTACATAACATGAAAAACTGCAATTATAACACAATGAAAAGTGAAAATCAATTACATAAAATCATTGTGTAAAAACAAGGAGATTCTTAGGCAAAAGAGCCTTCACTGCTTAGGTATGATATTTCCAAATCTCAAACAGCAAACCTTCGACAATGCCATCTTCCAAGTGGCATTAATTAAACATGTGCCATACTGCTGCTGAACAGACTCTAGCTCCAACAAACTAGTTCAATTTGAAATATTTAGGTGCTAGAAAAAACCCAAAGGTTTTGTTGTGTGATTCATCCAGTGAATGGCATGATTTTAGGATGAATAATATGCTCCTAAGAGAGGTGACTATAAACAGCAACAAAAATAACAGCTAATGGGGGTGAGGACCTCGTGAAAGGTTGATTTAATAAAAACATTCAACAGCAGCAGCAACTACAACAAGAGGATTAGAATAATTAAAAACAAGACTAATGACAACCTGAAGTTCACATTTAGAAAATTCCCTGGTTCATTTGTACATTTCAAAAAGAACAATAAAAGAAACAAAAATATATTTTTTTTCCACAGTGATATTCAGTGTGACTGCACTTGTCCTGCTTCATACCTGACTGTAACTGCAATGTGCCAGTAATCAGAGAAAGCAACATCCCCTCTGACATCGTTGGCGAGAAAAAATGTTAGACAGTGATTTTACACTCTTGGGTTGATGGCTGGTTAAAAGGGCTGAAATCTAATTTGGAGGATTCACAAATGGAATAATGTGCTACATCAGAGATGTAACTGGAGAGAAGAGAAGCTCAACCACCACGAAACAAGAAGGCAGAGAGAACCTGAGAGACACACAAGTTCAGAGGAGTGATACGGATATTTATAGCAGCTATGCTTCAAGTGTGTGTCTGTGTGTGTGTGTGTGTGTGTGTGTGTGTGTGTGTGCGTGTGTGTGTGTCTGTGTGTGAATAAAGCCCTTAAATATGTGTTGGCATATTCTAAACCATATTGCCACTTTCATTTAATATTTTGTAGAAAGGAATGTTTGTTCTAAAAATACACCAGAAGGTGTCTGTATATGTTTTGTGTTTTTGAGTCATGAAGCTACCTGCTATGGTGACAGAATATTATAGGAAAGAAATCAAAGTGACAACACTACCAGATGGAACTGTTGCACAACAAAGATGACTGTTCATAACAGTTATGCTGTCAGCTAGTTGCCATTACTGTCAATCTTATGTTGGCCAAAGCCATTAAAAGGTAACTTCAATATTTTTCAACCTCATCCCATCTTTTTATATCTAACTGACAAATAGGGACAACAATTTCTGAAATTGGTCGAGTATTGAAGGACAGAGCAGTATAAAAATAAGAGAAAGAGCTTCTTTAGTATGAATTCCCTTATTCATTTGCTCTTCTGGAGCAGCAGCAGGCCAATGACCCGCTGTACAGAGCCGGGAATGAAGATTGGAGTGCAACTGGCTGGCTAGCATATAGTCAATCTATGCACTCTGACCCCATGACACACGTTGAGTGACAGCCCGCTCATCTACAAAATGAGCCAAAAATGCATAAGAAATATAAAAAGAAATGTGTAAAGAATACAGAAATAGACACATTTGGGGACATATATAAGGGGTGAAATACAAAGGGAAAATCGTGCAGAAATAAATAAATGCATAAACAAATACATGCATTTAAAAATACATATAGAATAAATAAAAAAATAAAAATAAAAATGCAAAAATAAATAAAACATAACTGCAAAAATAAATAAAACATAAAAAAATTATAAAAAAATATTAATGAACCAGAGGAGTAAATAAACAATGTAATTAAAACAAATATCAATAAATAAAGAAGCAAATTAAAACAGAAATAACAATTTCTGTCACATTTTATCAATTAATTAATGGCTACATTTATTTTTATATTATTTTTGCTACATTTAATGACATATTTATTTATTTATCGAGTCATTTATTCATTTATGTTTTTTATTTTGGCATGTTCTGTCCTCTATAAAGACAACGGTGGCGTAGTGGAATACATCAACACACATTCAGCACAGATAAAGGAAACACATTTTACATTTCATTAAATATTTTAAATATATACTTCACAATCAGGTCTTTTTACCTCACAATTTCCCTGAAATTGTTTTGAAATGATACATTTATTTTTTGAGCTCCCGTTTCAAAGAGTTACTTAACACCAGCTGGAAATCTCCAGTGCTTGAATTTGTCACCTTTTTGCAGTGATGTAGGAGTGTACTACAGGACGTGTCAGCACACTGTGACATCACTGTCTGGTGTGGTTACAGGTGCAACAGAGCACATACCCAGCATCAAGATGCAACAGACTTTCGACCAGACAGAGCAGTGAGAAGTCAATTGTTTGCCTGGTATTATGTTACTCTGTCCAACTCAAGATGATCGTATTGATTTGGCTGCTGCAGCTATCAGACGTGGGCTAACTTGAAATTGTAGCATGTTAGAATGCGTCTCTCAACAAATTTATGCCACCAACAGAGCCAAAGTGAATTCAATTAGACTGTGGTTCTTATCCTTGACATTAAATGTTCGATAAAATTGCCTTTTTACACAAAATTACTCTGTACCAACCCTTTGTTAAATATATCTATAATTCCATATAGCAACTTTGGGAATGAGCATTGTTGAAGGACCACAATTGCAGCTCCATCTAATCCAGGACACGCTACTGTCCAGGTTGGCAGTTTCTAAAGTGCTGGTTATCTGTGCCACATGGAGGGCAGAAGATAATTTGAATTCCTAAATGAAAAGTATGTTTTGTGAAGCCTTTTTTCCCCCAGACATTGTGCGCTGGTTATTACAGATGACCCCAGCTCAGCCTCTGTTGTACCCCCTCAGACATCATGTAAAGATAATAACTTTACTTGTATAGTGCTACTCAAAAAAGGGTTTTGTACATTACAGTTTAAAGCAACAGCAATGTAAATAATGCAAAATGAAAACTCAATTAAAGGAATAAAAGAACGACAGAAAAGGAAAACAAAACAGGCAGAAATGGAGACATAGACAATCTGACACCACTGTTTGTGGGCGAAACTTATCCATAACATTGTTTTTTTTTTCTGATCTTGAATCATCTATTCAGAATATTTTGGACAGTGTAGGCTTAAGTGTAAACAGCACCTTGCCAAGAACCTACAACCACAGCAAGCTACGAATTGTAGCTCTTTTTTTTTTTACAGTTGGACCCAAACTAACAGTATTTCTCACTTTTTATTGTACATCAGCTCTGAGCGTAGCATGTACATGGATGCGTTTACATTGCAGTCAGTACAGACTACATGGCGTACAAATAACACGCAAAAAGCAAAGAAGGCATTCTTATTGCACGCTAAATGCCTTGCTCATTATCGTTGGATTCAGGGGGGCGCCTTTTCCTGCAAACGGGATAGGAGAAATCCAAAGCTTGACAGACCTGCTGCAGCCAGTTACATTTGCTATGCTGGACGTTTGCTATTTGGGGAAGGGGGGAAGGGGGTTTAGCTGACGGTTAATTGCGTGCAGAAGGACATGCATTTGCAGACAGGAAATGTAGAACAACTCAATTACCAATTCAAAAGGAAGTAATCAAAATGTCTTAGTCTGCTTTCGTTCACTTTTATTTTATTTGTAATTAAATATTTCATACAGGTGTAATACATGTTCAGTTTCTTTGACTCTCTGTAACAATACACTTTAGTCTTTGCAAAAAACCATGTAAAACAATTCACATTTTTATCAGGTTGTGGCCAACTTTCAAAAGCATCTAAGCACTAAGGTTGCCTGTGTGTCTTTATTGACAGCAGGTGTTCTTTATTGTGACAAGAAAGGGTTATGCTGTCTATTTTTTGTTAATATATGTTACATATATTAATATGCTGATGTATTGTTGTCCGTTGGTAGTGCAGAAGTGCTTTTGGGATGCCAGGCTTTGTTACAGCAGAGATCTTTTCACTCAGTTAACAAAAATACATCCGTATCTATCTGCAATCCTGACAAGCATAAATGTAATTTGAACACACATCCGTTCATGTCCAGTGCAAATGATTAAAATGGAAAACAGAATAAATTAAGAACACTACGGCAACTGAATGTGTGTATTCATCACTCCTTGAAAAAAAATCATTAACACTCATATTATCATGAGGAACAAGAATAAATGCTATGTCTAAAATATACTGTATACTCTCAAATATCATACAACTGTGATTTTTAGTGCAATTTCACTTGTTATACACCACAGCTTGTTTTTTTCTCCCTTCTCCCTGAAGTATGCACAGAGAAGGAGGGTCTGTCACAATAATGTTAACCTGCAGGGGGGCAGTTTGCATTAGCTTTTTAATTGAGCAAAATCCAATATAATGTCTTGATAAATCTACACAATATGAACACATGAGCTAGTCTTTCGTAACGCATTTTTCTCACTTAATGCATATAAATATAAAAACCTCAATTGTAATCATGTCTAGGTCAGGGGAATTTCTTTTCTAAATTTTGAAGAATCACACTGTAAATCTATATGCAAAGTCACAGCTTTATGAATTCAGGAGTTCTAATATTGATTATGAGGATGTTATAGTAGTTGGATTCATAATAAGTAATAGTACACAATATATTCAAAAGTACATAATCGAGAAAATGCGACGCCCTTTTCAAAAAGCTAATGCAAACTGCTACCCTGATTTTTAGCCTTGCTAGCATCAGCGTGTAGCTCTGGCGATGAAGTTGCTGGTCGGCTGGTCATTCAATTAGTTCAACTCTTTTTGATCTGACTCGGTGTAAAAAGCTAACAGGGCTTTCAGATTCACATAGGGGACACAATGTCCAGCCATTCTGTGCAAAAAAAGCATCCCTAAAGCTGGATTTATAGTGCTGCGTTAAGGGGTTACGGTGTAGCTGCGGAGCCACCGTAGTCTTGCCGTAGGCTAAGTTGTAGCCGTGCGCCTCCACAAAACCGAAATAATTTTGTTCGACTCAGTGTAAAGAGCTAGCAGGGCTTTTAGACTCACAGGCTAGCATTATCCTTCTGCAGTGCATCTTCATAGACTGTATATAAAGATGGACGACATGACAGCTCCCCAAAAGTGAAGCCAAAACATCTGGATCGCCCCCTGGTGGCTGGCTGCACTATTGCTCTTAAAGCCCGCCGACTCTGTGTTAGCGGATGGGACATAGGCCAAACTAAAAAGTCAAAGTAAACGTCAAATACATTTTTTTAAAGTTCTTATCACACTGATGTTCAAGTGTTAATTTTTCTGATAAATTTGGTTTTAATTAGTTATTTCATGCTGTATAAAGGGGGTGAGACATCATAATTGGCAGCTGTGAGTCTCTCTTGCTAACAAGTTGCGGCCGTGCTTGGCTCATGATTGGTTGTGACCTCAATATCGCGGCTCCAGCTCTCCAATCAATACAGCACAGAATCTTGTCTTCAAATAACGTCAAAATCTCAAGATAGCAGCTCCCTTGTCCGGGATATTTTGGCTTCACTTCTGTACAGTGGGAGGAGGTGGAGACACGTCGCCAATCTTTATATACAGTCTAAGTGCATCTTACAATGGTGTGTTCCAGTCCACCACTCACAGTTGCTGTTTCCTACATTCCTATGGTCATCCATGTATTGCAATTGTGTGAGTTCTCACAGTTCTGTACAGTATTGCACGATTCAACTCATCTCCAGGAAGTTTTCCAGAAGAATATTTAGCATTAAGTTCACCTTTAAACTGTTGCCTGCAACCAGTGCTGAGGACTAATGTTTCACATCGAATAGTTATTGATTATCTTTAGTAATCCAGATAATTACTATGCATTTCTTCAAGCAGGTATTAATGGTTCTATAACAGATTCAATTCTCAAGTAACCACCTCACCATACGTTTAATGAAACGCAGTCAATCATAATGAAATCTTTTTAAAGACTGGCTCCTGACAGTTGAGTATTTGTTTTTTTGTGACAAAGTATGAAAAGCAGCATCCCACTATCTTGACTTTCTATCAGGGTTTCTACGTTCGATGCACACTCAAGTCTTAAGTCAACGTGTGGCCTTTGATTCCAGATGAAAACAGCAACATTCAGAGACATTGTGTCTCCAAGACTAAATTTTGCATTTGAGTTTTGGAAAATCCTGTAATCTAGACCAGTATCTCTCTTAGACATGTATGTGTAGAGCAACAAAGTGTTGGTTATCTACAAACAGAAAATATATGACCTGTTGTCATAACTATATATAACAAGTGATACAGATTGTGCAAAAATGCAGTGGTGTTCATGGTTTAGTCAAATGAGAAGTCCATCTTTAAATATCTCCTTTAAACTTCACATTTAAATGGACAGAAGAGAAGTAACTCTAGGTCTCCAGCTACATGTCAGGCCTGTGCAAAGATACATTAGATGGGTGCTTCAGTGTGTAAAACCTCCTATCATGATATGCTTCAAAAAATTCAAGGTTTCTTAACAGATCTTAGCGTGGCTTGAATCCATATTTTTGCTAAAAGAACCTTTCATATCACGGAAGGCTAAATCACCTCTGATCTATCTCGACACATTTATCATGATTTGGAACGCATGAAATAAATGAGGAGCCCTTCAATTTTCAACACCCTTACACAGACTGAAAAAAAACACATAACTTGTAATATACAGTATGCTACATTGCCCCCAAGATGCTTTTTCACAGCGAAGTTTTCTCTTGGATACAAATACAGTAGTTTTGTAATAAGGATAAAATAATAAAAATATTCATCTGTACATCCGTAATAGATTCTTTATACAGTAGAGGAAGAAAAAGTCACCCCCACAAGCAGGAACTCCCTCTCACACAAAGACTAAAGTGCTGCAGCCATCCAGCTGGCTTAATATTGGAGTCTAGGTATAATTATGTCATAACACACTTGTTTGTTTGAGTAACTATGAAAAACTTTGACCTGTGTCTTTCCTCATGCAGGCAGCGGGCATGTCCACAGAGCTGCTGGTCCAATGGCAGTCAAGGGGGCCAGGAAATAGAGGGATACAGGCTTTTTCATTGCTGCATTTTCTAGGTATGTGAATAGAAAGATGGATGGAAGGAAAGTAAGAAAGAAAAAAAGAAAGAAAGCCACGTGTAAGAAACAGCCTGGCAGGGCTGTGGGATCAAACCCATGCAGAGTGGAATAATGAGGGGAACAGCAGCTTCTGTGGCCTGAGGAGAGAAACAAGAAGAGATGACAGAGTCAGTCTGTGGGCACGCACAGCACCTCCATAGTTACACATGGAGGAATGGAGACAAGGAAAAACAACAGTTAAGTGAATAATCTGCAACTCTTGGATGAAAATACACAGGGGACAAGGCTTGACGTGGTAGTCGGTGTTACCGGTACACACACACACACACACACACACACACACACACACACACACACACACACAGGGTGAGCCAAAATTCACAACATGTTTTTATCCAACGAAATATTCTCCTTCAATCCATATTTGTTGGCGTTTAGCCTTTCAAAAACAACATTTTCACTGGGGTCAAAAACTGCAGGCTCCGGCTGTTGGCCGTATTTCAGCATGAAAAAACATAAACTTTCTCATTTTACA
This sequence comes from Sebastes fasciatus, assembly GCF_043250625.1. Taxonomy (NCBI): domain Eukaryota; kingdom Metazoa; phylum Chordata; class Actinopteri; order Perciformes; family Sebastidae; genus Sebastes; species Sebastes fasciatus. The sequence goes on along the minus strand of NC_133798.1, from coordinate 12,251,109 downwards.
TCTAAACAGTATGCTTAAATACGTTTCTGAAAACATTTGAGGCGAGACATAGGCATTACAGTAACAGAATATTGATTCATATTTAATCAGCGCTGCCTAGTTTGACAGTTTGATTAAAGTTTGTGAGTTTCGCGAGCAGTGATTGACAGCTGCTCAACGACTGCTCAGCTCTGATTGGTTGTTCTCACCCGGGCAAGGTGAAATCTTCCAAATGCCATTAGGAGCACAGGAGGCCACAGAGAAACATGATTTTTTTCCACAGATTACCTGTGCCATGCACTATTGTCAGGATATAGTAACAGTTTTATAAAAATAACTTTTATCAGATTTGCTCAAAGTTACCGACGGCAGCTTTAATAATTTTGCGCTATGATTTGTAAGATCATGTCTTCCAGGTGTTGAAATACTGACCACTTCACTAACGGATTGAGTCACAGGATCGTTACCTTCCACTTCAGAAAAGACAGTCCACAGCACAGATGGATCACTGTTCCTCACAGCCAGTAACTGGAAAAGCCTCCGCTTCCTGGCTCTGGAACATGTACTGTGAAGGTAAAACACACACGCATTTAGGACTTTAACCCCTAACCCTTAATTTTATAACAAATAATAGAACATTTGTGCTATTCTTTCTATATGTTGGATATCTATTATCCATCATCATGTGTTCAGTCAGCAGAATTTATATTTATAGTTATGTGATGTTAAATGTCCTGTCCCTTCATACAGAAGCTGGGCTGCCAACACATGCACCGCAATATCAAGTTCAACACCTGATCCTAGTACAGCGTGTGCTGCTGCTCAAATTTGTTACTAATATATAGGAGGTGAGCCCCGGTAGTGATCATCTGGCAATGTGGCCAGGGATAATTCAAACCCACAAAGACTGGATGGCTATTTTCCTTTCATACATTTTAAATATATTCTGTTGACCTGGGGCTGTGGCCAGAGAGAGTAGAAGACAGATATGATTGCCTGCGAATGAACCACTTGAGGCATTGTGAAAGCAAGTGAGTAATAGTCAGTGTATAAAGTCGAGAGTCAAATCTCAAACGGACAAAAACAAACATTATCATGATGAGACGGCCCGAAGATGAGCTCAAGAGATTTCAGCGATTGTGTTTAGCAACAGGTGGTTACTCCTGAGTAGGAAATCCTCTTCCTCCACGCTCTGTCCACGTGTTACAGCTCTCACAGTATACAACTTACTGATTTGAGGTTGGATTCCATCTCTGTGAAGTTCCACTCAGTCAGAGGCAGGCTTAAACTGAAGGGCTAGAGAGAGAGAGAGAGAGAGAGAGAGAGAGAGAGAGGGACATGGGGGTAAAAAAACATTTATTCATACAGGTCAGTTTGAAAGAACAGTTCAACTCATTGGCCACTGTGTGCTGTATAATCAGTGACAGATACCACTACCAGTTTGAAATTTCAAATATGAGACATGTCTGAATCTATTTGAATATGTAGACAAGTTGTAAGTGTGTTTTTTATATATATAGTACAGGTCTACTGACATCCATAACAGCGCTGGTCCCAGCCTCCACAGCGCTCTGCTGATGGCTCCTGAGCAGCAGCTGCTGTAGCTCCTCCAGGCTCATATCCACATTCTCCACTGCATCTGAAACATCCACTCTACGTGGGCACAGACACACACACATACATTTTTTTACATATATAAACAGACATACACAGGGTCACTTGCTCACTACTTGCATCACTTTTGTGTCTGTGCAAACATCTGTGCGTACGTTGCATCTCTCTCTCGATGTGTGTCTATGTGTGAGCACCTACCTGTCCAGGGCAGGTCTCTTACTCCTCCTCTCCACCATAGAGGCCACAGAGCCCCTCCCCTCCAGAACAGACTGGACCATAGCGACGGGGAGGACGGGAGGTTCTGAGGAGCACACCTCACAGGAGGAGGCCAACGCTACGGCCTCTCCTCCCCCTACACTGCCTCCTTTACCTCCTCTCACTCCTGGACTCACAGGCTCCTCTTTGATAAGCATCATGCACTTCTCCCTGTTGGTGGAGTCAGACACTGTCAGTCAAAATCTAATAAGGTGGGTCAAGAAAACATCAAAACAGGGTCTGTTGTGTTCACTTCGCCATGTTCTATCACGCTCATCTCTATTCAGCCTGCGATCATTTTGATGCCTCAACAACACCTGCCTCATCATACTCACTGTACTCTACTCTGAATACACTTTCTACACATTTTGAGCTTGTTGTTTCATACTGCACCTTGCCTACGATAAGTTTTATGATCCAATATCCATGATCTCTTTCACAATATCCTATTGTTTTGCTTCAATAGAGCTGATTGTGGAGGTTACTTTTATAATGGGAAATAGTAATGATGTATCGCATCACTCACCTGGTGTCATCAGGCTGCATCTGGAGGGCCATACTAGCCTGAGACATGTCAGTAACATCTGATATAATTGGTCCTCCTGTCAGCCCACTAGCGGAGCAAGAAGCAGTATCACTGGATGGCTGAGGAAGAAGAAGAGAAGATGACTGTGATGTGTGTTTGCAATTGAATTAATACATTGCTGGTGATAACATGACAGATTCACAGCAGGCCCATGCTGTCCTACAAAACACGGTAAATACATAGTTGGTGGTTGAGTAAAACCAGACTCAAAGGACATTTGAGCTTTTGCTTCCTTATTCAGAATCAGCTTTAAAGTGTACACATAAGGACTTTGACTCTGGCATTTTGTTGCTTTCAATAAAGCCTACACAGAAATGGACATACGGCTAAAAACAAAGACAACAAATTAATCGAATGAAATTTATTTTGCCATGTAAAAATAAAACGGCACAGAAATTTATTTCCATGAAAATAGCATATAAAACTTGCAGTAACTACAAAATGGAGCTAAAACCCAGGTCAAACCGCAGTAACTGCTCACTGCATTCTGGTTTTGTAGAGCAGCAATAACTGTACTGTGGCTCGGTAATATCTGGGTTATAAAACCCAGCGTCGCGCTCACTGCACTCTCACAGAGAAACAGACAACTACCACAGCCTAAAGAGTCAAGTTAAAGCAAGCTGTTGAGATAGCCGCACGCTAGCTTTAGCTAAAGCTAAATGTAGCCTATTTTTCCTCCTCTAGCTCTCTCTTTAATTCAATAATATCAATTTTGATGAACCAACATCTTGCTAGTAATTCAGGTTGATATCCAACATATAAGAGGAAGTAGCTAAATCTAGTTTTAAAGAAAGAAAAACTAGCTAAACCAGTTTGGCTAACAAGCCTAGCTTATTTTAGTAGATAGTACAAATAGCAAAACAGAGATAAATGACACTATGAATTATCAAAATATAGTTTATTTTCTAAAACAAAAAAGCTGGCAGAACACCGTTTGATTAGTACTGCATTTTACCTTACATTATCTGCATTTTATTAGGTGTCATGTCATGCCAGTGACAACTAAAAACAGATAAAAAGAAGGCATAATAACCTTTCCTTTCTATCTGTCCAGCACTTTGCAGGCCAGCCTCAAATGCTACTGCTACTGTATAGTTACTGCTCTCTGCCTTTGTAGGGCTAAATGTTTCGCTAGTGTGATTATTCTTTACAAAACTAGGATACAAAAATAGTGAATTTACTTCAATCGAAAGGCTTTAGTCTGTACAGTTTGTTAACACATCACATCTACAGTATATCTATATAGTATATAGACATGACATATTTGGAGGGATATACAGTATATAATATATACTGTATATCCCTCCAAATATGTCACTGCAGTCTGCTTCCCTCTAGTGGTGATGATATAACATAACAGCTAGACTGATGGCAGCAGGTTAAAAAAGAGTTATGTCCAGATAATATCCTCACTGTGATGTAGTGGATATGCCACGCTTATAGAGCAGATTCAAATAAATGTGTTGAACTGCTGAATGATGTATTCTGTATGGTGTGCGATAAATCAACTGATAGATAAATGTAAAATCCCAAGCACTTAGAAAGGCCAGCCAGCAGCCAGTCACTTCAGAGTTGATGTTTACTGCATGTGCCTGCCAGCACCATTTGTGCTGAATGTGGAAGGTCAGCAGCACAGTAGCTTAATTATAGTTCCCGGCTAAATGTGTCATTGACAAAGACTGCAGAGCACTAATAGTTCTACAGGAGGTACATTTCTGGTAGAGACAGATACACATGTTTTACCACTCTAAAAAAAAAGACCAAAATTAATTTAATTTGACTAATTAGTTAAGGGGTTATGAAGCACAGCGATACATATTAGGTGTTTCACATTGTCTCACCGACTGGATGTAGAAGGGCTCATGCATGGGCTCCATTGGGTGACTATGGCTGAACTTGGAGGCAGGAGGGCTGGGTGAGCCGTCGTCCAACATCAGGGGCCTGGAGGGAACATTGGTTTTTCAATCAGTTACACATCTGGAGTCATAACAGCGTTACACAGTCAATGACAGCAGGGCATCATAAGAGTACTGATTAATTAATGAATAGAAGCTGCTGCGATGGAAGCCTTATCAGGTAGACATCGGCTTAATTTAGTTTACTTTTAGCATTTTATGAAGCTGCTAAATGGATTTTCACTACTTCACTACACGGCTGTGTATCACTACTTATGCTGAATGTCACCGTCACATTATTTCAAAGGCATGACAACATTTGCGATAGGTCATCAACTCTTTGTGGTAATTATACACTGCAAATTAAGAGTTAAGTTAAAATTTTCTGACATATTGTATTATTAAAGCTTAGTTTGTCGGTAGGCTACAAATAAACTCCTCTAGATGACATGATAGAATGCCAATTTCTAGCCATGCAAGCAGCATGGCTAATCACATTCCCATCCGCTTCAACTGTACTTTGTGTTTTCTGTGAGGCTGTTGCTGCTTACATCAGCAGCAATATGTTCACAATGTCAATGTTGACATGTTGATGTTTAGCAGGTATAAAGTTTTCCAAATAGAAATAGAATATAGGAGTAGAACGGACATTCCCTTTCAAGTCAACGTAGCAGGATGGTCAGAGCAACGGCCATTTTTATGTGTAGCTACCGTTGCCACGGTAGTGTCTAGAAGGGAACCCGGAAGTTGGGGAAACTCGTGCGAGATGGTTTAAGGGTATAGGCATTGATCTCGAATAGTTAAGGTTAGGAGAGGACGCTGGGCAGTGACTCCCGCAAGAGTTTTTGCAGATCTCAGATCAGATTTAGCAATTTGCAGGCTACCTTCTAGACACGACCCCCTCCCTGTGAGCAGATTTATTTAATGTAGGGAACAGACGTGTTAAAAGTGATTTATTCACTGACAAGAACAGGAAGTAAAGACGAACAACAGAACTTCCCAAGTTGATCAATTAGAGTTTAGTTTTGAAATGTAAGTTGTTGGTACTGACCAGTGACCAAGAAGTACTTTAGATCTTGTAGCCTACTCAAGTAAAAGTAGCAAAACCACAATATAGAACTACTCTGTTACAAGTAAATGTATTGCATTAAAATGTTACTTAAGTAAAAGTTCAAAAGAATATATTACATAGCTATATATAGCATATATTATATTATAATTATTGATATTTATGTGTACACATAATAATGGCCGCCACTCTTACCATCCTGCTACGTTGACTTGAAAGGGAATGTCCGTTCTACTCCTATACTCTATTTCTATGTGGAGAACATTATACCTGCTAAACATCAACATGTTAACATTGCAGTTGTGAACACATTAGCATTTGCCGCTGATGTTAGCAACAACAGCCTCACAGAGCCGCCAGCATGACTGTGGACTCACATCCTTGTTTTTTGGAGCACTTTTTGCCTTTTTATTGTGGAATTGTGACAGGAAATGAGGGGTGAGGGGTGGGGGGTTGTGGTGGGAGTCATGAGAGTGGGTAGATGCTAAACACAGATGAGATTATGACAGCCAGAAGGCCATACATGACTATCATTAAATCATGGGGGGAAACTGCACCTTTGCCAGGTAGCACACTGACCCTGAAATATACGTTTCTATAGCACTTTTGTGTTCCAGCGTGCCTTTCCTTTCTCGTATCGGCCTTGTTCACACTCAGCAGCAAAGCTGAACCAGCATTTTACACACACAAGCTGTAGCAGGGTCATGCACTCTGCTCTGCCTTCACTGTGTGTGAATGTGTGTGTGTGTGTGTCTGACTGACTGATTCAGCACTTGTCTCCATTCACAGCGCTTGTTGAGTTAGATTATTCAGTTTGTCAGCTGAGCCAGCCCTTCCCTCTGCCCCACTGTGGCCCCTGTTTGTCTCACTTTTGTTGATTGCTCCACTGTGTGTGTGTGTGTGTGTGTGTGTGCGTGCGTGCTGGTGCGTGCTGCGTGCGTGGCGTGCGTGCGTGCGTGCTCCAGCTTTCTCTTTAAGCCCGTGCGTGCGTGCGTGGTGTGCGTGCGTGTGTGAAGCTGTGTGATGAGAGAGATGAGAGAAAAAGCACAGCATGAATCAGCATCCTCCTCTCTCACACACACACACACACGCACGCACACACGCACGCACGCACGCACGCACGCACGCACGCACGCACGCACGCACGCACGCACGCACGCACGCACGCACGCACGCACACACACACACACACACACACACACACACACACACACACACACACACACACACACACACAGAGAGACCTATTATTTCCTTATTGAAACATGATGCATGCATGACCCATAACCCACCCTGTGTCATCCTATTAAAACATGTTAGTGGTCTTGTGATATGAAATGAGGGTCGGACACACATTGAACCTTTTTGTGTTCTATCTTATACTGTAGTTGTCATAATTACTGTATGTACACAATGAAGAAGGCTCTCCTAGTTTTGCTGCAGGACAAGATGCAGCTTCTCATATTTGTTAATACGTGGTGACCTTATGTAAATCCCAACCTGTCGCTAGTACTCATTTTGTCAGCTATTTCTTTTTTTATTAGTCTCAGTCCTGGATCAAATGTTCTTGTTATTTTCTATTATATTTAGTCAACCTCATCCTGTTTTTTCTAAAAGTCGATGCATTTCAGTCTTATCTTAGTCAAAGAAAACCATAACTATTTTAGTTTTAGTCAATGAAAACTGTTGACATTTTGGTCTTTTTTAGTCATCAGATTATATTAAACATTTCAGTCAATCTAGTCTTGCCAAATTATCTATGTATATCTGTTATAAAATATATAGCATTGTTTCTTTCTCCCAAGCCCTGTTGTTATCATTGTTAACTTACACTTAAAGGGATAATTCATGTGTTTTGAAGTGGGGTTGTATGAGGTTGTATGAGTGACTACTGCATAGTAGGTGTATTACTTACAGTAGATGACGATTGGTGTGCCCCGAGCATCGTGAAACAGACAGGAGCACCGGCGCCGGAGCAAAAGCAATGTACTGCTGTGGACGAGGATGGCAGCAAAATGTATTTTAGCCACCTAAAAGAAAGGTTCACTTAAAAAACATTATATTCGTTTAAGTGTACGCTATATTTAGAATATTTACTGAAGGCAAACTGAACTGAAGGCGAACTGAACTGAAAGTGAAACGTATACAGTATGTACTATGCTGGCTTTGGAGAGAGCATAGATAGATTTTAAGAAAAGAAAGGGCTGTCTGACGGCAAGACATGTACACTTAAACGGATATCAATTTTTTTTAGGTAAGCCTTTCTTTTAGGGAGCTAAAATATGTTAGCTGCCGTCCACATCCACAGCACTTTATTGCTTTTCTCCGGTGTCGGTACTCCTGTCTGTTTCTCCAAGCTGGGGACACGTCGACCGTCATCTACTGTAGGTAATAGACTGACTATGGATAAGTACCTCATACAACCCCACTTCAAAACACCCAAACTATCACTTTAAGTAAGTAAGTTACTCCGAATCTGTGCTCAATGTGTGCCCACGATGTAGCACTGATATAGGGTGCGCAGCAGAGGACACAAAACTACTGCATTGAAAAAAAAAAAACAGTCTTTTGTCAACAAAAATAAAGAGAGATTTTGGTAAAGTTATTTATTTAACTCCACTTTAGTCTTGTCTTTTTTCGTAAAAAACTCTTAAAAATAAAATAAAAAGGAATGTAAATTAATTTCAGTTTTAGCTATAACGATAATATGACTACCGAAAAAAGGAGAAAGTATGAATTTCCGTCGCTCTCTTGAAATTGAACCACAGAAAAACGGACTTGACATTCCAGGAGATGGCGCTATATGCCGCAATTGCTTAGTATCGCCAAGATTAAACAGTAAACAAGACGGCCATTCTTAGTTCTCCAAACATGTATTTTGTATGTATATAACTACATACTTCTAAGACATTATACTGGCCCTAACAAAAACTAATTAAATAAAACTACCGTAAAACTTAATGTAGAAAAAAAATTAAACTAAACTAAAACTGGCAAACACACTGAAAACTAACTAAAGCTAAACTAAAATGAAATTAAGAATTCAAAACTAAAATTAAAAAAAAACTAATTGAAAATTCAAAACTATTATAACCTTGGTCTCGTCATTGTCTCATCTTAGTTGTGGAAAAAAAGGTTGTTGACGATCATGTACATAGTATAGTCATAGTTTTCATTAACGAAATTAACAGTACTTGGTGCAACTCCAACCTGAGTAGATCTAATCTGCCACATAACTCAGAACACCTGAGTGGGTTAGGAGGGCCTTTAATGGATGATATTGTATAGGTTTATCTGATCTATGTTTAATATGTAAAATCAAAGTAACTAGTAACTATAGCTGTTAGCATTACACACATGTGGACTGACCTTGTTCATGACTTTCTGTTGCTGTGTGTGATTCTGTCTCAGTGAGACCACCTCTCTCCACAGCACTTCATTCTGCCTGCAAACAGGAGGAGGGAGATGTTAGAGGGAGATGGTGGAGAGCCAAAGAAGAAACGGAGAGGACAAAATCATGTTTAGCAGAAGTTTTGAAGTTGTTTTCATTTTCACCTGGTTAAAAATCTGAAGCCTGTTAACCCTGAAAGTAGCTTGTTTTACAATGAGTTGGTCAGCACTAAAACAAGAATCTGCGGAGGTCCATATTTCCTATAGGGATAAAGCGTACTGCACACAAACACACTGGAAACCTGTTTAATGCCCTCCAGATCTTTTCCTCCTCACAATTCTGGCCTTGAAATCTAAAAGTCCAGTTTCTGGGATGTTTTTAATAAAGATGTCACCCTCTAACCTGCCACAGAAGAGTGTGCCCATTAACCCTAACCCTAAAAGAGTTCTCCACTGATTAAGTATAGCACTCTTATAGTGTTGTTAGGCTCATGATGGACATTCAGATTTCACTCTCAGATTTCACACAGCTCTCACTGGAGCCACAAAAGGCTGTATACAATGCAGTAGTACTCCCCAAGACAGGTGTCCCCCTCTAACCAGCCCTATGGAGCCTTCCCTCACCACTGCTCTTTGATATATAAACCTCATCCACTTATGCTCTGTAACAGAAGATGACAGTATCGCTACGGATGGGTTCATCACTTAGTCGTCACAGTGACACTGAGCAATCCGTGCTTTATTATATCTGTCAGACACCACTACACAAAGGGCAGAAAAGTGTGTTTATACTGTCCCTATTTCAGTCCAGCCCAAGGTGGTGCACACATCTTGTTGAGAGATGTAAAGAAGAGCCTGCGTATGTGTTTTTAGGATTGTCTGACAGACTTTCAATGATGTGCACGTACAGTCCAACCATACCTTTGTAATGCAAAGTGGCTGGACTTTCAGAGTGAATTGAGGAGAAAAGAGCTTGGAAAATCAGCTGTGAGATCTCTCTCTTTCTGCACAGCTTGTGCATCAGCTTCAATAATTTGGAAATGGAGAATTTTTATCATGTATGCACAAAATACTGAAGAAAAAAAGAAATATTTGAGAGAGCATTGTCCACGCCTGCATGCATGGCCGTACATGTGCACATGCACACATGTGGTCATCCTTTCTAAGTAAGTCGTTATTAGTGTGTGTGTGTGTGTTAGTCAGGTGAGCAGGTGAACATTCTCTCCTCGCGTTAGCAAACAATGCTGAGCACAAAGCAGCTCCACCACACAATAGACACACAGCAGCTATTTTCAGCAACAATAGCCTCTAGAGAAAAAGTCAGTTCATCCACTGGGTAATTTGTTCCAACTTAGCAAGAGGAATAACAGACAGGTCAACTGCTCTTCTCACATTGTCCCCCTAAAATATGTTTTTAAAAAACTGTATATTCTTTCAAAAGATAAACAAAATGTTGGAAATTGAAACCATGCAATTTTCATTTGTATCTAACCTTACAAACTGTAAATTGACCTGACCTGAGAATTTAAATTTTCATTTAACATTTACACCATGTCCACATTAAACTGTAAGGGGGCCCAGGGGCAAAAATGTGTTGTAGCCCCCCCGACCCCCTCACTATGTACTTTGTCACTTTCAAGTTCCCATTGAGTGGAAAACAGCCCTGAGATAAATCTACACAATTGGCTGTGTTGGTGAGGGCACCCTGTTCCAGATACTGTTGATATATTGAAATAAGAACGCAGCCTTAAAGGTGCTAAATATGGGATTGGGTGCATTTCTATTGCCTCTCAACGGCTCTCAACATGGCGACGGCGAGCCAACAGTGAAAACAACGGCGAAAGTGCTGACAGAGGTAACCGTGTTTACCTGAGGGGGAACTGGATGGTGGGTGCTACACAAAGTATTTCGTGGGACGGCGTTATCAGCTGGAGCCGCCGTATGAGAGCAGTGCAGAGTGGCGACCGTGAGCTAGCCAGTGGGGCACAATCACATGCACGAACATGCAGTAAAACCACATGCTGACCCAGCTAATGTCAACAAAGCGCGGTGAAGCTCGGATTACAACACTCAGAGAGGGAGAGAGACTTCATTCTCTGCTCAGGTAGACATTACTCCTCTATATCTTTACATGGCAAATAGTTGCTTGCTGCTTTATTAATGCTCTGGATATCATATAGAGAACCTTTAATGCACCTCCAGTGCATACACTGCAGACTTTACATGACAGATTCAATCATTTACTGAGGCACCACAACACCTACCAGTAATCATGAATACTACCTGGCCCTGGGTTTCCTGTTTGTCAGTTATTGGGAAGCAATTTAATTCAAATATTAACCAAAATATAATCCAGGTTTTAAAACTAGACTTTAGGTCCCCCTACAAGATAGGGCAGGTAGTAATGCAGGACCTGTGTTAGTCGATCTTGCATACTAGCTTTGCAAATTTCTAAACAAATTTGCAATTAACCAAACAATATACCACCACGTCACACTAATTGAATGTGGGACTTTCGGGGTCCCTGAGGATCTGGAGCCCCAGGGCAGTTGCCTGCTTTGTCTGGAGTGCTAAGGGCTTGTGCGGTCATGACACACACAAAAAATGTCTATACTCACTGTTTCATGTCCTGCATTTGACACTCCATGTTGTCCTGTTGTGTTCGCAGAAGCTGGACTTCATACAGCAGTTTACTGAGGTCTTCCTGACGGACTTTGGTCTCCTCACTCTTCACTATGGATACCTGAAAACACAGTACAGTCCAATTTGGTTACTTAATCAGACACCGCACATAAAACCACACATTCCCTCTGCTGTGTTTGTGAGCACAGGAGTTTTTAGCCACACTAGCAGTGTGGCTCTAGAGATGGCAGTGTCAGTCTCAACAACTATTGGGTGGATTGCCAACATTTTGTTCAGACAGTTGTGCTTCCCAGAGTTTGGAGTGTTATTTAGCCTCCTTCCCAACATGCTAACATACTATGGTACCAATGGATTCCTTAGGTTTTCTAGTTTCACATCATACCAATATCTTCACTCTAGCTTTAAGACTGAGCCTCTTAAAGCCTCTAAATACAGTAATTGAGTGCTCCAGGGATGACGTATTTTTGTAGGTCAACCCGGAAGTTAGCATCGCCCTGGGTTCCCTCAACAAAAAGCCAATGGGATTTTTCCAATCAGTTTAGAATTATTGCAGAAATTAAACTCTGTGGCCCTCACGCGTTTATGATACTCACACATTTTGTTCAGTAAGATAATCTTCACAAATGAACACCACTTTTATGATTTTTCAAGTGTACTGCAATTGCCAGAATTAAAAACCTAACGTTAGGCTATAGATGAACTAGTGACTCGGTGGACGAGTCAGAGTGATGACGTGTAGTAGTCTCATTTAGCCACTTGTTTGCAACCACCTTTTCAGTCACATAAAGGCATCAAAATTCACGAGTGGGGTATTTATTGATGTATTTCATGTCGTAGAATAAAAGGTTGAAATCACTTCAGCTTGTGTTAACCACAGACCTTATTTCAGGCATCTAACTAAAAACCCATTGACTTCAAAACGAAGGAATCGGAAGAGCTAAAATGCTAACTCATTTCCGAGTTTTAGGACTCATTCCTGAAGCACTCTATGTCGGCCGGGTCTCAGAGGGTTTAATAATATTTTTTTAGGGGTGCTGAGATGAAATGTAGTTGTACTTTAGCACCACTAAAAAGAGTCAAAATTCGCCAATGGTTTTACTTTTAGCGGCCAGAGAGGGCCCACAGCCAATCGGTAAACAGATCCCGTGACTCCTGTGATATGTTGACCTATGTTACAAAGATTTTTTTCCCGCCTTAAACACATGAACCCGCCTCCTAGCCGCAGAAAAACGCAGTTGTTGTGGCGAGCCACACTTCGCTGCTGCCTGGTGTGAATTTGGCATAAAGCGTTTAATACTAATTTAGCTAATGTTGAGCTAATTAGCACTAATAGCTGAACATGGTAAACATAATACCTGCTAAACATCAGCATGTTAGCACTGTCATTGTGAGCATGTTAGCTCGCTTCATTAGCGTTTAGCTCAAAGCACTGATCAGGTTGTAGGTGGCACTGTACTGCGGTGGCACCTCATAAACCAGCGCATCATGTAATGTATGGGATTTCACTTTTTATATGCCTTTGCCAAGAAATTTGTCCAGGAAATCCTGTAGAGCCAGATTTATGTTGAAAACATAGTCATCCAGTGCCATTAAAATGAAGATTACAATCTACAAAACTCAAAGATTTCAACCAAATTTCATCCAGTTTTAACAGATGGCTGCTGGGTTTAATTACTCCACACAACGCTTTGACATCTCTCCACATACTGAGGAGGTTGGTTGTGTTTAAAGAAGAATAACTTCCACAGTCACACAGTTTCTGGTCAATTAGTCTTTGAGACATTGTGTATGTGTGCATTATGTGTGTGTGTATTTCCATACCTTCCTCTTGATGTGTTCCAGCATGTGTTCATGTCCCTGGAGGAAGTACAGATGTTGGAACTCTGTGTCGTCTCTCTCAGGCTTCACCAGACCGCTCTGCTCAATGTTCACCACCTTACGGAAACCATCTACACATAGACACACACACACACAGAAATGCATAAATATATACTGTAATTGAGAGAAGAGGAGAGGAGAGAAGAGAAAAGAGAAGAGTACTCACACATGTTGAGCTGTCGAACAAAGCTCGCCATGTTATTGTGTTTAAAGTACTTTGGCAGAACTTCCTTGGCAAAGCGTCCCTGGTCAAACACATGGAAACTTGTCCCAGACTGAAATAGAGAATAGTCAAGAATGTAGTTAATTTACAACATCTCTGATCATATCTCATTCAGTGTAGAGAGCACAGACTGTATATAACAAGTGGACGTAGTCACCATAACGTCACCCATTGTTTTGTGGACTGACGTTTTTAAGCCTCGAGTTTGGCATTTTGGCCGTCGCCATGTTGGATTTTTGCAAACGGAACTGAGAGGGTAGAGCTAGACATTTTTAGGCGACCAAAATGTTTGATTTAACTTTCATGAACTCAAAAACAAACTGTGAAAGGGTTGAAGTTCTACGACGCATATGCAGACAACTCCCAGACCGGACAGCGATGTGGTATCGACCTGTCAATCACAAGGTAGCCACACCCTAAAGCATACCCTTCTTTATGATCTATTTGACTCTAAATGGGACCATAATGTACAAAACGAACATCATGCTGTATTGAAGAAGACTTGAAACTAGTGATTGAGACCATAAACTCATGTTTACTATGTTTACTGAGCTAATAAATCAAGTGAGAAGTAGGCTCATTTTGTCATAGACTTCTATACAATCAGACTTCTTTTTGCAACCAGAGGAGTCGCCCCCTGCTGGCTGTTAGAAAGAATGCAAGTTTAAGGCACTTTAGCATTGGTTTCACTTCTGGGACCCAGAGGTTGCCTACTGGTAGAGAGGGTGAACATTTATAGTTAAGACAGACAAGACAGTCCACAGCCTGTAAACGATGGATGCAATCAAAGTATTTTTCTATTATGCCCATTATGTCCTAATGACTGACCATTCTAATGAATTTACAATTAACATAACAACTTCACTTGTCTTGTTACTCATTACTTCTTTCCCATTACTGTTGCTCAATGTGACTGATAACAAACTTTTAGATGTCAAAACCTGTGATTGAATGATATTAGTATATGGTACTGTGACAAAAGGAGAAGATTAGAGAAGACTTCATATATATATATATATATGTATATATATATACATATATATATATATATATATATCGATTAAAAGAGTGAATCGCAAATTAATCTCGCATTTTTTATCTGTTCAAAATGTACCTTAAAGGGAGATTTGTCAAGTTAATGGAATTCAATTAACACACAAAACATATTGTCCAGAAACCCTCACAGGTACTGCATTTGGCATAAAAAATATGCTAAATCATAACATGGCAAACTCAAAGGCAACAGGCAACAACAGCTGTCAGTGTGTCAGTGTGCTGACTTTACTATGACTTGCTACAAACTGCATATGATTATCATAAGGTGGGCATGTATGTAAAGGGGAGACTCGTGGGTACCCATAGAACCCATTTACATTCACATATCTTGAGGTTAGAGGTCAAGGGACCCCTTTGAAACGGCCATGACAGTTTTTCCTCGCCAAAATGTATATACATGTTGTTGTTTTTTTACCCCATTTGGATTGAATATGATTGCAGCCATTTAATAAGTGTATGTTCATAAGTGACAAATTTCAGTGATGACTTACTGGTATATGAAAAAAATGACAACATTTGTTTTGGTATGCCTTGAAAACTGCTGCCGTAAACATGTAACTTGAGTTTGTCATTGATAGTGTTCTAAATCACCACCTGTCACTAGATGGATTAATGCTGCCTTAATAATGAAAGCAGCTTTGTAAGGAGGTAATGTATTTACCCCAGAGGGCAGGATCTTCTATCATCTATTCATCAGCAGCCAAATTCAGCTCAGTCAGCCAACCAAACAGTCTCTCTCTCTCTCTCTCTCTCTCTCTCTCTCTCTCTCTCTCTCTCTCTATCTCTCTCTCTCTCTCTCTCTCTCTCTCTCTCTCTCTCTCTCTCTCTCTCTCTCTCACACACTGCGAGTGATGAGTCATGCTCTCTCTCCCAATGTTAGTCTTACTGAGCAACTGCAGCAGCTCTGTTTTACACTGAAAAGCAGTATTGTGTAAAGTGTTGTAAATACTTTACATTGGGAGTTAACAAAACCCATTTGTACAACAGGTGTGAAATTCATAAAATTCAGACAATTCTAAAGAGACTTTGCCGTTACCTTGTAAAGTATGTAGTGCTCACTTGCCTACTAATAGTCTGACAATGCAACAGCTGATGCTGCACACTCTGACTACAGATGTCATGGGACTGAAGAGCATCTGTGTTTGTCTCCCTACGAAGAAGAACAGAGAAGATGTCCTCTTCCTGTTTATCACTGAAGCACACACATCAATCCATTCCCTAGGACCAACAGAGATAAACCCATAAAAACAATGCTATCAAATTTTACTTAGCAAATTATATATTTTTAAAAGAATTAAACAACGATTAAGAATTGATATTTGCCCACAAAATTAAACATTTAGCTGCTCATCCATGGGTCAAAGGTCAAACATTCTAATGATAGCAGAATGTAAAAGTGTGTTAATCACAATGCACTTTTAACACTAAAGAAAGCACACAACTTTGGCAGAGGATACAGTACAAACTAATTCAACAGATCTTTCACTTTAATGCAGGCTGACAACCTGACAAACAAAGGTGAGTTTTATGTGTGCATTGTGATGGCTCATTACTGTAGAATACCGTAAAATGCCACAAATAGATGGTTAATCAACCAATAACATAAACATGTATAACACCTATCTCTTCATAAACACACTTTGTTGTGTCAGTGTTACTTACAGAATGCATCAGACTGGCTTAATACAGGTGTTTAGATAAAACCAGTTCAAAGGACCACTCTAAAGGAGGATTCATGACAGAAGTAGGATTTTAGATAATACTAATCTTTTTGGGACCAAAAATATTGGGGCCACTTATCAAGTTTCAGGTGTCTAGGAGGAGTCTGAGTGATTTCCACTCTAAACTTCTCACATCATTTAAAATAACTATTCAAGTCCTGAAGAGGTCACATTATCCAATATTTCACAAAAATGTCCTACCGAGATTTATCTTGCGACCCTTTCAGGGGGCCCGACCCCAAGGTTGGCAACCACTGGATTAATCTACTTAAAAGTAATGTAAATAAACTAGCTCCACCTTATCCAGCTACATCAGTACAAAGGAATTAATCTGTAACAATGACATATCCATGTATGATGATATATCATTCACATGTTTCATACTTTTACTTGTAATACTTTATGTACATTTAGCTGATAATACTTCTGCACTTTTACTTAAGGATTCTGACTGTGTTGGTACTGTTACTTAAGTAAAGGATATGAGTACATCTTCCAACACTGCTGTTCATGTAAAGTTTTATTTTCACTTTACAAAGGGAGTAATTTCAAGTCAAACCGTGACATTTTTTCCTAAACCTAACAAAAAGGTTGTGTTGCCTAAACCTAAGCAAGTGTTTTTGTTTGAATTCAAAATGTTAACCACGTGACGCCAGGGGCCAAAGTGTCCTGACAAAGCGTCAGTATATGATGAGTTGGGATGAGAACATGTTGACAAGTCGGAGTTCCTACTCGTAAACTCAGGGCAAATCATTGGGCAACCTCTGGGTCTGAAACATGAAGCCAATGTGGAAGTCCCTTAAATTTCTTCTCTGGTTGCAAAAAGAAGTCTGATTGTATAGAAGTCTATAAGAAAATTAGCCTACTTCTCACTTGATTTATTACCTCAGTAAACATTGTAAACATGAGTTTATGGTCTCAATCGCTAGTTTCAGATCTTTTTCAATACAGCATGATGTTCATTTAGTAAATTATGGTCCCATTTAGAGTCAAATAGACCATAAAGCAGGGTATGCTTTAGGGCGTGACTACCTTGTTGTAAAACTTATTTTTGACTGGTGTGATACAGAAACACTTGATGATCTTTCTTATCAGAGAACAGCAGGTAGATGATGAACCCTGGCACTAGAATGTGTTCACAGAGGAAGATGAAGATGATGGTTTAGAGGACATAGTTCTGACGTTATACTCTTATTTTGCTTTTGTTGTGAACTGAAATGACATTCCTCACAGAGTTACTACAGTATCATGTACGGCAATGATTCTCAAAGTGGGGTCCAGGGATCCCAGATTATCCGCGAAGCAATTAGATATAAATTAGAAAATTGTGCTGCATTATTAAAAAGTGTTTACAGACAGGGACTATTTGTACCAATAAAACGAGCATATTGTGTCCATTACTTTTTTCAATTACTTGAAAAGTATGAATGTTATGAGTCCAAATGTAATTTGAATAAAACGACCCTCTGTTTACAAGTATATAAAGTGGCATTTATTATTCAAATTGAAATGTGTCTCTGTTTATCACTATCAAACATGTAACAAGTATTTAGGTTGAAAAGTTTTAGAATATAAATAGTTCCGATGGCATCTAAGAGTACAAATGGTGGTAAGCATTATGCTTAATCGGTGTTACGATTATGTAATTTTTCTCCCCCGTAAGGGGTCCTTGGCCCCAAAAAGTTTGAGAACCCCTGGTGTGCAGCATGTCCTGAGGACTGACTCACAGCGCTCCAGCAGATGAGGTGGTTGGTATCTGGATCCTCCACCAGGGTCCACAGCTTGGTGAGAAAGGCTGGAACATTGCTGGCGTAGCTGCCATCTACACCCATGGCACCTGGAGACTCCTGCATACTGACACCTGTCCACTGCCAAGACGGCTCACAACAGGAAACCAAATGTGTGTGTGTGTCTGTGTGTGAGTAGAAAGTGTGTATGTGTGCGTATGTGTGCAGACTCCAAGACTAGTCCATGTTTGAGAAACTCCTCTTCTGATGATCCGTTACCGGTAATCCCAAGTTTGTCTCAGTCTCTTTGATTCCATTTCAGTCGGTCAAACTGTCTCTGAACGTCCTTGTCGACACAATCTCACCTTGACTCTGATTTTCACTTTCTCTTTTTCTTGACTTGTCTGTTCAATATATCCTCAATTAATCTCTATCTTTGTTGCTCTCAGTTTCTTTTTCTCTTTCGCTCTACTCTCTCTGTCTGCCCTGCCACACCAGTCATCTGACTGAATGTCATCACAGAAGGTCCATGTCAGCACACACGCATACACCATTCAAGCCCCCCCCCCCCTCCCCTCTCCACCCCCCTTACCCTCGGCCTCCCGCTGACAATCAAGTGGTTGCCCAGTAAAACAATGCAGCATCCACACAAAAGCTTCAATAATACACCACTGTCCAACCATCAAAGGGCTACTGGTTAAACTGAATAGTGCAGGGTTCAGTGTACCTGTATGCCAGGTAGAAAGGGTCCCTTGTCATTTCTGAGAATTATCCTAAATGTCTTGACGTTGTCATGAAGTGGACATACTGTACTGGTTGTGCAGTAACACAACAGCAACTACACTGGCCTATTTATGTCACTTTTTTAACTAACTGGTTCAATCACAAACAGAGATTGTTATAGCGTCTCACAATGTAGGTTTATGTTATTTTAATGTGGGGTAGAGTAGGGTCCCAATAGAGGATACATAAATCAATTACTGTCCAACACTTTGGTCAGTGGTGGAAGAAGTATTCACATCCTTTAATCAAGTAAAAGTATCAATATCACAGTATAAAAATACTAAATTACAAGTAAAACTCATGCATTCAAAATCTTACTTAAAGGTAGGATATGGCGGCATCTAGTGGTGTGGTTGCAAATTGCAACCAAGTGAATCCTGGTGATTTTAGTGACTCCATGACCTTTCCTTTACTGCCACCATCAGGTCAAATTTGCCACTTGTACGCAAGTCGAATCAGAATCAGATAAAACTGTATGATGTACATGCTGTAACAATACAAATATTTATTAGTGCAGCTTTAACCAAAATCGGATTTATGGCGAAGAGTTGAATTTTATACGATGTTTCATGATGACAGTCTTAGGATAACCTCTGTCTTGGGATAGTTTTTCTGATTTGGACCTTCATGCAGTAAGGTTTGGGCGTCTGGGTTGACCCAAAAACAGGCGTGAAGTCCGGCTCTCCTGCATCCTCAGGCCACACGAACGTGAACCTCCTTAGCAGAGTCACCACGATGAGGAAGAGCTCCATACGAGCCAGAGCCTCTCCGAGACACATACGAGGACCTGCAGGTTGAAATACCAACGGATTTTCTACAACCTAATGATATTTTTTCAATCAAACCTCCCAATCAATCTTTTAATCTATCTAGGAATGTGACAATCATTTCACTCACCTATAGAGAAAGGCATGAAGGCCTCTGGCTTCACAAACTCTCCCTGCTCATTGAGGAAGTTGTCAGGGTCGAATTTATGAGGGGATTTCCACTGTCCCTCCTCATTCAGCACTGAGGACAAGTTAGGGATGATAATGGTTCCCTGGAGAGCAAACATCAAAGAACTTTAAAAAAGAGGTCTATGAAAATTAGGGCTGTCAAAGATATTGCGATAATAACACGTTAACATAAATTCATTTTAACGCCACTAATTTCTTAAACAACTTGTGATTTTAGTAGTGTAGCAGGTTCAGTTTTAAAGCTAGAGTGATACTGGCATCATATCAAACTAGAAAACCTGAGGAATCCATTGGTATCAACCATGTCGTTTGATGCGAAGGAGGCTAAAAAACGCTCCAAACTTATACTAAATTTTGGCAAGGAAAAACTGGCATGGCCATTTTCAAAGGCGTCCCTTGACCTCTGACCTCAAGATATGTGAATGTAAAGTCTCTCCTTTACAGACATGCCCACTTTATGATAATCACATGCAGTTTGGGGCAAGTCATAGTCAGTTCAGCACACTGACACACTGACAGCTGTTGTTGCCTGTTGCCTTTGAGTTTGCCATGTTATGATTTGAGCATATTTTTTATGCTAAATGCAGTACCTGTGAGGGTTTCTGGACAATATTAGTCATTGTTTTGTGTTAATTGATTTCCAATAATAAATATATACATACATTTGCATATAGAAAGCACATTTTCTCACTCCCATGTCGATAAGAATAATAAATACTTGACAAATCTCCCTTTTAGGTAAATTTTGAACAGATATAAAATATGTGATTAATTTGCGATTAATCGTGATTAACTATGGACAATCATGCGGTGAATCGCGATTAAATATTTCAATCGACTGACAGCCATAATTAAAATGAAAACACAAACCTTAATGTAAGTATTTAATCAACATAATCTGGCAAGTCTCAAAATGTTGATATCCTGAACATATCAGTAGAATGTTCCCTGACATCTATGCCATTTGTTTACTGCCAAAATATAATGAAAAATACAATCTAGCAATAAAGTATCCCGTCATAGCAACTACATTATTAAGCCACATGCACAACTTCACACATTGTCAGACTACAAGAGAGAAGAGGTCATTGATTCAGTCATTATTTTCTGTGGCTTTGTTTTGAATTTACTTGAGAGGAAATAGTTGAGTGTTGATGCTTTAGTTTCCTGTTGCAACCATCTTAAGTAAATTTGACCTGTAAGTGCTCAGAGAGGATATTGCTATGATATGAAGCCTTTCCTATATATTTATGACATTACATTATCATATTTTCTACTTACTCTGGGTATGGAGTATCCCATTAACTCTGTGTCTTTAAGAGTGCAGTGGAAAACGCTGAGAGGAACAGTGTTAGCCGTCCTCTGGATCTCATGAATGACAGCCTGCATGACAGAGACAGCTGTCAGAGCATCACAATGTAGCTTTGCAACATCTCAGATATATAAGAGGACTTATATTTTACACTTCAAAGCACTTTTGAAATAATCCTTTTGCTGTACCTGCACATAGGGCATCTGGTGTCTGTCTTCAAAACTGGCTTCATCCTTCCCATCCAGAACCGTGTCTATTTCCTGCTGACAGCGCTCTGAGGAATACAGAGAGAAATACAGCATGGACAAAGAGTGAGACAGTTAACATAAAGTGAGAACAAGGCCAGATTCTTATCAGTTTATGTGCTTCATGGCAGCCTGAACTGTGTCAGTAGTGTGAAGAGTATGTTTAAAGGTGCTCTATTTAATATTTAGAGCATTAATATATCAGCAAAAAACAATTTGCTATGTAAAGATATAGAGGAGTAATGTCTACCTGAGCAGAGAATGAAGTCGCTCTCCCTCTGTGTGTGTCATAATTCTTTGTTGACAAAGCCACTCTGGTTCCCACTCAGATAAACACTGTTAGCTCTGTCAGCCGTGTTGCCTTTGTTTTCACTGTTAGCACTGTAAGCTATGCGTTGTTCCATTGCAACATCAGTGCCCAGCAGCAAAACTACACTTCTGTCATTTTGGAGTGAAAGCGACTACCGGACACCAGTAAAAAACATCCGCCTACGAAGTGCCGTACAACGATAAAACAAAATTATTTCTATTCTATTGTCATATTCTACACAAATGGCCTGTGTTGAACAATAAAAAATTATAAATATAATAAGCTAGTCTGCCCATGTCGGAGTGTTTTTGGCCGATTCAGCATGTTGAATCGGCGGCGGAGCTCTTCGGTGAAAGAAATCACTCTGATTCACTAATCACCTTAAACAAATCAGTGCACGAAAATATATTAGAAAAATATATTTTCCCAGCGACATGGTCATCTAGAATGAAGCTATGTGTTGAGTGAGAGTAGTGTGAAAATGGACAGTAAACGCCGCTTTGTTTCATGTACATATCATAATAACGGTTTGTATATCCACAGTCCTACAGGTTTCCATTTTTAAATGACAAATACAGACTACCGCCACCTGCTGGTAGGGAAAGTTATTTCATCTCACGCAGGCGCTGAACATACGTGCTAACTGGCCATCGGCTGTAGTCTTTGAGGTGTGTTCAAGTGCAACTTGTTGGCCAAGACAAAGGCAACATGAGGCGACGCAACTGGTGGCCTTCATCGCCACTAGTTCTTTGATGTCGGATTGGTGTGTCTGGGCCTTAAGCATGGCTAAATAAAGTGGAGATAGACAGATGATACACAGACATACCCTGTATCTGTGGATAATTCATTAGGTAGAGGAAGGCAGAGAGCAGGGTGTTGGCGGTCGTGTCAGTCCCAGCAAAGTGAAGATCCAAAATACATGCAGAAAGCTGGTCTTCAGAAAAAGTCGAGCCATCGTCTCCTCTCTTTGCAGGCAGATAAGAGAGAGAAAGAGCGAGTAAGTAAATGTAAATGTCGTAGCGGTCAACAACATGCCAGTTCATACCAGCTGCTCTGAACAGATCCACACACCTTATCCACTTCATCCAGGTAGCAGTCTATGAAATGGCGCGGTTTACCAGGAACTCTGGTCTTTTTGTTCTCAGCCAACAACTCCAAACGTTTTTCATGTGCACTCTGGTAAGAAAAAAAACTTTTGGTGAAATAAACAGGTTCATCAAGTTAAATAAATGATTCAAGGTTTTTCAAGGGGACAGATATTTTTTTCCAGGGCCACAACTTGTTTCTTTTGATAAAAGGAAACGTATTTACAGCGACATACAGTTCCACTTGGTGGCCAAAAAATCTTGACACAGGCATTTCATAGGACATGATAGTGTAATATCGTAGGCAGCCCTGGCTCATAATTTCCCAGCAGGCCATATTCAGTAACACAACAGCAATGTGATTCAGCACTTCAAGTTTTAGGGCACTGCAGGTTGTAATTAATATCATGTGTTGTAGGCTTGTAGTTGTTCAAGAAATACGTCTCTCTAATCACCCCGTAATGGCACATTTTTGATAACTATTGGATTGATTGCCATGACATTTGGTACAGACATTCACGTTCACCTCTTGAGGAATTGATATAACTTTGGTTATACATTTCATTTCATTTAACTTCATCTAACAGCATCATCAGGTTCAATTCATCCAATACTTGGGTTTCAGCCTCAGCTGTACTTTATGTTTAGTGCTATTTAGCTAATGTTAGCATGCTAACACGTTAAGCTTTTCAGTGTGAGCATGTTAGCATCCTGGCATTAGCATTTAGCTCTAAGTAGCCTCACAGAGCTGCCAGCATGGCTGCAGACTATTTCATCTTTCCTTTCTAATTTCATTAATGCTTTCTCTTTCACTCCTTTTCTGCAACGCGGAGTGATTTTTTTCTGGTTGGCAGGTCATTTTGTTATCCCTTGGCCTTTACTACAGAAATGAACGCTTTACAAGACATACCTTGAACAACTTAAAGGCTTTCTGGAAGGGCAGTGGCAGGTTGCGCACCATGGGAATAGCGTCATAAATCTGTATGGGAGAGGAAAAATGAAATATTACAAAGTGTTAAGAAGCCCTTAAGTTTTGAATTGATTGTTAAGGATTGATTTATGATTCTGCATTGCAAGTGAGGTTGTATGAGGTACTCGTTGATGACGGTCGGCGTGCCCCCAGCATCGAGAAACAGACAGGAGCACCGGCACCGGAGCAAAGCAATACAGTGCTGTGGACGGGGAAGGCAGAAAAACATATTTTAGCCACCTAAAAGAAAGGCTCACCTAAAAAATTATGTTTGTTTAAGTGTACACTGAATTAAAATATTTTCTGACGGCAAACTGAACTGAAAGTGAAACGTATTTATACTGTTTTTGTCATCTGAGCCTGTTGGCTTTGGAGAGAGCATAGATAAGTTTCACTGTCAGTTCAGTTCCCCGTCGGAAAGCAGAAGGAAAGGGCTGTCTGACGGCAAGTTAAAGCAGTGAAAATATTCTAAATATAGTGTACACTTAAACAGATAATGATTTTTCTTGGTGAACCTTTCTTTTAGGTGGCTAAAATATGTTTTTCTGCCGTCCCCGTCCACAGCAGTACATTGCTTTGCTCCGGTGTCTACACTCCTGTCTGCTTCACCAAGTTGAGGCCACACCGACCATCATCTACTGTAGGTAATACACGTACTATGGATAAGAACCTCATACAAACCCACTTAAAAAAAACCAAACTATCCCTTTATCTTTATAACAATAATAAAAGGTATTGTAGTACTGAGATCCATCGCCAAATCCACTTCTTTTTGTTCTTGCATGTACAATATTATACATGAACTAATCCTCTATCTCACACTGTTTTTACTGAGCAAGCTTACATATTAGATTTACTCTACATTTATAATAGTGATGCTGTTATCGAGTGGTTTTGCTGTAAAAAATATGACTCACCATACCCCAGCGCCCGTTGATTATTTTGGAGGTCTCATGAAAAAGGCTAACAAAAAACTTCATGAGCTCATCCTCATAGTCAAACTGCCTAGCAAACAGAACTTGGCAGATGACATTGGAGGCCGCATTGTGGAACAGCATGTGGGGATCCATGGACTTACCTGGAAAAACAACATGAACAATGATTCTTGGACATAACCTTGACCAAAATAGGTGTTATTACGATATAATAAGATTTTAAAAGACAGAAAAAAAAAGATGTAATAAGAAAAAAATAAGATATTTACTTTTGGGTTTCTGGTTTTCAGCACAGAGTTCAAAAGACTTCTAGATGGTGATGTCATGCTCACTATCAATGTTTGACCATATAAACAATATCTGTGTCCTGTTCGTGGAAAAAATGGGCATACCAGCACTCTGCTCGAATCGCGTTATGATGCGATGCAGCTCTCCCAGAATGCGCTGCTCCATCGACTGCTTCCCAAGACCAAGGTTTCTCAGGGTCATCAGACCAAAGCGTCGATGCTCTCTCCAGCCAGGGTTATAATCTGCTAGAATCACTCCAGGAGCATGAGCTACAAGCAAAAAAGGTCAACTTAGAACTCAGAAGGAAAAAACGCACATTTTTTAAATGCACCTAACGACGTTTCAGTGACAAGCTTTAATGTCCATAATATTATTATTAACAGCTGCTTGAGCTTCCCATTGGCTCACCATCATCAACATCAAATTATATTAATGGTTTATGTGTTTGTGGGCAAAAATAAAATGAATCCTGGTGAAAATATGCTCAGCAGCGTGCATTGGTGTGCCATTATACTACCACCCAGTGGTGGAAAGTCACATTTAATACATTTACTCAAGTACTGTACTTGAGTACAACTTTCAGGTACTGTACTTGTACTTTACTTGAATATTTCTATTTTATGCTACTTTATATTTCTACTCCACAATATTTCAGAGGTAAATATCATATTTTTATTCCACTACAGGACATGTGTTTGACTGATATAGTTATTAGTTACATTTCAGATTAGATTTTATATAAAAAAAAAAACATATGATGAACACTGTTCTTGACTGTTTTTGACAAAAACGCTAGTTGGGGTCCCCTCATTTTAGGTGTCTATGAGTTGTTAGCAAAGCAAAAAAACAGTGATTTCCTCTTCATCCTTCCTGGTTGGTTTAATTTAAATGACTTATACAAAACACAGTATCCAGTATTTCACATAAAAGCAAAGATTCAGTCCAAAGTGAATAGGAATTTGTGAGCTATTTTTTTCGTTCCTTCCTCATGAATTATCTCACAACTACTTAGATTTATCTTGTGACCCTTTTGATGGGGCCCGACCCCTACTGTATGGTAACCACTGAATTCAACTACCTAACTGTATACCAGATAATTAAAACTAGCTCCACCATGACCACCTAAAACAGTAAAATGCTGCTTGCATATTGATGCATCAGTATGAACAATCTGATAATGTCATAACATATCAGTCACCGAGGGCATTTTTCTGCTGATACTTCTTTCACCACTGCTACCAACAGGTGGTGCCATAATACAGATTTATAAACGTAATCTCAGTCTGTGAAAAGTTTTAAGACACTCCAGGCAAAAACATTATTTTTCATGCACTTCCCATGCATCAATTTTATGATTTTGGGCTATTTTGCTTCCATACCATGCCTTCTTTCAGTCTAGTGGAAAGAAAACATCCAAAATGCACATTTAGGTGTTTGTTTCACTATACTTTGTCTATTTGCGTCTGTTGATTTCTCCTTAATTCACCAAAAGTTAGCATTAGATAATGTCTCATTTGCATATTTAAACATACAATTTCAGAAAACAAGTAATACAAAAAATAATTGTCTTAATGTAAGTAAGCAACTGGGGAAGTTTCATGATGATATCTGTTCGTTATTTGTTCTACTCCAGGGGTTCTCAACCTTTTGCAACTTAAGGCCCACTTGTGATTGTCAAAACATTTCCAAGGACCACCTTCACAAATAAATGAGTAAAAAACCTAACATGTTTATACAACAAATAATAAACTGGGCTGTAGATATGTGTTATGCCACTGTCAGCTGTAATGACCAAAATACATATTCTGCTTACCCTCAGTGAGACACTTGGGCTTGCCTCTGGGAAATAATGAGATCAAGTCGTGGTGGGATGGGTGAGAGGCTGACACGCAGAGTAGCATTCAAAGTTGCTTTCAGTTTGTTCATTGCCTTTGATTTTGTGACAGTCACAATGGAAAACCCTGACTCACATAAATAGGTGGTGGTGAAAGGCAACAGAAATTTGATTGCCCGTTTTGACAGAGAGGGATATTGACTGGCAGACAGTATCCAGAATGAACTTGTGTGAGCTGAAGCTTCAGGCTGCTGTCTGCTGATAGTTCCATCAGTTCATTTTCCAACCTAGTGGAGAGAGCTATGTCTTCTGAAGCAGGATCCACAGAGAAAGGGTCCAAAATCCAAAGGTTTCCATCTCGTGCGTCTTCTGGGAAGTAGTCTGCAAACTTTCCTGACAACTGAGTCAAATGTTGGGTTATAACACTGTATATGTTGACATGAGGAGTGGCTTCCAAAGTTTCACTTAGGAGTGAAAACACGTCAAATCGTCCCTCCTAAGTATGGGCTTGCCTTTATTCCTTCCAGAAGTTGGCATTCAATGTCATCACTCATGTCAATAATTCTTCTGCTCACGGTGTCATTGGAGAGGGGTATTGACTGAATTTTGGTTGCAGCGGCTTCCCCCAGTAACTCTCGGCACATATCCACAGCGCTTGGCAAAATAAGCTCCTCTGCAATCGTAAAGGGTTTCTTGCTACGAGCTACACGAGCAGCAACCATATAGCTAGCTTTCAAAGTGGCTTTTGACTGAGTTGTTAATGTTGTGATGACTTTCTGCTGTGCCTTAAGCCCGTCTCTTTTCCTTAAGAAATATTCGTTTGGCTTCTCGACGCATCCTGGGTGCTTTGTGTTTAAGTGTCTCTGGAGCTTCGATGGTTTTAGCGCCTCATTTGACAAGATTTCACCACATTCAACACATTGTGCCTTGGGCTCAGCATCACTGCAGGTGTTACGGTTTATCAGGCGACCCTGTTAACTGGCGACTTTCAGCCGAATGAGTCTGTGGTTGTCGTAGTTACGGCAGCTGTTGAAAGCAGGAAGAGAATACGTAGCTGTCCTCGTGAATGCCTCTTTGTTTAGTATTTCATTACAATGTTTAAACATACCGGATTGGTCTTTGGAGCTTTGGAGTCTTGTTTGTGGAAACGTGTCCGCTATATTCTGCTCGCGTTTGAAACGTTGCTTGTTATGATGAATATGTTGAAATCAGGAAGAGCAGCGTCGCTCTTCCTGTAAGCTAATACAAGTTTCTAAATACACATATTCGTCTTTGGAGCTTGTTGTAGTAAACATGTGTCACGTAGAAGAACTCTTCATCCCTTTAAGAAACAAAAATGAATAAAAATGTCAGGTTTTACGGGATTTGAACTCATACCAAAATCACAGCTTGTGAGACAGACGGAGGTTTCCTCCAGTGCGCCACCAACACTGGGGTGGTCACAGGTGAATGTCATATTTATCTCAAATATCATCCGCTAAATAGTCGCTCTGAGACGCAGAAGGCAGCCAGATTAACTTGTGACCACACTGTCCGTGTACTTCAGACCATCAGATTTACAACACAAATAAGTGTCTGTTTATGTTTATGTTGTTGTATTCACGTGGAAATATTGAAGTTTGAAGATCTCGCGTCAGCTGCACCATCCCGTAAAACCTGACATTTTTATTCATTTTTTTTTTCTTAAAGGGATGAAGAGTTCTTCTACGTGACACATGTTTACTACAACAAGCTCCAAAGACGAATATGTGTATTTAGAAACTTTTATTAGCTTACAGGAAGAGCGACGCTGCTCTTCCTGATTTCAACATATTCATCATAACAAGCAACGTTTCAAACGCGAGCAGAATATAGCGGACACGTTTCCACAAACAAGACTCCAAAGCTCCAAAGACCAATCCGGTATGTTTAAACATTGTAATGAAATACTAAACAAAGAGGCATTCACGAGGACAGCTACGTATTCTCTTCCTGCTTTCAACAGCCCACTGGTAGAATCTACTCTATTCACCTGTAGTGCCTTGCAAAATATATGGAATATTACAATCCATATCTTTAAAGGCCGTTTTCTCAGAATGAGTCAGAAATCTCCACTTCAGTAGCATTTACATCCACCAAACTTTCCATTTTCATTCTTATCTATAATCTGAAGGTTACTGCTGTTTGTTCATATATCATTCATAGCCTGATTTATAGAACATTTTATTCATAAAAACATATAATATATAATATATTTTTATTGATATATTAGAGTCAAAGGTTTTTACACAGGGAACTTTGGATATGTCTTTTTATCACTCCATAAATCAGAAACAAAGAATTTTGATCCTGGCTGTTCAGATTCCTGTTCTGTAAATGTATGCACATTAGCACATATTTAAAAAGATAATGCCTTATTGGCATATTAAACATAACATTTCAGAAAACGGGTAATAAAGAATGTCTTAATGTAAGTAATCAACTGGAGAGGTTTCATGGTGATATCTATTAGTGGTGGTGGTATTTTTACCCTATTCACCTTATTATAATGGGGTGTCTCCATTAATGGAATGGTTTATGACATACGATGGAATAGAAAATCACTCACAGACAAAAAGCCTAAACTTGCTCTGTACCTTTCACTTGTACAGCATGGTTAACCATCATGCCTTGTGGTCTGCCAGAGAAGTCAGCAGCTTTGTTGACCAGGGCTTCTTTGAAGGCCTGCAGCCCGTTGATGACGACCGCAGGCCTGTGGCCAATGAAAAGGCTGTATATGCTACCATAGCGTTTGGCCAGCTGATGACAGAGACACAATAGATTAGAACTACTGGGAGTTAGGTGATTGACCTTTGTTTAGTGCAATCATCAGCCAATGTAAAGAGTTATTATATAAGTAAATATTAGTAGGAGTAGCAGTAGCAGTGGAATGAGAGACCTTATTTTTAAGCACATATTACAGATATATCCACTTTGAAAGATAATTCTCAACTAACACACCTCCTCTGGATTTAAATGCTGTTAAAGAATGGAGTGTATGATGACAGAATAAGTCACCCTAGATGAATGTCTTGGGTCATTCTGGGTAAAGAGGGGTGTCTCATTACCCTGTCTGGGTTTCTTTCATAACAATAACCCGCTAGCTGTACATTATTCCGCTTATTACATGGCTACTTACTTAAGAAATCAATAACTTGACACAAAAATGTTCCCCCAGAGTCCGACATCAGAACTGCGCTCATTGTAACGGTCTGCTATGCATAGCAACAGTCTGCTATACATAGCAACGGTCTGCTATAAAGAAATAACGAGTATTCAACACAGCCGTGTAATGACATTATTTAACTTTACCCTCTCCAGATCTGCAATAGGGCTCTCCAGATTGAGCTGCAACACATTTCCAAAGAAGGGGATGGGTCGAGGGCCTGGAGGGAAATCTTTGGCCCTGTGGGTCTGAAAGAGGAGCAGGAAGAACAAAACAGCCGCCAAGACTAGAACCACAGAAGCAAACATGATGAAGACGTGATTCCGATGTATTTGTACTCTTTTCATCACGGCTTTGCCATTATGTTGACTTTACAAGCAAACACAACCTTTGCACAGTCATGTGGCCTGCAGTTTTGTTGACCTAGAGGTAATGCACCAGTAGATAAGTGAATGCCAATGACGCAACAGATAAAACAACTTAAATTGTAGAGACGTGCCAAATGTTCCTCACTGATCCTCAGTCCTGTCTGATGCGATGAACCTTCTATGATAGATTTACCTTCTTAATACCCAGAGTATAAAGGAGGGATTACATAACGCATGTAGCAGCCTGTGTTGGGAACACCTCGGAATGCTTTCCAACATGTCTCTGGCTCCATAACCGTGGTCACACACTGGATTTGCCCTTTACTTTTGGAGTTTCAATAAACTTACTTTGCACTAAAGATATGCACGTCTCTAGTCATAAATGCACTTTTTTCTGTAAACATTAAACTGAAGATATTGTAGGACAATAAACAGTCCATATGCTAATGTGTTCTTCACTCTCAAGCTAAAGAATTTTCAGCTAAATGTTCTGCTCTGGCAAATAGGACATCTATTACAATCCCACTGACCTAGACAGGTTTAACAAGCATAATCTCTCTGAAACTGCATTATATAAATTCTTCTGTTTCTGTTGTGAATAACTTCCCATGGACAAAAGATTCTGAAATGAGAGGGCATGGACCCAATTACAGATCTTTTAGACATCATTTCATGTTCCAAATTTTAACTATGACAAAACATATTAATTATTTAAATTTTGAACTTGAAGAGAAATGTCTGGTTCAGCTTTTGACAAAAATGACTACAGAGAAACAAAGAGACACAGAGAGAAACAGAACTACCACAAAGAGACACAGAGAGAAACAAAACTACCACAAAGAGACACAGAGAGAAACAAAACGACCACAAAGAGACACAGAGAGAAACAGAACCACCACAAAGAGACACAAAACGACCACAAAGAGAAGCAAAACGACCACAAAGAGACAAAACAACCACAAAGAGACACAGAGAGAAACAAAACTACCACAAAGAGACACAGAGAGAAACAAAACGACCACAAAGAGACACAGAGAGAAACAGAACCACCACAAAGAGACACAAAACGACCACAAAGAGAAGCAAAACGACCACAAAGAGACAAAACAACCACAAAGAGACACAGAGAGAAACAAGACGACCACAAAGAGACACAAAGAGAAGCGAGAACACCTCAAGAGAAAAAAAATTACCACAAAGAGAGACAAAACAGCCTCAGAGACACAAAATGACAACAGAGAGAAACAAAGACAAACAAAACAACCACAAAGAAACACAAAACAACCACAAAGAGACAAAAACAAAAACAAAAAGACCTCAAAGAGAAAAAAATTACCACAAAGAGAAACAAAACAGCCACAGAGACACAAAATGACTACAGAGAGAAACAAAGACAAACAAAACCACCACAAAGAGACACAGAGAGAAGCAAAACGACCATAAAGAGAGAATAAACAGCCACAGACACAAAACGACTACAGAGAGAAATAAAACAACAACAAAGTGACACAAAGAGAAACAAAATGACTACAGAGAGAAACAAAACGACCACAAAGAGGAAAGATAGAAAACTGACCTTCAGGGTTCAAAAATACAATATATGTTTAATAGTTTAAAATGTACTGAATTACTTCCATTTGACACAACTGTGCTACAATATGCAATCCATTAGAACAGCCCCATAGTAAAACCACAATTATGGAGTTTGTATTTTATCTTTGTTCTTTATTTATTAATGCAAAACAACAAAGTTTGAAAGGTTTTCATTGACATTGTGACAGAGAGGTGTGATTCTACTCTATGGTTATTTTTAGTATGGTCATTCACAGTCACTCCATAATGCAATTGTGCTGTATTTATTTATTAGGGCCCGAGCACGAAAGTGCCAGGACCCAACGGTGTCCTGGCACGAAGTGCAAGGAACCTATTGTTTTTCTGGGGATTATTAGGGCCCGAGCACGAAAGTGCCAGGACCCAACGGTGTCCTGGCACGAAGTGCAAGGAACCTATTGTTTTTCTGCAGATTATTATTATTAGGGCCCGAGCACGAAAGTGCCAGGACCCAACGGTGTCCTGGCACGAAGTGCAAGGAACCTATTGTTTTTCTGCAGATTATTAGGGCCCGAGCACGAAAGTGCCAGGACCCAACGGTGTCCTGGCACGAAGTGCAAGGAACCTATTGTTTTTCTGCAGATTATTATTATTAGGGCCCGAGCACGAAAGTGCCAGGACCCAACGGTGTCCTGGCACGAAGTGCAAGGAACCTATTGTTTTTCTGCAGATTATTATTATTATTATTATTTTTCCGCTGCAAGAACGCGTTTTTGACGACCTTAGCCATCCCCAAAACTCACGAAAAGTGGAGTATGCGTCAGAACTGGTGGGAAATTCAATGTTCTGGAGTGACTGGGCTCGGGTGTCTCCAGGGGGCTCCATAGCGCCCCCTAACGTACGCAGTTTTTCCGAGAAAGTTTCTTCGATCTTCACGAAATTCAAGTATGTCGTTGCTCACGCCCTCATACCTGGATTAAATGATTTTGAGATTTCTTCGGCAAACAGGAAGTCAGCCATGTTGGACTTCCTGCGTGATTTTAGAATTTACGAACGCATATTTGAAGACTTTAGGATGCACAAAAATTTATGAAACTTTACACACACATCCAAACTAGTAATTACTTAATTTTAGTGGTGAAATTTTGCTTGGGCGTGGCATGTTGGCTCTCTAGCGCCCCCTTATGTCTTTCAGATTTTGAACATACCTTTAGGTACTCGGAATCTCATAAAATTTGGCAAAATGATAGACACCTGTGAACTTTATGCAACTGCATAGCCATTAGGCTCAGTGTGTTTTTATTCGGCTCTATAGCGCCCCCTAACGAGTTGAAATTTTAACTTTGTCAAAGTTGATCCGATATTCACGAAATTTGGTATGCATATCCCACTCATCATTTGAAACATATTCCTCATTGGGTTTCATTAGCCCCGCCCACCCAGAAGTCGGCCATATTGGATTTTTATGTCATTTTTGCGTTTTATTGGCCGCGTACTTTAACGAACTCCTCCTACAGATTTGATCATATCGATTTGAAATTTGGTCAGGACCATCTCAAGACCTTGAGGATGAAAAGTTATTAAAATGGTGAGCGTTCACTTAACGAGCGGACCGTGGCGTGGCGGCCATTTTGAGCCATTCGCCAGTTATTGTAACTCAACTGTACATAGTCCGATCTGCCCCAAATCTCTCAGGTATGATGTTGCTCCAGTACTGATGACATGTATATGAAAAAATATACTCATACTCAATGAGCTCCGCCCACCCAGAAGTCGGCCATATTGGATTTTTATGTCATTTTTGCGTTTTATTGGCCGCGTACTTTAACCAACTGCTCCTACAGATTTGATCATATCGATTTAAAATTTGGTCAGGACCATCTCAAGACCTCGAGGATGAAAAGTTATTAAAATGGTGAGTGTTCACTTAACGAGCGGACCGTGGCGTGGCGGCCATTTTGAGCCATTCGCCACGAAACAGGGAGTTATTGTAACTCAACTGTTCATAGTCCGATCTGCCCCAGATTTCTCAGGTATGATGGTGGTACAGTCTTGAGGACATGTATATGAAAAATTATACTCATAGCCCCGCCCTAAGACGTTAGCCCCGCCCCCTTTCATATCTCATGAACCGTTTATAGTAGAGTCTTGTGGGAAGTGTCATATCACTCAGCAGAGAGTTCCTGTTTTATTTGTTAAGGGTAGCCCCGCCCCCTACACATTAGCCCCGCCCCCTTTCATAACTCATGAACCGTTTGTCGTAGAGTCTTGCGGGAGGTGTCATATCACTCAGCAGAGAGTGCCTGTTTCATTGGTAAATGTTATGCCCACCCCCTACACATTAGCCCCGCCCCCTTTCATAACTAATGATCCGTTTGTAGTAGAGTCTTGTGGGAAGTGTCATATCACTCAGCAGAGAGTTCATGTTTCATTGGTAAATGTTATGCCCGCCCCCTACACATTAGCCCCGCCCCCTTTCATATCTCATGAACCGTTTGTAGTAGAGTCTTGAGGGAAGTGTCATATCACTCAGCAGAGAGTTCATGTTTCATTGGTAAATGTTATGCCCGCCCCCTACACATTAGCCCCGCCCCCTTTCATAACTCATGATCCGTTTGTAGTAGAGTCTTGTGGGATGTGTCATATTACTCAGCAGAGAGTTCCTGTTTTATTGGTTAAGGGTAGCCCCGCCCCCTACACATTAGCCCCGCCCCCTTTTATAACTCATGAACCATTTGTCGTAGAGTCTTGTGGGAAGTGTCATATCACTCAGCAGAGAGTTCCTGTTTCATTGGTGAAGGTTATGCCCGCCCCCTACACATTAGCCCCGCCCCCTTTCATATCTCATGAACCGTTTGTCGTAGAGTCTTGTGGGAAGTGTCATATAACTCAGCAGAGAGTTCCTGTTTCATTGGTGAATGTTATGCCCGCCCCCTACACATTAGCCACGCCCCCCTTCATAACTCGCGAACCGCTTGTCGTAGAGCCTTGCGGCAGGCGTCGTGGCGCTCGTCAGAGTTTCGGTTTCGCGTCGGTCGGCGTCCCGCCAGCAACCCCGACCCGCGAGCAGGGGCGAGGGCCCTTTCATAGCTGCGTGCAGCTCTCGTTATTATTATTTTTCCGCTGCAAGAACGCGTTTTTGACGACCTTAGCCATCCCCAAAACTCACGAAAAGTGGAGTATGCGTCAGAACTGGTGGGAAATTCAATGTTCTGGAGTGACTGGGCTCGGGTGTCTCCAGGGGGCTCCATAGCGCCCCCTAACGTACGCAGTTTTTCCGAGAAAGTTTCTTCGATCTTCACGAAATTCAAGTATGTCGTTGCTCACGCCCTCATACCTGGATTAAATGATTTTGAGATTTCTTCGGCAAACAGGAAGTCAGCCATGTTGGACTTCCTGCGTGATTTTTGAATTTACGAACGCATATTTGAAGACTTTAGGATGCACAAAAATTTATGAAACTTTACACACACATCCAAACTAGTAATTACTTAATTTTAGTGGTGAAATTTTGCTTGGGCGTGGCATGTTGGCTCTCTAGCGCCCCCTTATGTCTTTCAGATTTTGAACATACCTTTAGGTGCTCGGAATCTCATAAAATTTGGCAAAATGATAGACACCTGTGAACTTTATGTAACTGCATAGCCATTAGGCTCGGTGTGTTTTTATTCGGCTCTATAGCGCCCCCTAACGCGTTGAAATTTTAACTTTGTCAAAGTTGATCCGATATTCATGAAATTTGGTATGCATATCCCACTCATCATTTGAAACATATTCCTCATTGGGTTTCATTAGCCCCGCCCACCCAGAAGTCGGCCATATTGGATTTTATGTACGATTTTCCCAATTTTTTCGTTTTATTGGCCGCGTACTTTAACGAACTCCTCCTACAGATTTGATCATATCGATTTGAAATTTGGTCAGGACCATCTCAAGACCTCGAGGATGAAAAGTTATTAAAATGGTGAGTGTTCACTTAACGAGCGGACCGTGGCGTGGCGGCCATTTTGAGCCATTCGCCAGTTATTGTAACTCAACTGTACATAGTCCGATCTGCCCCAAATCTCTCAGGTATGATGTTGCTCCAGTACTGATGACATGTATATGAAAAAATATACTCATAGCCCCGCCCCAAGACGTTAGCCCCGCCCCCTTTCATATCTAATGAACCGTTTATAGTAGAGTCTTGTGGGATGTGTCATATCACTCAGCAGAGAGTGGGTAAACCCTAACTCAACTGTACATAGTCCGATCTGCCCCAGATTTCTCAGGTATGATGGTGGTACAGTCTTGAGGACATGTATATGAAAAATTATACTCATAGCCCCGCCCTAAGACGTTAGCCCCGCCCCCTTTCATATCTCATGAACCGTTTATAGTAGAGTCTTGTGGGATGTGTCATATCACTCAGCAGAGAGTTCCTGTTTTATTTGTTAAGGGTAGCCCCGCCCCCTACACATTAGCCCCGCCCCCTTTCATAACTCATGAACCGTTTGTCGTAGAGTCTTGCGGGAGGTGTCATATCACTCAGCAGAGAGTGCCTGTTTCATTGGTAAATGTTATGCCCGCCCCCTACACATTAGCCCCGCCCCCTTTCATAACTCATGATCCGTTTGTCGTAGAGTCTTGTGGGAAGTGTCATATAACTCAGCAGAGAGTTCCTGTTTCATTGGTGAATGTTATGCCCGCCCCCTACACATTAGCCACGCCCCCCTTCATAACTTGTGAACCGCTTGTCGTAGAGCCTTGCGGCAGGCGTCGTGGCGCTCGTCAGGGTTTCGGTTTCGCGTCGGTCGGCGTCCCGCCAGCAACCCCGACCCGCGAGCAGGGGCGAGGGCCCTTTCATAGCTGCGTGCAGCTCTCGTTATTATTCTTTTTCTGCCACTAGATCGCGTTTTTGACGACCTTAGCCATCCCCAAAACTCACGAAAAGTGGAGTATGCGTCAGAACTGGTGGGAAATTCAATGTTCTGGAGTGACTGGGCTCGGGTGTCTCCAGGGGGCTCCATAGCGCCCCCTAGAGTACGCAGTTTTTCCGAGAAAGTTTCTTCGATCTTCACGAAATTCAAGTATGTCATTGCTCACGCCCTCATACCTGGATTAAATGATTTTGAGATTTCTCCGGCAAACAGGAAGTCAGCCATGTTGGACTTCCTGCGTGATTTTAGAATTTACGAATGCATATTTGAAGACTTTAGGATGCACAAAAATTTATGAAACTTTACACACACATCCAAACTAGTAATTACTTAATTTTAGTGGTGAAATTTTCCTTGGGCGTGGCATGTTGGCTCTCTAGCGCCCCCTTATGTCTTTCAGATTTTGAACATACCTTTAGGTACTCGGAATCTCATAAAATTTGGCAAAATGATAGACACCTGTGAACTTTATGTAACTGCATAGCCATTAGGCTCAGTTTGTTTTTATACGGCTCTATAGCGCCCCCTAACGCGTTGAAATTTTAACTTTGTCAAAGTTGATCCGATATTCATGAAATTTGGTATGCATATCCCACTCATCATTTGAAACATATTCCTCATTGGGTTTCATTAGCCCCGCCCACCCAGAAGTCGGCCATATTGGATTTTGATGTCATTTTTGCGTTTTATTGGCCGCGTACTTTAACGAACTCCTCCTACAGATTTGATCATATCGATTTGAAATTTGGTCAGGACCATCTCAAGACCTTGAAGATGAAAAGTTATTAAAATGGTGAGTGTTCACTTAACGAGCGGACCGTGGCGTGGCGGCCATTTTGAGCCATTCGCCATGAAACAGGGAGTTATTGTAACTCAACTGTACATAGTCCGATCTGCCCCAGATTTCTCAGGTATGATGGTGGTACAGTCTTGAGGACATGTATATGAAAAATTATACTCATAGCCCCGCCCCAAGACGTTAGCCCCGCCCCCTTTCATATCTCATGAACCGTTTGTCGTAGAGTCTTGCGGGAGGTGTCATATCACTCAGCAGAGAGTGCCTGTTTCATTGGTGAATGTTATGCCCGCCCCCTACACGTTAGCCCCGCCCCCTTTCATAACTCATGATCCGTTTGTAGTAGAGTCTTGTGGGAAGTGTCATATCACTCAGCAGAGAGTGCCTGTTTCATTGGTGAATGTTATGCCCGCCCCCTACACATTAGCCCCGCCCCCTTTCATAACTCATGATCCGTTTGTAGTAGAGTCTTGTGGGAAGTGTCATATCACTCAGCAGAGAGTTCCTGTTTCATTGGTAAATGTTATGCCCGCCGCCTACACATTAGCCCCGCCCCCTTTCATAACTCATGATCCGTTTGTCGTAGAGTCTTGTGGGAAGTGTCATATCAATCAGCAGAGAGTGCCTGTTTCATTGGTGAATGTTATGCCCGCCCCCTACACATTAGCCACGCCCCCCTTCATAACTCGTGAACCGCTTGTCGTAGAGCCTTGCGGCAGGCGTCGTGGCGCTCGTCAGAGTTTCGGTTTCGCGTCGGTCGGCGTCCCGCCAGCAACCCCGACCCGCGAGCAGGGGCGAGGGCCCTTTCATAGCTGCGTGCAGCTCTCGTTATTATTATTTTTCCGCTGCAAGAACGCGTTTTTGACGACCTTAGCCATCCCCAAAACTCACGAAAAGTGGAGTATGCGTCAGAACTGGTGGGAAATTCAATGTTCTGGAGTGACTGGGCTCGGGTGTCTCCAGGGGGCTCCATAGCGCCCCCTAACGTACGCAGTTTTTCCGAGAAAGTTTCTTCGATCTTCACGAAATTCAAGTATGTCGTTGCTCACGCCCTCATACCTGGATTAAATGATTTTGAGATTTCTTCGGCAAACAGGAAGTCAGCCATGTTGGACTTCCTGCGTGATTTTAGAATTTACGAACGCATATTTGAAGACTTTAGGATGCACAAAAATTTATGAAACTTTACACACACATCCAAACTAGTAATTACTTAATTTTAGTGGCGAAATTTTGCTTGGGCGTGGCATGTTGGCTCTCTAGCGCCCCCTTATGTCTTTCAGATTTTGAACATACCTTTAGGTACTCGGAATCTCATAAAATTTGGCAAAATGATAGACACCTGTGAACTTTATGTAACTGCATAGCCATTAGGCTCAGTGTGTTTTTATTCGGCTCTATAGCGCCCCCTAACGCGTTGAAATTTTAACTTTGTCAAAGTTGATCCGATATTCATGAAATTTGGTATGCATATCCCAGTCATCATTTGAAACATATTCCTCATTGGGTTTCATTAGCTCCGCCCACCCAGAAGTCGGCCATATTGGATTTTTATGTCATTTTTGCGTTTTATTGGCCGCGTACTTTAACAAACTCCTCCTACAGATTTGATCAGATCGAGTTGATATTTGGTCAGGACCATCTCAAGACCTCGAGGATGAAAAGTTATTAAAATGGTGAGCGTTCACTTAACGAGCGGACCGTGGCGTGGCGGCCATTTTGAGCCATTCGCCATGAAACAGGGAGTTATTGTAACTCAACTGTACATAGTCCGATCTGCCCCAGATTTCTCAGGTATGATGGTGGTACAGTCTTGAGGATATGTATATGAAAAATTATACTCATAGCCCCGCCCTAAGACGTTAGCCCCGCCCCCTTTCATATCTCATGAACCGTTTATAGTAGAGTCTTGTGGGATGTGTCATATCACTCAGCAGAGAGTTCCTGTTTTATTTGTTAAGGGTAGCCCCGCCCCCTACACATTAGCCCCGCCCCCTTTCATAACTCATGAACCGTTTGTCGTAGAGTCTTGCGGGAGGTGTCATATCACTCAGCAGAGAGTGCCTGTTTCATCGGTAAATGTTATGCCCGCCCCCTACACATTAGCCCCGCCCCCTTTCATAACTCATGATCCGTTTGTAGTAGAGTCTTGTGGGAAGTGTCATATCACTCAGCAGAGAGTGCCTGTTTCATTGGTTAAGGTTATGCCCGCCCCCTACACATTAGCCCCGCCCCCTTTCATAACTTATGATCCGTTTGTCGTAGAGTCTTGTGGGAAGTGTCATATAACTCAGCAGAGAGTTCCTGTTTCATTGGTGAATGTTATGCCCGCCCCCTACACATTAGCCACGCCCCCCTTCATAACTCGTGAACCGCTTGTCGTAGAGCCTTGCGGCAGGCGTCGTGGCGCTCGTCAGAGTTTCGGTTTCGCGGTGCCCGGCCGCGTCGGTCGGCGTCCCGCCAGCAACCCCGACCCGCGAGCAGGGGCGAGGGCCCTTTCATAGCTGCGTGCAGCTCTCGTTATTATTTTTCTGCTGGTAGATCGCGTTTTTGGGACCTTAGCCATCCCCAAAAACTCACCAAAAGTGGAGTATGCGTCAGAACTGGTGGGAAATTCAATGTTCTGGAGTGACTGGGCTCGGGTTTCTCCAGGGGGCTCCATAGCGCCCCCTAACGTACGCAGTTTTTCCGAGAAAGTTTCTTCGATCTTCACGAAATTCAAGTATGTCATTGCTCACGCCCTCATACCTGGATTAAATGATTTTGAGATTTCTTCGGCCAACAGGAAGTCAGCCATGTTGGACTTCCGGCGTGATTTTAAGATTTACGAACGCATATTTGAAGACTTTAGGATGCACAAAAAATAATGAAACTTTACACACACATCCAAACTAGTAATTACTTTATTTTAGTGGTGAAATTTTGCTTGGGCGTGGCATGTTGGCTCTCTAGCGCCCCCTTATGTCTTTTAGATTTTGAACATACCTTTAGGTACTCGAAAACTCATGAAATTTGGCAAAATGATAGACACCTGTGAACTTTATGTAAATGTATAGCCATTAGGCTCAGTGTGTTTAGCCGGCTCTATAGCGCCCCCTAACGCGTTGAAATTTTAACTTTGTCAAAGTTGATCCGATATTCATGAAATTTGGTATGCATATCCCACTCATCATTTGAAACATATTCCTCATTGGGTTTCATTAGCCCCGCCCACCCAGAAGTCGGCCATATTGGATTTTATGTACGATTTTCCCAATTTTTGCGTTTTATTGGCCATGTACTTTAACGAACTCCTCCTACAGATTTGATCAGATCGATTTGAAATTTGGTCAGGACCATCTTAAGACCTTGAGGATGAAAAGTTATTAAAATGGTGAGTGTTCACTTAACGAGCGGACCGTGGCGTGGCGGCCATTTTGAGCCATTCGCCAGTTATTGTAACTCAACTGTACATAGTCCGATCTGCCCCAAATCTCTCAGGTATGATGGTGCTCCAGTACTGATGACATGTATATGAAAAAATATACTCATAGCCCCGCCCCAAGACGTTAGCCCCGCCCCCTTTCATATCTCATGAACCGTTTATAGTAGAGTCTTGTGGGATGTGTCATATCACTCAGCAGAGAGTGGGTTAACCCTAACTCAACTGTACATAGTTCGATCTGCCCCAAATTTCTCAGGTATGATAAGGGTCCAGTCCTGATTATATGTAAATGCAAAAATATAGTCATAGCCCCGCCCCTTTCATAACTCATGAACCGTTTGTCGTAGAGTCTTGTGGGAGGTGTCATATCACTCAGCAGAGAGTGCCTGTTTCATTGTTGAAGGTTATGCCCGCCCCCTACACATTAGCCCCGCCCCCTTTCATATCTCATGAACCGTTTAAAGTAGAGTCTTGTGGGAGGTGTCATATCACTCAGCAGAGAGTGCCGGTTTCATTGGTGAAAGTTATGCCCGCCCCCTACACATTAGCCACGCCCCCTTTCATAACTCATGATCCGTTTGTCGTAGAGTCTTGTGGGAGGTGTTATATCGCTCAGCAGAGAGTGCCTGTTAAGTTGGTGTTGTTATCCCCGCCCCCTACACATTAGCCACGCACCCCTTCATAACTCTTGAACCGCTTGTCGTAGAGTCTTGTGGGAGGTGTCATATCACTCAGCAGAGAGTGCCTGTTTCATTGGTGAAGGTTATGCCCGCCCCCTACACATTAGCCCCACCCCCTTTCATATCTCATGAACCGTTTAAAGTAGAGTCTTGTGGGAGGTGTCATATCACTCAGCAGAGAGTGCCTGTTTCATTGGTGAAAGTTATGCCCGCCCCCTACACATTAGCCACGCCCCCCTTCATAACTCGTGAACCGCTTGTCGTAGAGCCTTGCGGCAGGCGTCGTGGCGCTCGTCAGAGTTTCGGTTTCACGGTGCCCGGCCGCGTCGGTCGGCGTCCCGCCAGCATCCCCGACGCGCAAGTAGGGGCGAGGGCCCGTTCATCGCTGCTTGCAGCTTTAATTATATTTACTTTTGCCATCAGAGACACAATGGGAAGACTGCTAAGATGTTGTTAATATTGCAGTTTATATTTTCACAAAAACAACTTGGTTAGGTTTAGGGAATCATCATGGTTTGGGTTCAAATAAATACTTTGTTACGGTTAGGGGACCTTCGTTGTCATGGTTACAGTAGTGAACACGTTATGGTACTCATGGAATACACAAGTTTGTAATTATACGACTGTGTCCAAAATCGCTCACTAGTCCATTATATAGTGAGTTCACCAGAGCTGTCCAAATGTATTGTGAAAAATATTAAACCCTATGGTCAGCGTTGCTGATAGCATTGTTGTGTATGAGATGTATGTTTTATTGATTGCCACAGCTGGTTGTTGTCTGTTGCCTATTGATAGGTCAAAATATCATTTAACATTCTGGGCTTATTGCATTTCCCTGAGTTGGACGTTCATGCGATAAGGTTTGGGAGTCAAAGTGACCCCAAAGACTGGAGAATAGTCTGGTTCTCCTGCCTCCTCTGGCCAGATGAACTTAAACTTCCTCAGCAGCGTCACCGTGATGAGGAAGAGCTCCATACGAGCCAGACCCTCTCCGAGACACATACGAGGACCTGAGACATAAAAAAAAAAGAGACCTCAAAGTCATGTACAACACTTTGATTAAACCCACCCTATGTGTATCATTTCTGTCATATGGATTGTATATGTTGTAATTTTATTATGTTGTTTATTCTGTACACATCTATGGCACATCCGTCTGTCCTGGGAGAGAAATCCCTCCTCAGTGGCTCTTCCTGGGGTTTCTTCCATTTTCTTCCCAGTTAAAGGGCTTTTTTTTTAGTGGGTTTTCCCTTATCCGATGCGAGGGTCCAAGAACAGATGGTGTCATATGCTGTACAGATTGTAAAGCCCCCTGAGGCATATTTGGGAGATTGGGCTGTGTGAATAAAATTTACTTGGCTTGAATTGACTCATACCTGCAGAGAAAGGCATGAAGGCCTCCGGTTTAACAAACTCTCCCTGGTCGTTGAGGAAGTTTTCAGGGGTGAATTCATTGGGGTATTTCCATTGTCCCTCCTCATTCAGCACTGAGGTCAGGTTAGGGATGATCATTGTACCCTGAGGAGAAAATTAAACAAAAGAGGAAAGAGCAGAGAGGAAAGCAGAAAACATTTGTCAGAGGTTAAGATTTACTTAAGCTACCAAAGTATGGTAATGTTCCATTATTTAAGTATGGTACAAACAGTTCGTTAATCTGTTTGGAAAATCTGTAACCTACATTGAAAGAGACTGTTTTCTTACACTCAGTCAAATCAAATGTGAATTAGATTTGCAGAAAAGACTATTTTCCTGCAGAGGTTACCACACTTTGCCACCACAATCTGGTGTGCTGATACAGTACAGTGAGCTTTCTTTCCACACTTCACTATACTGTCACTATTATCAACAACTTTTTAAGACCAGCTGCTTCTTACCCTGGGAATGGAATATCCCATGAGCTCTGTGTCTTTAGTCGCAGAATGGAAGACGCTGAGTGGCACAGTGTTGGCTACCCTCTGAACTTCATGTATCACAGCCTGGATGAAGAGAGATTTAAACATTTTCTCATGCTTTATCTGACTTGGGGCAGAAGAAAAACAATGCAGGCTCTCAGAAGCTCAGCCACAAAAAAGCAGACCAATAACCTTGCAATATGGGAACCTACCTGCAATATGCTGACAACCCGGCAAAAAAGATGAATGTGGTTCAAAAGAAGTGATTACAATTAATCTACCCCAAGGATCCCAACGTAAACAGATTATCTCACCAGATCTATTGTTTGATTTTAACACTTTTGCGAATTTACCCCTACCTTTAGCAATATGAGGAATCGATATATATATATATACGCAGGGTCTAAAAATTAGCACCCGCCACCTTCCAAATGCAGGTAAATTGTTGGCAGTGGCGGATAAAATTGTCAGGCAGGGAAAACCCTAGGGATGGGCATAGAGAACTCTAGTTGTCCGATTCCTTGGCATGTCATTCCTCTGTGTGTATCGATTCCTCATATTGATGCTTTCCGACAGTTATGCATGCACAATGACGCATACGCATGCTGTATCATGTTTCAGTTTGTTTGGGACTTGAGACACAGCAGAGAGAAAAAACAAAAGAGCTCAAAAGCATGGCCCTACTACTAAACATGAGGGGCACACCCTATTTCTTTCCCTGATAATGCGACACTGAGAACTACAAATCTGTGTTGAAATCGGCAGGAAGACAGTTAGTAACGTTACCTGTTAGCAGCCGGTAGGCAGCACAGTCCTGCTTAGTTAAATATTGGAGCTACTAACGTTAATTGAGGTGCCATTGAGTTATTATTATGAGGTGTTCAAACTCTGATCTGTAAAATTACCATTGGGTGAAGGTAAATTACAACGTTATCATGATGTGTTCAAATGTAACCTCGTAAAATTAAGTTTTTGTCGAGAAAATTGATTAAATCCAGGCGTTCGAAGGAGACTTTTTCACAGCAATATAAAATATATATTAGAGAGAGAATTATGACCTGTTTAACTTCCTAACAATAGCTCTAAGCAGCTTAGAATACATAATTAAAACTACTGATGCCAATTTTTTTTAAATTTAAATAATCATAATCTTTTGAATTGTGTGTTTTTATGCAAATAACCACTATAGATGACAATAACAAAGTACAGTACAGTACTGTGCATGGT
This sequence comes from Sebastes fasciatus, assembly GCF_043250625.1. Lineage (NCBI taxonomy): Eukaryota > Metazoa > Chordata > Actinopteri > Perciformes > Sebastidae > Sebastes > Sebastes fasciatus. Next base: position 12,206,314 of record NC_133798.1, on the reverse strand, counting down.
ACCCTCCCAACCCCGAAAAATAGGGCTCCCCGGAAGCTACGGTGTAATTCGAACACTGTAATTTATAATGCATATGTTTTTATGTAAACTATATTGAACATTGAATGACATCGGATCTAAAATGTTATTTCTTCATTTAGCACATAGAGTTCAAAAGTGGCAGATGAAATTTCTGACTGGCAGACAAAAAGAAATTACTAACCTGCCACATTGGCAGGAAGTGAAAAAAGTTCATTTCAGACCGTGTATATACGTATAAATGCTACTCAGCTCAGACCCATGTGTACACCTGAAATAAAAGTGAAATTATTAAGAGAAATCTGTCTGATGATTTACCTGCATGTAAGGCATGTTGTGTCTGTCGTCAAAACTGGCCTGATCCTTCCCTTCCAACACCATGTCTATCTCCTGCTGACAACGCTCTGAGAGATACAGCTGAGATAATAATTCTCGAATATAATAGAAAAGTTAGGACAATGACACAATGAACTACATGACTGTGTAGTATGGCCTGTATGCAGGGGTGAAAGTAACAAATTACATTTACTCTCGTTGCTGTAACAAAAACGTTTTTCTTCATACTTTAATCAGTAATTTTACTTTTACTTAAGTATTTTTTATCTGAAGTATTGTACTTTGCTACAATTCAATTTGCTTCCGTTACAGAGTAAAGACAAAAGTAACATGAAAAAGTTCTGATAGCTGTGTGAGAACGGAATGCCAAAAGCAGCTGCAACAGAGAAGAAGGCGAAGCTGCTGGTGTGTCTGCGACCGCAGGAGGGCTGAGCACATCTGGGAAAGATACATGTTCTATATGTAAACGTTCACTGGCCAAGTGTGAGGGGGTGTGAGGGCTGCAGTCGCACCTGTGCCAGACCCAGTAGTTTGTGAACAATACAAAAGCTGCATAACATTGTGATAAAGTTAAGGATGGCGTCATTATGGGTTATGGTTAAGATTAGCAATTTTGTACTTCAGCATAGATATACCTCCATATAGTTCCATAAATTGAGCAAACGACCAAAGGGAACCCTTGTCTGGTTTGTGGGTTTTCTGCAAGTGTCTGTACAGATACAGTTTTTTTTTTTTTATGTTCTTCACGCAACCCATACCAAAATAAACTTTTTTTGATATGGTTTCCTTAAATTTTGACCACAAAATGCACTGGGCAGGACATTTGACGATTGAAAAATAAACTTTTCACTACTCTGGGTGACAAACTATAGAATGGTTTGACAACATATCTTTAGTCTTTCTGCACTTTTTCTTGTTATTTACCGGCTGACATATACAGCGATTCCCATATATCTTCAATGACTTAATGATCAACCAAAGATGGTTTCCTATGAGAAAGAAACTTGACTCAAAAAGACCAACAGAGTGAACCCAATCTTTCCGAAGAAAAAGATCTAGCTGACCACATTACCATTTTCACACAGGTAGTTAGCAGCTAGCTAGGCGGCTGGAGGATAACGAAGGGATCACTCTTTCGCAGCAGACATTTTGACTCGTAATAGCAGCAAAAGCTCAGGTGTTACTAATAACAATTATAAATGTGCACTCAATAGAGTGCACACTTCCTCCAGTTGTGTCTCCCTCTCTCCTCCCAAACAAAAAAAAATTTGAATCTCACTCAAATGTCCTTCTAGGCTCCCTTACAGTTAAGATGGCGGCAAAGATAAAAAAAAAAAAAAAGAAAACAGGGATTTTACTGATGGGTCGGTCGCGGACGATTTGTTAGCTAAATGCAATTCAGCCATAATTAATTTCATTGTTAACCTGTCACCGTCACCTGTGCTTTCCTACTGTGACATAGCAAAAGAGGCTTATGTTGGAAAGCCTATGCCACATTGCTGGAAAGGAGACCGTAGGTGATTGTTGAACCTTAGATGCAGGAGGAGCAATGCAGGTTTTATCCTGTGCAAGGACCAGCTGTTTGGTCTTGCAAGAAACCTGGAGGGGTAATGAGTACTCATTCAAACTACCAGATTGCTGCAAAAAGTTAAGGTGTTTTCTTGGTTGGTGCACGTTGTCACTGAAAGGCCTTTTTCACAGCAGACATTTTGACATGTCTTACATGAAAAATGCCTTTACTGTTTATGACTTTCACAGGGACAAAAATTGAAGAATGAAGAGATGAAAAGTGTACGATAAAAAGACAACGGTAGAACTATGGAGCCGATGGCAGAAAAGAAATTAACATGTGCAGGCATACCTTGTATGTGTGGGTAGGTCATAAGGTAGAGGAAACCAGTAAGCAGGGTGTTGGAGGTAGTGTCAGTCCCAGCAAAGTGAAGATCTAGAGCGTACATACGCAGTTGGTCTTCCGAAAAGGAAGAACCATCATCATCTGTCACCTGTTGTTTTAAGACATTAAAAGCAATTATACCTTACTAATACCCACAAATACACACTATGGGGTATGAAAACTACCACATACACTTGTGCACATACGTTTACTAAAGATATACTTTGGTAGTACATTTGGTAGTGAGCTGACTCTGACACACACTCACACACCTTATCCAGTCGATCCAGATAGCAGTCAACAAAGTCTCGTGGATTTCCAGGGACTCTGGTCTGCTTGTGCTCGTTCAACAAAGAAAGCGCAAGTTTCTGACAAGTCTGAAAAAAAAAACATTCAAGTCAAATAATTACTGTTCTTATTTTTTCACTGACAAAATGATTATGTTTTGGTTGTCACTGTATATGTGCGTGAGGTCAGAGAAAAAAAATCATTCGTATTTTTCTCTTTCATGTTTAAACCTCAATTATTATTTTTTTCACTTAAGATTTTTTTCAGTCAATCAATCAAAATATGTCCATATATCTATGTGATTATCATAAAGTTGGCATGTCTGTAAAGGAGAGACTTGTGGGTACTCATAAAACCCATTTTCATTCACATATCTTGAGGTCAGAGGTCAAGGGATCCCTTTGAAAATGGACTTGACAGTTTTTCCCTCGCAAAAATGTTGCACTAGTTTGGAGCGTTATTTAGCCTCTTTTGTGAATAGTATGACATGGTTTTTTTAGTTTCATATGATACCAGTATCTTCACTCTAGCTTTAAAACTGAGCCCACTACAACCTAAAAATCGTAATGCATTAAAGAAATTAGTGGCATTAAAATTTGACAGCCTTAAAAGATTTACAATCAATCATGGTCCAATTAACATACCTCAACATTCTTAAAGGCCTTTTGGAAGGGCAGTGGCAGGCTGCGAATCATGGGAAAGGCGTCATACACCTGTAAAAAAAGATCATCATTTGTTCATTTAAATCCATACACAGATTCTGCTTCCTGACATGAATTGCTCTGATTTTTATCTTCACAGATTTTACTTGAGTGGAAATTAGGAGGTAAGTAAAGTAAGTGTTGGAGATATGTTCATCTCCAAGCTAAGATTCTGTGTTTAGTTAGAAAACAACACAATGTCACCACGTCTGTGAGAAAAGGTGAGGAAGTTTATGAAGAAATACGAATGAGTAGATGGATGGATGGACAATCCACAGTTAGGACGCAGATGCAAAGTTTATTCTGACCTGTATAACAATATAATAAGGCTGTACTGAATAGTATGAAGCTTCATGCATTATGCTGACATTCAAATTCGAAATCAACATAGCATTTTTTCTTTCCTTTTTTTAATTGTTCCCAATGAGGAGAGGGCACTATATGGACAGCCTTAAGATTCCAGTAGTGACGGTGTAGGATAATTTCCGACTCCTGTAATCCAAACATCTTCAAATACTTCAGAGCGTAAAGTTCAAAATTCTAAATTTATATAATCATTTCCCAAATCCACAACATATCTTTATCTAATGAAATATTCCGCTTCAATCCGTATTTGTTGGCGATTAGCCTTTTAAAAACAGCATTTTCACTCAAATATGACAACAGACATTCAAAGCTTCATTCGAAAACCTCAAAAGAAGCTTTGAACGTAAAAGAAAATGCTATTTGGTAGAGCCCTACAATATAGCAGTATTTTTAGTTTGGCTCTGGGCAATTTTAGATTTAAGATGTGTATTAGGTTTAGGAAAGACTGCATTACATTTTCAAATCTAATGCAGGGATGTCAATGTCAACATGTTTCAGCAAGTTCAAATGTTAATTTGTCGTTAAGAACAAATACCCGCAAAACTAATAACATTCCCATCAGCCTCAGTTGTAAGTTTTTTTGGTGCCAATTAACAATTATAGCATGCTAATATGCTAAGACGGTGAACACAGTAAACATTATACAACATCAGCATGTTAACATGACGAAGTTAGCTCAAAGCACAACTGAGCTTAAGTACAGCTTCACAGTGCCGCTAGATTAGCTGTAGTCTTGATGATATTTCTGAGGCAAGTTTGAAGGCAGAAAAAAGGTTTTGACTCACCATAGCCCATGGTCCATTGGCTATCTTGCCGTTCTCAGTAAAGCATTCAACAATCACTCTGATGAACTCATCAACATACTCGTAGCGTCTACCAAACAGAACCTGGCAGATGATGTTGGAGGCCGCATTATGAAACATATGTTGAGGACTCATGGATTTGCCTGTAAAAGACAGAAACTAGAAATTTAGAGCTTTCGGATACACCTAAACGCTCGACTCAAAACACACATCATCCACTGATGGGGAAACAAAGCAGTCAAACATAACATTTTACATACCAATGCTCTTCTCCAGTGTATCAATGGTGTATTTTAGCTCTCCATGAATCCTCTCCTCCATGGAATTCTTCCCCAGACCAAAGTTCCTCAAGGTCATCAGAGCAAAGCGACGATGCGCCTTCCAACTAGTGCCATAATCTGCCAGAATCACTCCTACAACAGGTGTAGTGGCACAAAGAGCACACAGAATGAGTTTAAAATAAAAATTTCTCAAGATCCTTGTCCAATGTGATCATTGCTGTTCTATATCAGAGCTCATCTACTTTCTCGACTATTTCATTATTTACTCTCCACAGTACTTTAATATATCTTCTTCATTTACTTTTAAACCTGAGAAATGCTTCTGTATTAGGGGGTCGATTCAAGTCAACAAGATTCAAATCAGTAAGATTTATTCATAGTCATTGCCATAGATTCAAAGATTCTGGCTCACTTGAGGCAAAAAAAGCTCACGAGTTCACACGCAATCTTGTGAGAATTGCTACCATGGGGGAAACGGTATTGCCAAATCTCTACCGCACACATTTGTACCATTGCACGCTATATAGCGTCATATCACCCAACCCTATAACAAACATGACAAATGTAGGCATTTAAAAGAAAAGACAAGCTCCGTTCTATCTTTTGTAGCAAGAGCGCCGCTATGTTGCAGTAATCTAGCAGGGGTTCCCAAACTTTTCCTTGCAAACGCCTTAACATAGCATTAGCTTATAGCTGGGACCTCCCTTTTGCAAGATGTCTTTAAAGAACAACTGACAATAGTACAGCAAATGTTAAAATAAATAATAATTTATTAATGCAATAATAATTACATTTCTATTTCAAATCTTTAATCATTAGATTCAATATTTCTGTTTTCCATTATAAGCATTTTGTCAGTTTAGTTTAACAACATTTAACAACATTATGTATGTGTCTGTGTCTTCTCAATAGGTCTTTTCAAAAACGTATCCATTTTTGTGTGTAAGCACTAGCTAGCTAGATGCTAGCAACTAAGCTAGGTAGTTACATTTCAGGAACAGCTTCGTGGTAGGTGCAGACCGTTACACGTCAACACTGACAGCTTATGACGTGACGAATGATGTTTCAGAAAGATGGGTATGGCAAATAATATTCAGATTTTATATATTATTATTATATATTATAATATATACTGTATATATATTTTGTATATATATATATATATATATATATATATTTTTAACCAAAAGTGTTGACCGTCTGGCCATCCACCGATGGAGGCCTATCAACTCTGTTATGTATGCAATGACGTCACTCCCCCATGGCGGCTCGCTAGCTAGATAGGTAAGTAGGAAGGTAAGTAGAAATTATGAAAATAAATTTGTCATATCTGTGGTTTTAACAACTTTTTAAAATCAGATTTTATGCAAGGTGGTTTTTCTAATATATTTGGGCACTACCAGTATGCCATATGCAAGTTTCATGTCCACTTTAACAAGATATATAGTAATACTGGTAACTGTCCCATCCCAACATAAATCAGAAAATAAGGCAATAAGCCCCTTTTAGGGGAAAATAATCCTGTGTCTCTCGTAGACGGCAACAGAGTAAACAGACGGATTTGAAACATGTTCCCAAACTTCTGCTTTAAACAAACCGGTAATAGTAATAACGCTATGCCAAAGAATTGCTGTGTAGTTGGTTGCAACAACAATAAATCCAAAAACGCTGATCTCTGATTTGTTCCCCTGCCATGCCTTTTTCCGAAGTACCCGTATGCGCCGATCTGATATATACTGTATATGTAGAGGAAAAGACACATCGCTGACATGTAGTAGGCTACTCTGTATGTCTGATTACTTTTTTTTTTTTTTAAATCAGCCAAGTTTGATAATACACTCTCTGCCCTTTGACATATCACGTCTGTTCTACCTTTCCTCTGGACGGTGTCATTGACAAACAGGTCTTGGGGTCTTCCAGCAAAATCAATGCCCTTGGTCACCAAGACCTCCTTCATGGCCTTCATCCCATTGATGACTACAGTTGGTTTGGAACCGAGATACAAACTGTAGACATTTCCATAAGACTTCCTCAGCTGGGAGAGAACAAGATAACATGTCAGTGTTTGAAATGCATATATCATATAACTCCAGATGGATATTACTCTTTAAAGGGGCAATTCACTAAAATCCCAAACACATATTTACCCATTTAGTTCAGTCCTTACATGGGAAATTTGGCTTGCAGCGTGGCAAAAACCGACACATAAGAGCAGACTCATTCGTCAGTAAAACAGATTAAGAAAAATAAATGTCATTTAGAGAGAGTAACACAAAATAATAATAAAAACACTAAGAAACACTACATAAAAACAATTTAGTCAAAACTAATTAAACAGGAAAAAACAGCTAATAAGAATAAGTAAAAAAAAAAAAAAAAAAACTGTGACAACTATTGGTGGAGTTCAAATTAGGTGATTTCATTGCACATAGTAAAAATTCATGTTTGAGTCTATTGCACCTGCCTTGGGGAGTCTATACCTCCGCCCTGAATGAAGCAGCTCTAACAAGACACAGCTTGTGTGTGTGTGTGTGTGCGTGTGTGTGTGTGTGTGTGTGTGTGTGTGTGTGTGTGTGTGTGTGTGTGCGTGTGCTCGGTCCTATTCCTTTCTCTGTTTACATGTTGCCACTTGGTACATTAATCAAATAGTGACAAATTACTAAAACTAAACTACAGTTATCCAACTTACAATTCTGTACGTTTTGCTACTGTTTTTGTTGTAAGTGTGTGTGTCCAATTTTTCCGTTTGTAATGAATTTGTAATGCACTTTTATTATTTTTTGTGTGCTTTGCTAATGTTGCTCATTGCTGTTTGTATTGCATGTACAGCCCTTTGAGGCATGCTTTGTGATATGATAATTGGCTATGATAAAATTTGACTTGACATGTAGCCATCTATACTTTTGGTAATGATTGCCCAGCATTGAGATAATAGATAATACTTTAGCCACCACATCCAGACTTCTGGGGTGGAGTTCTGTTTGCAGTGCTGACATTGTTTGTGTAAAGGGCGGTTGCTGTTTTTATAATAGATTTGTTTTATGCAATGAGCACTGCAAAACTATCCCCTTTCACCAACATTGTATTGAGATTTCCTCACAAGTATTGTATAGTGTATTATTTAGACAGCGCCCTTATTTGTATGTATCGCCTGTACCGCTGGCTGGCTATAGTCCAAGGGCACAGGCAGTCAACTCTGTATAGACAATGACAGTGTGTTACGTAATCACATGAAAACAAGTGTAGCCTGTGTTGAGTCCCATTTACCCTAGAAACATTATACAGTGCAAAGATTTTAGTGGCTTTCATATGTTTCTATTTTACACTTACAGCCAATAGGTTTCATTCATAGTCTAAAAGTGCAGTGGAACCGCAACTCTCGAAACTATTACTATCAGGAAAAGCAGCACAGTGGCCACGAGTGAAAGTATTGAACCATTTTACACACATTCTAAGTACTAATTATAGTAATTACATCAATGCAATAAACATTTAAGGCAATGGAAGAGCAACACTCATTTCAGCGCTTTTCTTACCCTCTCAAAGTCCTTCAGGGGGTTGTCTAAGCTCAGGTGCAAAATGTTCCCCAGTATCGGAAGGACAGGGGGTCCTGGTGGGAAGTTCTTGGGCCTCCGGGATTTGAGTAGCTGGATGATGAAGATAATGCAGAGCAATAGCAGGATGATTGACCCAAACATGGTGGAATGGACTGAACTGAAGAGGCAAGATGATTGACTTGTTTTAAAAGTGTAGCTCAGCTCTTAAAACGTGTTGCTCCAACAGCAGAAAGCTCCTTTATATGTCCTTGGAGCGAGACTTGCTGACAGACCAACCAGAGAAGAGGCTTCCAGCAGAGCAGCAGAGGGCGGCCCGCTCTGAATGTTGGCGGTAACTTTGAAAGGATTTCCCACCAATCAGCAGCGTAGCTTCGGGCGGTGGGTCTCTCCTCTGGGCGGTGCTGAGCTCCAGGAGGAGCCCCTCACCAATCAGGAGCCGGAGGTCTGAAGCAGCGTCACCATTTCACAGTTTAAGAGCAGCGTGTCTCTTCATTGGAGCTACTACATCTCCTGAACAGAGAAAGAAGAAGTCATGGCAAGAATCCTAGCCAACAGTTAAAATAAGAAAAGACGCTAAAGGAGAGTTTATCTCCATCCCAAACTCCATCTCCCTGGGTCCGTACAACGGTCGCATCATATACCCTGGACAGACAATCAGCTGCTTCATCTGCCACTCTGCAGACCACCAGGTGAAGCAGTGTCCTTCGGTGAAGTGTTGGAGATGTGGTGGTCTGGGACACAAGGCCAGGGACTGCACCGAGGAGAGTCAGTGCAGCCTGTGTGGCAAAAAAGGCCACACATTCTTCAGCCGCCCAGCCTCATACTCAAACAAGGCGAGATTACAACAGGCTCCCGGTCCTTCCTCAGCCTCGCAGATTCACGACCCTCCGCCACCCCTCCAGCAGCAGCAGAAGCAGCCTGGCCCTCCGTCAGCCCTCCAGCAGAAGCAGCCTGGTCCTCCGTCAGCCCTCCAGCAGAAGCAGCCTGGCCCTCCGTCAGCCCTCCAGCAGAAGCAGCCTGGTCCTCCGTCAGCCCTCCAGCAGAAGCAGCCTGGCCCTCCGCCACCCCTCCAGAAGCAGCAGAAGCAGCCTGGCCCTCCGCCACCCCTCCAGAAGCAGCAGAAGCAGCCTGGCCCTCCGTCAGCCCTCCAGAAGCAGCAGAAGCAGCCTGGCCCTCCGCCACCCCTCCAGAAGCAGCAGAAGCAGCCTGGCCCTCCGTCAGCCCTCCAGCAGAAGCAGCCTGGCCCTCCGCCAGCCCTCCAGCAGAAGCAGCCTGGCCCCCCGCCAGACTTCCAGCAGCAGCAGCAGCAGCAGCCTGGCCCTCCGTCAGCCATCCAGCAGAAGCAGCCTGGTCCTCCGCCAGCCCTCCAGCAGCACTCTGGCCCTCCAGCCACCAACTCCCGGAGACAGCCTGGCCCTCCACCAGATGCTAGACAGCAGTCTGGCCATCATCCTCCCACTCTACAACAGACCTACAACCAGCCAGCCCTCAGAGACGGTCAGCCCTCTGCCTCTCAGCCGGTAGAGGCTCCTCTCCCCCTACGGCAGCCCGGTGCTGAGCCTCCTGCTCCCCAGCGAGGTCCGCGGATACGCGACCCTCCACCTACAGCCGAGCACCCCCCCTTAGCTCTTTCGGACGATCTCTCTTCCCTGTCAGGGGAGGAGAGATTGCAGATCGAGAGCGATGTCGAAAGTAGCGACGATCGAGAGTACGAGAGTGCGAGTGAGAGCCCGAGCTCTGATTTTAGCTCACCGGGTCCAACGGCTGGCCAGCGAACCAGCAGCACCCCCCTCCAGTCCCCCTCTAACCCAGACACCTCCGACTCCTTCTCCCCCACACCCGAGTTCCCTGCACCCAAGCCACAGCACGAAGCACCACTCCAATTAACAAAAAAAAAAAAAAAAGACCATCTAAATTCACAAACCAAAATAAAGAAAAACGCTAGACGATAAGCCCACACCCTAGCTCCCCACCACTCCACTATGGGCTTTCTTAAAATCGCTACCTGGAATGCTCGTGGGGTGCAGTCCCAAGCTTTTAGAGAAAAAAATAATATTAATTTCTTATTGAAAACCGATTTCGACATTTTGTGCACACAAGAGCTCAGACTCAACAGCATCGAGGACTCTGAGAACGTGTGTAAACTTTGGAACAAAGGTAAGGCTTTTATATCTATTGGTGAAAACAGAGCAGACGGAGTAGGGGTATTTTTTAAAACATTTGATGTGACTGTTCTAAAAAGAAGAGACCTCATCCCAGGGAGACTTTTAATGTTGGACTGTATGTATAGAGGGGAGAAATACAGAATCATAAATGTTTACACTGCCCCTGGTAAAGCAAAAAAAATCTGCCTATTTAAAAGACTCAGAGAGCTGCTCACCATCGGTTTTAAAATTATTCTGTGTGGAGATTTTAATACAATAACGGAGGAAAACGACAGGTGTGGTCCAAATGATTTTAAATTAAGCTCCGAAGGGAGACTTTTAAAAGAAATCTGTGGGGAGGCCAAATTGACTGATGTATGTAGAGCCTTTAATCCATTCGGGAACGAGTTCACACGGTTTGATAAAAAAACAAAAACAAGAATCGACCGAATATATGTTTCATCAGATTTTAATGTAAATGGGTATGCCACGGCGCTTAACGACCTCTCTGATCACCTCTTAGTTAAAACTTCCGTGACTTCCAGAGCCTCCGAAAAAAGAGGCTTCTGGAAGCTCAACTCACAGTGCCTCAAAGACACCAATGTATTGACAGAAATGAAACAGGAAATACACAAAATTATACAACTAAATATTATTACAAAATCTGATATTAAATTATGGGAAATATTAAAATATAGAAAAAAAGACTTCTTTAAATTTAAATGTAGAGAGTTAAATAAGGCAAAAAATATAAAATATGACACACTAATGAATCAATATATATTATTAAAACATAAGAAACAAAAATCTAAAACCGATGAAGACCTTATATCAAGTATAAAAACACAAATAGATAGTTTTAATCATGAATTATTATATAGTATTTATAAACAATCAGAAGTGGATAGCAGAGGAAACTTGATCCATGATATCAAATCAGGACAAAAACGAACTCAAAGTAAATTTATAAAATATATAAAAAATAAAAACGGTGAATCCGTACACTGTGAAAAACAGAAAAGAGAGGTGATCAGAGAACAATGTATTGACGCATATAAAAATATTGATGTTGATGTAGGTTGTATTAAAATGTTATTAGAATCAGTCCCGAAATACAGCTCGTCAGACTTCACTGGTCTGACTGGAGAGATCAGGAGAGAGGAGGTGATGGAGGCCATCCAACAGATGAACACTGGTAAAAGTCCTGGCCCAGATGGGCTGCCCACAGAGTTCTACCAGTTGTACATGGATGATGTGGTAAACCTCCTCACCTCCATGTTTAACGAAGGTCTGAAAAGTGCATGTATGGGGGACTCCTTCTATCAAGGAGTTTTATGTTTAATATATAAAAAGGGTGACGACTCGGATCTCGATAATTACAGGCATATAACTATAATGAATACCGACTATAAAATATTAGCTAAAATAATTATGAATAGATTAAATGATATATTAGATAAAATAATAGATAAAGAACAAACCTGTGCTATCAAAGGTCGTTTAATGTGGGATAATCTAAGTATACTTAGAGAAATCATACACAAACCAGACAAAAAAGGTTTCTACATAGTCAGCCTTGATCAAAAGAAGGCCTTCGATTACGTCTCCAGAGACTACCTCTGGGCCGTGATGAAATCATACGGCTTTCCTGAGACATTCATTGAAATGGTTAAATGCCTGTACACCAAATCAAATATTTGTATAAATGTAAACGGTGTTTTAACTGACCCCTTTGAAGTGGAGAGAGGTGTAAAGCAGGGCTGCCCTCTGAGCCCCGCTTTGTACATCCTAGCCATAAGCCCCTTAATCAAGAAAATCAACTCAGACAGTTTAATCTCCGGTACAAGGGTAGGGCACATGCCCAAAACTACATCCATCGCGTACGCAGATGACATAACTGTTATTATTAAAAACCAGTTAGAGATGGATGCTTTAACAAATAATCTGTCTCTATATGAACTTGCATCTGGCGCCAAATTAAATCAAAATAAAACTGAGGGAGTCTGGATCGGAGCTGAGAGGGACAGACAAAATATTAACATCAAAGTTAATCAAGAAATTAAAATACTGTGCGTATCCTTTTGTAATAGAGAATGTAGTGAAAGAAACTGGGAAAACAAACTATGTGACATCAAAGAAGAGGTGAAAAAATGGGAAAACAAGAGCACTAATTATAAAACAAGAGTTAACATCGTCAAAACCTTCATCCTATCCAAACTCCTCTTCCTAGCCAACATCTTCCCTCCATCCAACAAAATGATAATTAAATAAAATAAACAGTGTGTTAATTTAATCTGGGGTACAACCAGGGAAGTAACTAAAAGAGAACTAATGTATAAAAGCAAAGAATACGGGGGTTAGGAGCTGTTGAGCTGGGGAGTAGACTGCATATAGCTTTTATTAAAAATGTCTCTGCTGCCATCTGCAGGAAGGCTCTCTGGGTTGGAGATGTCTCCATGTGGAGAAAGAGGAGAGGTAGAGCCAGACAAGGCCCTGATTATAAATTGATATATGGAGACTTCATCTCACAATACCAAGATTTGCAGATTGACTGGAATGGCTTACCAAGTAAAATGATATTCAAAAAAATAAATGATTCTAAATATGGTGGCCTAATAAAACATAAATATTTAACTGACACTGAAAGTACTGAAGTAATTAAAACATTGAAAACTAAAAACCTCTCAGAGAGCATTCGAGATGTGCGGTGGCTGATATCTGTTAACAGACTTGCTGTAAGAGCTGTTGTCTCATGGAGTTGTTACGTTACTACAAAAACATGTTCCATGATTTATTGTAACGAAGACGAGACGCAGCAACACCTGCTCATGGACTGTTACAGAGCTCAGGAGGTCTGGTCCATGCTCCAAGGCCTCGGCCTGGCTCATGAAGTCGGTTATAAATCTGTGATGTATGGTTTGTTGGATGAAAAGATGTCTGTAAAACAAAAAGAACTTTCACAACTAATTATTAGCATCACTTGCTTCAAGCTATGGAAAACAAGGTGCGTCATGGTCTTGGAACAGACTGTGATTGACAGCGATACCGTTGTGAAGCAAATACTGACTGACCTCAGAAGGAGGAGAACTTTGGACAAGAACCAGATCCTCCCATGGAGCCAACTGGACTTCTGATACCCTGTACTTTGCGAAGTTTACCCTGAACATTGTGATGTTTACCCTGAACATTGTGATCTTACCCTGAACATTGTGATGTTACCCATGCCCCAGAGCCCGGTCCTTCCGGTTCCGGCCTTTATCAATTGACCTCTAACCTTGTGCGCTCAAGGAGGCACTTTTAACGAACAATCAATGACTTCTCCACATAGCACTTTATTTGCATAACTGTCTTTTCTTTTTGTATTATTCTATTGTAATCCATGTCACATCCTATGTATATTCACCAAATTCCTGTAAAATTGTAAAAATGTAATAAAGTCTTTAAAAAAAAAAAAGCAAAGGAGGAAAAGGACTCGTAAAGGAGGCGCAAAGCGTCACCGTAAAGTCCTCCGTGATAACATCCAGGGAATCACCAAGCCCGCTATCCGCCGTCTGGCTCGCCGTGGTGGAGTGAAGCGTATCTCCGGTCTGATCTACGAGGAGACCCGCGGTGTGTTGAAGGTGTTCCTGGAGAATGTGATCCGTGATGCCGTCACCTACACCGAGCACGCCAAGAGGAAGACCGTGACCGTGACACCATGGGATGTGGTGTATGCTCTGAAGAGACAGGGACGCACTCTGTACGGCTTCGGTGGATAAACACACTCTGCTGCTTTATGAACACTAAAGGCCCTTTTAAGGGCCACCCACTTACTCATCATAAAGAGCTGACCTCCTGTTATAATGTTAGAACCAACCTTTACAATTTAAATCATTATGAAAGTATTTATAATTAATATAATTTATAGTTTCCGGTGTTATTGTTCAACAAGGGCAAGCTAAAAAAATGGAAATGTTGAGGTAGACTACCTTGAAGAAAAAAAACTTATAAGGGAGGACAATTTTCTATTGCCCTATCATTGATTGTTGGATTTCCAGTTTGTATGAATTTGTTTTGGTTATAGCTAGTGACACTGGGTTATAATGGCAGTTTTATTGAGCAAAATGAGTGAGGGAGAGGGATGTTGCAATACAAGATTGAGCCAGAATTGTTCAGAGTAATTGAGATATATATACAGTAAAGGAGTATAGATTTATATTCCAGGTATGTGTAGAAGATATGTAATAAAAGCTAAAATGCAAGTAAGAATATAAACACTAGAATTATATTCACTGATCTGAATCAGATGCTTCAGCATTCTATGATATGGGCCTAAAATTAACAAGAATAAGACATTAGTATAGGCCTCTGCGTCCAGTGTTTCTCTAAGTTGTAAATACTATAGAGCAGAAAAAAACACCAAATGGATACAACTTGGTGAAATATACTTGTATTGTATACAACATGCAGGATGAATTTTGATAATCGATGATGACGTAAAAAAAAAAAAACTATGGGACTAAGTGGATGTTTAGAGAACGACTGACGGGGAACATATTTTGTAGCTTCAATTACACACTGCAATAACAGTAATGTAAGCACCATAGGGCAATTCATATTATTGAATTGTTTCTGCATGGTTTAAAATGTATCTATAAAGCTTTAAGAACAGGAACATGACTTTAGTTGTAGTGGGTGGCTCTTAAAAGAGCCTTTGTGTTGTTGGTTTAGCAGAAGGTTTACTTGGAGCTGGTGTACTTGGTCACAGCCTTGGTTCCCTCAGACACGGCGTGCAGAGGGAGGGCTTTTATTTCGAAATGAAAGCAGGAAGTGTTGATTTAAACCCCAAACTTTATAATTTTTTGGAAAGTGATTGCGTTTTCCACAGCACTGACTGCTGATATTTCAGAATAAAAGCCTCGTGTTAACAAATGAAGGGATTCTGTCTATAGAAAAAACGCCTGAGGGCTTTTATTTTGAAATGAAAGCAGGAAGTGTTGATTTAAAAATAAGTCTTTACTTTTTTTCATCTCCGTAACAAATTCTACAGATATACCTCGAAATTGTAGTAAAGTCTTGCTGGTATGATGTTAATATACAGTCTATAGATCACTTTCACTGTCTGTGACATAGTCTACAGATGTCTAGACATGGAAACTGTACTAATCTTGCTAGAATGATGATAATATACTGTCAATAGATCACCTTCCCTGTCTGTTGCTGCTGAGAGACGCAGCTGAGACGCGAGCGGCTCACGTGAAAAATAGGCGAGCCTTCTATTCTATAGAATAGATGCGCGTCTCACGCGCGTCTCATGCGGGCAGTGTGTCCACTTTAACCTGTTAACAAAAAACAAAAAACAAGCCGCCACGCAGCCGCCACGCGCTCTCGACGCGGGTAGTGTGTTCACCACTTAAAAGTCCTGCAGTAAAAGTACAAAAGTATTGGCATCAAAATAAAGGCCTACAGAAAGAGCAGAGTTATTTACTGTAGGGAACAGAGGTGTGAAAAGGGTTTAATTCACTGACAAGAACAGGAAGTAAAGACAAACAACTAGTGATGGCGAGCTGAAGCTTCATGAAGCACTGAAGCTCTCCGGGAAATTGGTTCAGAAAAGGGTTCATTTCTCGAGGCTTCATGTGCATGAAACCACCTGGTGGTCAAAGAGTGTAAAACAGGCAGATATGATCTTAACCATGTGATCTGTGATATACTATATTTTGCACCAGTAAAGGCTGTTGGGAATGACTGGAAACAATGAAAAAAAATATATTACCATGTAATCCATTTATATGTATATAATATATAATATAATGACTATTTTCTAGGAAGTATATTATGAGTATATAACATACATGTATAATAAACAATAATTGTTTTGTGACTAATGCATCTTATGTGTGTAAACCAATCCCTCCAGGAGGGGTTATATTAGTGTTCTGTGTTACTTCTGGAAAGTGGCATTGGTTTAACCAGTGAAGATCTGAACCACTTCCTGAACCAGTCAGCAGTATGTCCGGGCAGCGAGGCTTTGGACGTCATCAATGACGTATTGGTCTAAAACGATACAAGCCTCGAGCGCATCGCGGAAAACTTCCTGGATTACTCGACACACGCTCAGAAACCTCAGCACAGTAGGTAACATCACTTCACAAGTTGATAGTTTAGAGTTTAGTTGCGAAATGGAAGTTTTTGGTACTGACCAGTGGTGGAAGAATTACTTTAGATCTTGTAGTCTTCTCAAGTAAAAGTAGCAATACCACAGTATAGGTCCTCTGTTACGACTTAAGTTGAAGTACAAAAGTATTGGCATCAAAATCTAGGCCTACAGAAAGTGCCAAAAGTAGAAGTAGCTACTGATTATGCAGAATGGCCCGTTTCAGAATGAATGATGCCATGTGACGCTCATTGATGTGAATATAATGAATGAAATAAACATGGATTTGAATTATAACTTATTAACATACAAAAAAATTAATGTGCTCTCCTCAAAATCAACAGATGTTCATTTATGAAAACTAAAGGCCCTTTAAAGGGCCGCCGATTATCTCATTATAAACACCTGAATTCCTGTTCCTATCCTATAGATAAACTATTGTTACCATTGTTAAATCCGTTTTAAAGTGGTTATAGGGTTATTTGGTGTTTGTGCTTGTTAGGTGATCAACGGGAGCATGCATATGACAAGAAACATGGCCAGAATAAAAACAAAGGATGGAAATGTTAAGTAGCCTGTCAGACCACCTGAATAAAACTGAATAGACCCATTAGGGAGGCACCTAAATTTTCCATTGCTGTTCGGAGTGCTTGTGTTCACTGACTGGTGACAATACTGCTACCACAAATGTATTCATTTATATTTAATGTTATTATAAACATGTGCCTTCTGTTACATAGCATGTGTAACAAATGGGAAATAATGTAAACTACACCTTTTCAGATCAGTGCCCCTTAAAATCCACAAAACATGTATGCCATTGTTGAATTTATATGTAATGAATTGTTTTATATTTTTGCACCACAAAACACTATATGACCGAGAGTAGAACTAGTGTGCTTTAAAGTTTGAGCAGTGACACAAAAGGTCCAAAGTTTGGAACTGAATCTTTTTGAATTATGAGTTAATAATGTTGAGTTAATAATAAAACAACAACAACAATATTAATAATTGTAATTTTGGATTAAACTGGTTTCATTAAGCAGATTTAAAAATTTTAAAAGGTTGATCTTAGCTCTGTAGAACCTGAACTACTGTGCTGATGTTTTTGAAGGAGGTCCAAATCTAAATTACAGTCAGTCGTCACTTTCAACATCAGCAGAATACACAGAAAAACTGTGGTTTAACAATTAATGAAGTTTTTGTAATATTCAGCACTGATATACAGTATCAGTGAAACTGTTATCGTAACATTTAAAGCCACTAACTATGCTGCCCTAGACACACAACATTTATTCGTCAGTTTGTTTGATCATTAATAGTAGAACTATTAACTTTTTATATTAAAATCAGTCCTCAGCAGAGGACATGTTCACAGTCACAGCGAGCAGCTCTGATAGGAAGTCAGGCTAAACTGCACCATAAGCCTCGGCCATCATCAGTGTGTTTGCTGCTCCCACAATAACTTCACTTTATTAAACACTCATCAACAGCAGATGGTTGTTTTTACATTGAGTACCTGAACAAACATGTGGGCCAGTTGGAAAACGTCTTTTGATGGAGATCTGATGCATTTTAAATCATTTTAGGAGAGAAATCAGTGAGAAAAGTCGGTGAGCAGTGCTGGCCACGGCGGTGATAGGTGAGGTTTGGAGGCTCCAAAAACAAAATGCAGAGAGCATCAGAGCTCAACATGACTTGAATATGAAGAGACACAAGTCCGCTATCGGCTCCATTCACTGTCAGCCTTCAGCACTTCTCCCACATGATGTTTTGAGTGTTTTATCAGTGAAGAGAAAACACAAGTGGCACGGCTTTCAGATGCTCAGAGGAGCCACGGGCTGGGTTGAGTCTCCACGGTTCTCATGGTGTGTTTAAGTGCAGCCTCCTGCTCCGAGCTCTTCAACAGTCCAGTCTCACTCTCGTGTTGTCGTGAAGAGGAACTAAACTTCAGGAGGAAATGGCAGAAGTAGCTCCAGTTCAAGCCGCCCCGGCGGCCAAAGCAGCCAAGAAGAAGGTCTCCAGACCGAAGAAGACTGGCCCCAGCGTCAGAGACCTCATCGTTAAAGCTGTGGCCGCATCCAAGGAGCGGAGCGGCGTGTCTCTGGCCGCCGTCAAGAAGGCTCTGGCTGCCGGAGGCTACGATGTGGACAAGAACAAGGCCCGCGTCAAGACCAACATCAAGACCCTGGTGGCTAATGGGACTCTGGTCCAGCTCAAGGGGACCGGGGCCTCCGGCTCCTTCAAGGTCAGCAAGCAGGCTGCAGAGAAGCCGAAGCCAGCCAAGAAAGCCGCTCCTAAAGCCAAGAAACCCGCAGCGGCTAAAAAGCCCAAGACGGTGAAGAAGCCGGTAGCCGCGAAGAAATCCCCGAAGAAGGCCAAGAAACCCGCAGCGGCCAAGAAAGCAGCCAAGAGCCCCAAGAAACCAGCCAAGAGCCCCAAGAAACCAGCCAAGAGCCCCAAGAAGGCGACTAAGGCTCTCAAGGTGACCAAGAGTCCCAAGAAGGTGGTCAAAAAAGCCCCTGCAGTCAAGAAAGCTCCCGCTAAGAAGGTTGCCAAACCCAAAGCCAAGAAAGCAGCACCCAAGAAGAAGTGAGCTGTTCTCAGTCTGAACGAACACACCGACAAAAAAAGGCTCTTTTAAGAGCCACCCACATCATCCTTAAAGAGCGATTACCTGTTAATTCTTACTGTTGACATTAACTGCAGACATAAACGTAATATTATATTTGCAGCTAGGAGGAGAAATAAACAAGGGCTTTTCACTTATTTATTACAATGATTAAAAAATACTTGGGCCCAGATGAAACTTACAAATAGTATGAAAAATAAATAGACCTCACAGGACAGCCATCTGATCTTAAAAGTGTTTCCTTTGTTACATATTATTGAGCTTTGTAGCTGTGTGAGGGGATAATATAATATGCAATTATTTGCTTTCTTCACATTTCCCTTTTTTTAATAATATAAATATTACAATGTTTCAAACCCAGTTCAATGTGAGCAGCACAACATGACCAATGCACTATAAATCTCCACATCTGAAGGTTAACACTAAAGCTAAGGAGCCAGTAAAGAATAGCACTAAATAATGTATAAAACCATATATTTCAGGCAACTTATCTATAGTATACTAATGAGAGCAATAATAATAACAGGCACATAATATAGAAATAATAACTATAATGTTTTGTGAAAGTGATCGCTGCAATCAAAAAGTGATTTGCTGAAATAATACATAGGGAGGCACTTAAATGTTCCATTGCTGTTCCGGCTGCTTGTGTACACTGACTGTTGACATTCCTGCTACTACAAATATATTATTTATATGGGCGCCTGGGTTAGCTCAGTTGGTAGAGCGGGCGTCCATGTATTGGTCCTGACCGCGGTGGCCCGGGTTCGAATCCGGCCTGTGGCCCTTTCCGCATCCACTCTCTCTCTCCCCCCTTTCAAGACTCTATCCACTGTCCTGTCATAAAAATGAAAAATAACTTGAGAAACAATGACAAATGAGAAATAATGTAAACTCTTGTAAACACCATTTCAAACCAGTGCCATCGGATCCTGAAATGGGCCATTCATCGTAATCAGTAGCTACTTCTACTTTTGGCACTTTCTGTAGGCCTTTATTTTGATGCCAATACTTTTGTACTTTTACTTAAAGGGACTGTTTGTAACTTTGTAAGCGTATAAATGTAGCGGGTCGGCACACATGCGCGCTCGCATATGCGCGCTTGCGTGTGGCCAGAGCCTTGTCTCCTCTGCCTGCTCGCCTTCACTCAGACAGAGCGCGCGTTCTCGCGTACTGGCTCCACCTCTAGACGTGAACGCGCGCTCACTCCACACTGCACGAGAGTTAGTTTAGCTCTGAGAATATCTAGTGAATGTACAGTGGACGTTTGTGCAGAAATAACTGCTGCAGCTCCTCCAGAGAGAAACGTTACCGTCTCCCTCCTGCGCCCGCAGTGAGACACCGGGTGCCGGTGTCACGGTTCCCGTTTCTCTCTGAGGAGCCTCGTCACTTCACAAGACACGGAAAACCTCTGTTGGTGCGCGCTGTGTCAGTGAATTCAAGTAGGCAGCGGAGGAGAGGCTCCGGTTGCCGGTGTCTCCCTGCGGGCGCAGGAGGGTGAGGCAGGAAAAGCAAACACTAGGATCCGATCTAAATCATGTTCATGGAGAGACCTTGGTCTGGTCAGCTAACATTACTGCCAAGCAGCTGAAATATTGAGTGATATTGTGGTTTTAGCTGACGTGTGTCGCCTCACTGTTCTGAGCGATGCTCGTTCAGGTATATTTAGAGCGAGCAAGCGCCACAGGTGTCGCTGTTAACAAGCATTTCTGAAAGTTACAAATAGTCCCTTTAAGTAACATGTTTACTGCAGGACTTTTACTTGTAAGAGAGAACTTCTATACTGTGGTTTTGCTACTTTTATTTGAGAAGGCTACAAGATCTAAAGTACTCTTCTCACTACTGGTCAGCACCAAAAACTTCCATCAACTAAACTCTAAACTATCATCTTGTGAAGTGATGTTGTTGAATGTGGCGCATGCGCAGTCCCGGTCAGGAAACAACGAATCAGGTGCGAGCAACAGCACAGTCAGCTCTGCATCGAGTGGATATAAATACAGACTCTCTGCTCAGGATTATATCAGTGCACTCAAGAGAAAACTGAACTACGAATCATGCCGGACGCCCCTTCAGTCAAAGCGCCCAAGAAGGGCTCAAAGAAAGCCGTCACCAAGACCGCCAGCAAGACCGGCAAGAAGAGGAGAAAGTCCAGGAAGGAGAGCTACGCCATCTACGTGTACAAGGTGATGAAGCAGGTCCACCCAGACACCGGCATCTCCTCCAAAGCCATGGGCATCATGAACTCCTTTGTGGGCGACATCTTTGAGCGCATCGCCGGTGAGGCCTCCCGTCTGGCTAACTACAACAAGCGCTCCACCATCACTTCCAGGGAGATCCAGACCGCTGTCCGCCTGCTGCTGCCCGGTGAGCTGGCAAAGCACGCCGTGTCTGAGGGAACCAAGGCTGTGACCAAATACACCAGCTCCAAGTAAAGCTGCTGCTAAACCAACAACACAAAGGCTCTTTTAAGAGCCACCCACTACAACTAAAGACATGTTCCTGTTCTTAAAGCTTTATAAATACATTTTTAAAACATGCCGAACCACAGTGCAATATCCACAATTAAGCAACTATATGAATTGTTCTCTGGTGCTGACTTTACTGTTATTGCAGTATACAATTTATTTGTGCTGTAATATATGGTCCCTGTCAGTCGTCCACTATCAACTTGGTCCCATAGATTTTTATTTTTATGTCATCAACAGTTAAAAAATATCATGCATGCTGGATACAATAGATGTACTTACTGTGCATGATCATCCATTTTGGTATTTATTTCTTTGCACTATTTATATAGCATTTGCAACTTAAAGAAACACTGGACTTATGGGCCTATACTTTTATTTCATTCTTGTTAAATCTTCAGATCCTTGAATACATGAAATTACATTACTGGAAGTACTAGTATGAGCTGCATATGTTTATTTTTCTTACTGTACATTTTAGCATATTTATTACACATTGTAAATACTGCTCATACTGTACATATCTGGCATATTAATATCTACCCCTTAGTGTTTATTCTATATTTATATGGAGTATTCTGTATGTTTCTCTTTTAATCATTCTGAACTTGATGGCTTTCAGCGTTTCTGGTTAACTGCATCGTATCATTACCTGTACTATATGCAATGATGAAGTTGGATCTAATATAATGAAATAATCTGTTTTACCTTCTTTTCCAGGCTTTTGAGTAAAATTTTGCTAAATTAAACAATTAAAAATTGAACAATCGTTCAAGATTTTCTTTTTTTCCCCAGATAATTTCATGGATAATTAACTCCTTAAATAATCATGATTTGTACCGTACAAAAGAGAAGGAGTCATTTTCCACTTCATTCAAATCACACAGAGCAGTCTGATTTCCTTTTTTTAATCAGTGTTGGGTTGCAGCATCAACAATCAACATCTCCCTCTCATTGTGCTCAATAAAACTGCCACCACAACCCAGTGTCCCTACTTGCTATAACCGAAACCCCAAATCCATACCAACTGGAAATCCCAACAATCAAATCCAGTAGCAGAACTTAGAGCAATAGAAAATGTTCTCCTTTGATCAACGTTGCCATCCTTTTGTTCTATTCTTGTTGCATGACATATAAACATGCTCCTAATGAACACTAACATACACAAAAAGATATGATTCTAATTCTGATTTGTGTGTATGTAATGTGTAGTATTATAAAAGGAAGACAGCTCTTGATGTTGAGGAAATGGGTGGCCCTTAAAAGGACCTTTAGTTTCCATAACCAACAGTATGTGTTTATCCACTAAAGCTGCACAGAGCCCATGTCCTGTCTCTTCAGAGCATACAGCACATTAAAGGCGGGGTTGCTAAAGATTTTAGAAACATTTTTGCTATTGCTATTTTCCCAAGATTGCCCAGCCTGCCTTCAACTCTTAAAACTGGTACATTCTCAATGTATTTGAAATAAATCCTGTCCCGTCTGCTTATTCATTATAGAATTTATTTAATTTGGAGGTATAAAAACATTTTATGATTCACATAAACACATTCTCTATTGATTGTATTGTCTGTTAGTTTACTAGCCTGAGCAAAATGAATTTCTCTTTGGGGACACCAATGACCATCTAATCTTATCTGATCTCAATAAACAGTTAGTGGGTTTTTGCCTTCAGGAGCGTCCACTGAACTTCAAAGTTGATTGATAAGCAGTGGCGGCAGGTGGACATTTTTCTGGGTAGTGCAAACAATTTCAGCAAACATCCCAGTATGATTTAATGCAAAAAAGCAAAGGTATCAAAAACACATTAGTAATTTGCAGTTAAATAATCAACAATGATTTTATTCCAACAGGAGCAGTAAAGAATGCTTAGAAAAACCTCTACCACTCTGTGTATAGTCTGAATAACAGTTAAATTAATTGTTGACATTTTCGGTACACTAGTTGACGTTTTTGTCTTACTAGGTCGACAAAACTGCTCACTAGTCGACATGTGCGATTCATTAGTTAACTAGTGAAGTACTGCAACTGTCATACATGTTAACTAGTGAAATTGTATCACATCACTAGTTAACTAGTCAAGCGCACGTCAAACTAGTAAGACGAAAACGTCAACTAATGCGACGAAAATGTCGATTAGTGCAACAAAAAGTTCAACATGTTAAACAAATGTATCACTAGTCACGCACAGTCGCACACTAGTGCTGAGCAAGGCTCAACTAGGTAAAGAAAAGGTCCGACGTGTAAGAAAGATTTGCAACATGTTTGGTAAAAGTCTTTACATGTTTGGCACAAAGTCCAACTAGTGAGACAAAATGCCTTCCACTAGTTAACTAGGAATATATCAGTACACTAGTAAACTAGTAAGGTAAAAAAATACCCTCACTAGTGCAACTAGTGGACCTTTTTTCCCTTACTAGTTAACTAGTAAACATTTTGAGCCTCACTAGTTAACTAGTAAGGTCAAAAAGGCTTTAACTAGTTAATTAGTGAGCATTTTGACCCTCACTAGTTAACATGTAAGGTGCAACATGCAGCCACTAGTTAACTAGTTACAATTCCTCAGGCCAACATGTTAACTAGTGCACAACATGCAAATGAGGCAGGAGGGGTAATGACAAAATCCTGAGTCCTGATTGGTTTGTATTTTTTATTTTGAACTGGAATGCCAATAGAAAGCCTCAGAGTATGCTCCTTCCCCATCTCCTCATTAACATTTAGTGCAACTAGTGTGACTAGTGCACATGTTGGCCCTTACTAGTTAACTAGTGGCTCTTCTTGGCCTGCACTAATTAACTAGTAAGGTAAAAAAAAACGTCACTAGTGCCACTAGTGAACATTTGTTCCCTTACTAGTTAACTAGTAAACATTTAGTAAACATCATTGAGCCACACTAGTTAACAAGTAAGATCAAAATGCTTTAAATAGTGAGCATTTAGGCCCTCACTAGTTAACTAGTGCAGACAATTGTAGCTCACTAGTTAACTAGTGAGGTGCTTTACTAGTTAACATGTCAAAGCTCTTGCAGCTTACTAGTTAACTAGCAAGACTGTCAGCTTTACTAGTTGGGTCCAGAGGTCCACTAGTACGTTACAAAGCTGACTAGTTTGGCTTTGTTCCTACTAGTGTGGTGCAGTCTCACTAGTAAGGCTTCCGTTGGAACTAGTTTGATAAAAGTGCCACAAGTTGCTGAAAAACAGTGACTAGTAAGAGTTTTTGTTCAACTAGTTAGACAAAATGGCCAACTAGTGCATCAGATGTCCAACTAGTGCTTACAAAGATCAAACTAGTGGAAGACACGGACGTCTGATATCAAGGATATGGAATAAATGCTCAAACGGCCAACCATATAGTGGTGGTAGTAGTAGTAGGTGGTGGTAGCCCTCTAGCTATGTTAAATGTAACCTAGACATCTCACGTGGTGTTGAGTGTTTAGCTCAGCCTCTGGAATAACTATTGGGGGTCAGCCTGATAACAACTATACGTAACTCCTCTGCATAACTTTTGTGTTTTATGAATACACGAGCAACGACCAATTAAATGTTGATTTTAAAAGCATTTCATGAGTCATCAGTGCATTAGAGACATGAGGACCAGATCTCTTTATCTTTGGAGTGTTTGGCTCTTAAAAGAGCCTTTTGGGGGCTGGTTTCCAGCAGTCAGCGAGTCTCCAGCTTTACTTGGACTTGGCGGCCTTCTCGGTCTTCTTGGGCAGCAGAACAGCCTGGATGTTGGGCAGCACGCCGCCCTGAGCGATGGTCACTCCGCCCAGCAGCTTGTTGAGCTCCTCGTCGTTGCGGACAGCCAGCTGCAGGTGACGGGGGATGATACGGGTCTTCTTGTTGTCGCGGGCAGCGTTTCCAGCCAACTCCAGGATCTCAGCGGTCAGGTACTCCAGCACAGCCGCCAGGTAGACGGGGGCGCCGGCACCCACACGCTGCGCATAGTTTCCTTTACGCAGATGCCTGTGAACACGACCGACTGGGAACTGGAGCCCAGCACGGGAAGAGCGGGTCTTTGCCTTAGCTCTGGTCTTTCCGCCGGTTTTGCCTCTTCCGCTCATCGTGAGATGTTTTCAGTAGTCGAGACTAATAAAAAGTGTTGCTCCACCAGCAGAAAGCTCCTTTATATGTCCTTGGAGCGAGACTTGCTGACAGACCAACCAGAGAAGAGGCTTCCAGCAGAGCAGCAGAGGGCGGCCCGCTCTGAATGTTGGCGGACACTTTGAAAGGATTTCCCACCAATCAGCAGCGTAGCTTCGGGCGGTGGGTCGCTCCTCTGGGCGGTGCTGAGCTCCAGGAGGAGCCCCTCACCAATCAGGAGCCGGAGGTCTGAAGCAGCGTCACCATTTCACAGTTTAAGAGCAGCGTGTCTCTTCATTGGAGCTACTACATCTCCTGAACAGAGAAAGAAGAAGTCATGGCAAGAACCAAGCAGACCGCTCGTAAGTCTACCGGAGGCAAAGCCCCCAGGAAGCAGCTGGCCACCAAGGCTGCCCGTAAGAGCGCCCCGGCCACCGGCGGCGTGAAGAAGCCTCACCGTTACAGGCCCGGTACCGTGGCTCTGAGAGAGATCCGTCGCTACCAGAAATCCACGGAGCTGCTGATCCGCAAGCTGCCCTTCCAGCGCCTGGTGAGAGAAATCGCTCAGGACTTCAAGACCGACCTGCGCTTCCAGAGCTCCGCTGTCATGGCTCTGCAGGAGTCCAGTGAGGCTTACCTGGTCGGCCTGTTCGAGGACACCAACCTGTGCGCCATCCACGCCAAGAGGGTCACCATCATGCCCAAAGACATCCAGCTGGCCCGTCGCATCCGCGGAGAGCGAGCTTAAACTGTCTGCTGCTCCACAAACCACAACGGCTCTTTTAAGAGCCACCTCACTCTTCACTGAAGGGCTCATTCCTCTACTGGCAACACACGTTTTACCAGCAATGATAACACATCAATAATATCTTTAAAATACTCTGCAGGCTACTCTCTGTGCCTGAATATGAGAACAAAAGGGAAATATAACTGATTATGTCGTTTTGACTCTTAAATTAAAAAAGAGATAAATCACTTTTGAATGTCGGTCATGTATATTAAAATACAAGTAGGGATCAAATCTAGCCTCAAGAAAGCTGTAGAAGGACTTGTGTTGTAAAATAGAGAATTTTTCATCAATATCAATTAACCTTACTTTACCTTACATTTAACATGTTATGTTACTTTTATTCTATTTCCTGTCAACAGCTTCTGATTTGTCATTGCTGAACATATTTGGGCAGGTCAACCACTCCTCCAGCCTGCTGCAGCAGCACTGAATCATAGTTGTTAAAGACATTACTATACACTTAAAATGTCCTCTTAGCTTTAAAGTGTGTACTAAAAATTAAAGTGTGTACATACCGCTTCTTAATGCTAGGGGTGTTTAACCCACATTATGTTGCAGGTCCATCATGGTACTGCATGGCTGGTTTTTGCTTGTTCCTTCTTTTTGTGACATTGCCCTCTAATCCTAATTTCATAAGCAATGATGCATTTCAACTCATTTCACCTCCATATCTATTTTTGCTGTTTTCTTCTGCATTAAATACACAAAGGAAGGGAGGGAGATGCATGACATAAACAGCGTTGCACATGCATTTACTCATTGTAATCATTCTTATCAACTCAAAGCCAGAACAGAACAGAGTGAGTCTTAAGGATAATCCTTACCATTGGACGTGTTAAAAGGCAGCTGATGAACACTTTATGGAGGTGTCTAAATGCAGATACAGAGTGGATCCACACTGCTCTGATGATTGTGAAAAATAATTACACCTAAAGGAACTTTATATGAGAGCTTCAGTCTCTAGAAACTCTCAGGCCTAAACTCAAATAGTTGAATGGAGATATTCAATTAAAACTTTATTACAGACACACAGGAGGGTCCATAGCAATAAGAGAAAAAATAAGAAAGGACACAAACAGTTGACTGACACTATGCCATCTGGGAACCCAAAGCAACAACCTCATTGCATCATTGTAATCAACTATGAGCCTTTGCATACTACTTTTCTTGTAGCTACCCCAAAGATGAGCTGTATGCAAAGGTGCGCAGAAAGCTCTAAATAATGAACATTTTACATTTACAGAAAGCATACTGAATTTACGAGCAACATATTTGCCTGAGCATATTGTTTTCAGCACTGTCGATAGATATCTCTGTCATCATTTCAATCATCAACATAAAGAGCTGACTTCCTGTTAAAATGTTATAACCAACCGTTACCATTCAAATCATTATAAAGGTAATTATAGTGTCATGTTTTCTGTTATTGTTCAACAGGGGCAAGCTAAAAAGATGGCAATGTTGAGTGGTATTTTATTTTCTCTGCATGTCATGAGAGGAATATCACTCAAGTGAAATACAGGAAGAACTAATTTCTTATCTTCTCTACTTCTGACTATCATGGCATTACTCTTTTTTGGCATTACATTTAATGTCATTGTCTTTGCCGTATTGTGAGCACATCTTCAGTAATTACTGCAGCCCAGCACTATATGGACTGAGAATTACCAGGTCATCAGCATACACAAGGTGATTAAGGTGATAGGTCATCCATATACACATTGAACAAAATAGGAGACAAAATGCCACCTTGGTGAACACCATTATTTACAAGAAACAGGGCAGATACAACATTGCTCCATTTAACCTGCATTGTCTGATGTGAATACCAGAAGACTGGTATTCTAAGTATACAATTTGAAACACCTCTGGCAACAGTTTCAGGAATAATTTTTCATGATTAACTCTGTCAAAGCATATAAATACGGTGGAGTTTTGGCTTCCATATTTAGCAACTATTTCCTTTAGGGCATAAATACACATATCAGTGCCATGTTTCCTTTTAAAGCCAAACTGGTGATCAGTGGTGAGAAAAAAACATTTCCAACCATTCTAGCAGGATTCTTTCCAGCACTTTAGAGAGAATACCAGCGAGGGCAATAGGTCTATAATTATCCATGCTATTTAATTTACCAGCCTTGTCCTTAATAAGAGTCACTAACAATACAGAGGTGTTAGAATCTGGAAGGACACCATTAAACACCAGTAAAGCACATTGACAACAAAGCTTAGGACTGGCATGTTTTAGAAGTTCTGCAGTGATATGATCCATACCACAGGCCTTGTTATCATCGAGCATCATAATGGCATCATAGACATCATCTGACCTGACTGCCATGTTTTCAGAGAGATCAATATTTTCAACTACAACTTCATTACTTTTAACACAGTTGAATAAATTACAATAATGCTCACGCCACATCTCGGCTATTTTGTCTGGACCACATGCACCTTCAATGTTGAATGATCATAACTCCGACCTCTTTCCAGAAATCATAATGGTTATTAATCTGCAGCTTCCTAGCAAGTGAATATGCTCTCATTGTGTTCTCGTATCTTTTTAATAAGACAAAGAGCATCTTTAAATCTTGCAAGTTTTTTTCTGTTCAAGCAATGACCCCTGCCTAGGCCTTTCTGATTCTGACCAGTTTAAAAGCTTCTCTCGCTACAGCATGTTTGACAGCCACAAAATCATTCCATCCAGGTTTAATGTTATCCACCTTGTTCTCATGTTTACAAAAGGGCTTACTAGAGGCGTTAAGAGCCGTCGCAATATTGTCATACATGGCACACAGTTCTATCCCATGTTGAGGGCTTTTACAGTTCATATTATGACAGGTTAGAGCTTCCCTAGGCAGTTCAATATTATTTAACAAGATGTCAGAACAGAATAAAGTCTGAATAATAAGTAATCTACCCAATTGTTTCACTTTTGCTTGCCTAAAAGCAACTAGTCTTACAGGAGAAATGCTGTCCCTAATTCATGCTGTTGTTCAATAGGTGGCGCTGATGCACCAAAGAGTTTAATCATCAACCTTCATGAAAATCCAAAAAAGAAGAAGAAGAGCTCCGCCTCTGTCTTCTATCACGTCCTCAGACATGATTTAAATAGCTGTGAAGCAGCAGACCAGAGTTTACTGTTGAGTAGAAAGACATTGATCAGCAACGATGAGTGGAAGAGGCAAAGGAGGAAAAGGACTCGGTAAAGGAGGCGCAAAGCGTCACCGTAAAGTCCTCCGTGATAACATCCAGGGAATCACCAAGCCCGCTATCCGCCGTCTGGCTCGCCGTGGTGGAGTGAAGCGTATCTCCGGTCTGATCTACGAGGAGACCCGCGGTGTGTTGAAGGTGTTCCTGGAGAATGTGATCCGTGATGCCGTCACCTACACCGAGCACGCCAAGAGGAAGACCGTGACCGCCATGGATGTGGTGTATGCTCTGAAGAGACAGGGACGCACTCTGTACGGCTTCGGTGGATAAACACACTCTGTTGCTTTATGAACACTAAAGGCCCTTTTAAGGGCCACCCACTTACTCAACATAAAGAGCTGAATTCCTGTTATAATGTTACAACCAACTTTTACCATTCAAATCATTATAAAAGTAATTGTAGTGTCATATTTTGTGTTGGTGTTCAACAAGGGCACGCTATAAAGATGGAAATGTTGAGGTAGACTACCTGGGGGGAAAAAACGATTTATAAGGGAGGCACTTTTTCTATTGATCTATCATTGATTGTTGTGATTTCCAGTTTGTATGAGTTTGTTTTGGTTATAGCTAGAGACACTGGATTTTTTTGGCAGTTTTATTGAGCACAATGAGCGAGAGAGATGGAGGAATGTTGCAATACAAGATTGAGCCAGATTTGTTCAGAGCAATCAATAGAGAAATGCATAGATATATACAGTTAAAGGGTATAGATTTATGTTCCAGATATGTGCAGGATTTAAGATATGTAATAGAAGCTAGAATGCAAGTAAGAATAATATAAACATGCAGCTCATGATGGTACTTCTGAGTTTTACACTACTACAATTGTTATACTCAGTGATCTGAATCAGATGCTTCAACATTCTATAATATAGGCCTAAAACACCAATTACCAACAACAAGAATAAGACGTTAGTATAGGCCTGTGAGTTCAGTGTTTTTGTAAGTTGTAAATACTATAGAGCAGAAAAAAACACCAAATGGATACAACTGGGTGAGTATGTACTTGTATTGTATACACCATACAGGTTAATCATGCATGCATTTGACCATCACTGATGACATGTACAAAAATAAAAATTACTATGGGACCAAGTGGATGTTTAGAGAACGAATGACGGGGAACACATTGTAACTTTAATTATACACTGCAATAACAGTAATGTAAGCACCATAGGGCAATTCATATAATTGCTTACTTTGCGCACATTGAATTGTTTCTGCATGGTTTAAAATGTATTTATATGGCTTTAAGAACAGGAACATGTCTTTAGTTGTAGTGGGTGGCTCTTAAAAGAGCCTTTGTGTTGTTGGTTTAGCAACAGCTTTACTTGGAGCTAGTGTACTTGGTCACAGCCTTGGTTCCCTCAGTCACGGCGTGCTTTGCCAGCTCACTGGGCAGCAGCAGGCAGATACTTCTACCACAAATTTATTTATTTATATTTAATGTTATTATAAACATGTACCTTCTGTTACATAGCATGTGTAACAAATGGGAAATAATGTAAACTACACCTTTTCAGATCAGTGCCCCTTAAAATCCACAAAACATGTATGCCATTGTTGAATTTAGATGTAATGAATTGTTTTATTTTTTTTGCACCACAAAACACTATATGACCGAGAGTAGAACCAGTGTGCTTTAAAGTTTGAGCAGTGACACAAAAGGTCCAAAGTTTGGAACTGAATCTTTGAATTATGAGTTAATAATGTTGAGTTAATAATAAAACAACGATATTAATAATTGTCATTTTGGATTAAACTGGTTTCCTCAAGCAGATGTAAAATTGGTAAAAGTTTGATCTTAGCTCTGTAGAACCTGAACTACTGTGCTGATATTTTTGAAGGAGGTCCAAATCTAAATTTCAGTCAGTCTTCACTTTCAACCTCAGTAGAATACACAGAATAACTAACTATTTATATTAAAATCAGTCCTCAGCAAGAGGACATGTTCACAGTCACAGCGAGCAGCTCTGATAGGAAGTCTGGCTGAACTGCACCATAAGCCTCGGCCATCATCAGTGTGTTTGCTGCTCCCACAATAACTTCACTTTATTAAACACTCATCAACAGCAGATGGTTGTTTTTACATTGAGTTCCTGAACAAACATGTGGGCCAGTTGGAAAACATCAAGACCCTGGTGGCTAATGGGACTCTGGTCCAGCTCAAGGGGACCGGGGCCTCCGGCTCCTTCAAGATCAGCAAGCAGGCTGCAGAGAAGCCGGCAAAGAAAGCCGCTCCTAAAGCCAAGAAGCCCGCATCGGCCAAAAAGCCCAAGACGGTAAAGAAGCCGGTAGCCGCGAAGAAATCCCCGAAGAAGGCGAAGAAACCCGCAGCGGCCAAGAAAGCAGTCAAGAGCCCCAAGAAACCAGCCAAGAGCCCCAAGAAGGCGACTAAGGCTCCCAAGGTGACCAAGAGTCCCAAGAAGGTGGTCAAAAAGGCCGCTGCTGTCAAGAAAGCTCCCGCTAAGAAGGTTGCCAAACCCAAAGCCAAGAAAGCAGCACCCAAGAAGAAGTGAGCTGTTCTCAGTCTGAACAAACACTCCGACAAAAAGGCTCTTTTAAGAGCCACCCACATCATCCTTAAAGAGTGATTACCTGTTAATTCTTACTGTTGACATTAACTGCAGACATAAACATAATATTATATTTGGAGCTAGGAGGAGAAATAAACAAGGGCTTTTCACTTATTTATTACAATGATTAAAAAATACTTGGCCCAGATGAAACCTACAAATAGTATGAAAAATAAATAGACCTCACAGGACAGCCATCTGATCTTAAATGTGTTTCCTGTATTAAATATTAGTGAGCTTTGTAGTTGTGTGAGGGGGTAATATAATATGCAATTCTTTGCTTCCTCACATTTCCTTTTTTTACAACATAAATATTACAATGTTTCAAACTCAGTTGAATGTGAGAAGCACAACATGATCAATGCACTACAAATCTCCACATCAGAAGGCTGACACTAAAGCTAAGGAGCCAGTAAAGAATAGCACTAAATAATGTATAAAACCATATATCAAGCAGCACTGAGTCATACATAAAATGGAGGAGCAAGTGCAAAATATGAGAAATAACTTAATAAAATAACATGACGTCGTGGGTTGGTTTTCCTCCTGTTCTCCCCAAATTCACCAGCCACCACTGATATATATATACATACATTTGCATGAAGCAAGCATATTGGTCCACTCCTATGTTGATAAGAGTATTAAATACTTGACAAATCTCTCTTGAAAGTACATTTGGAACAGATATAAAATGTGCAATTAATTTGCGATTAATCACGATTAACTGCGGACAATCATGTGATTAATCATGATTTAATATTTTAAGCGACTGACAGCCCTCATTTTTTTAAAAAGCAGTGACAATCTTTGATAATCATATTCCTCTCCCTTGAAAATGGCGACACTCCACTACACTGCACGTCTGTTTCTCTACATCTCCAACAGACCCTTTACATGTCACAGCAGGGTGGACGCAGCTGCAGCTGCTAATAAAATTAATAATGGGTAAGTTTGAGTCAGGGTACCAATTACCCGATCCTGACGGTAACACTCGCCAATGCTTGCTCATTAACTTGTGTAAACCAATCTGATCCATAATGAATTATATTAGCTTCAGTTGTGTTTTCGTGCTATGACACCTCTGGAGAAGCAAATGTAAGCATTGTCACAGTTATGGCAGTTTTGTATGGTTATTATGAACATAACTGGGGTGTCTACCCGGGGAAATAAACTGTTGGAGTGAAGGTATCAGCGTGAACTGCTTTGTAATTGTGGCACAGGTTAGCAATTTCCATAATTCCTTGAATTGGTAAACCCAATGGTGCCGAAAATTAATTTCGCTCTATGCCAAGTTAAAGCATTACTTACTCACTAATCATCTCTTTATATGTCTCGCCACGTTACGGGTGGTCATGTGCCAGACTTTGTGTTAAAGGGACTATTTGTAACTTTCAGAAATGCTTCTTAACAGTGACACCTGTGTGTCAGCGTCGGGCTCGCGCTTGCTCGCTCTATATAGACATGAACGAGCATCGCTCAAAAGAGTGAGGAGACACACGTCAGCTAAAACCACAATATCACTCTATATTTCAGCTGCTTGGCAGTAATGTTAGCTGACCAGACGAAGGTCTCTCCATGAATCAGTGCTGATCCTAGTGTTGGCTTTTCCTGCCTCAGCGTCAGTGCCGGGGCTCTGAAGCAGCGAGGCTCCGCAGCGAGTAACGTTGCCGTCTCTCGACCACAGCCGGAGTGAGCAGGAAGACACCGGCACCCGGTCGGAGACGATAACGTTTCTCGCTGCGGAGCCCCGTCACTTCACAAGACACGGGAAACCTCTGTTGGTCTGGAGGAGCTGCAGCAGTTATTTCTGCACAAACGTGCACTCTACATTCACTAGATATTCTCAGAGCTACTAACTCTCCTGCAGTGTGGAGTGAGCGCGCGTTCACGTCTAGAGGTGGAGCGAGACAGCGAGAACGCGCGCTGTCTGAGTGAAGGCAAGCAGGCAGAGGAGCAGTGACTTCAGCCACATTCGAGCGTGCATATGTGTCCCGTCCCGGTACATTTATATGCTTAAAAAGTTACAAACAGTCCCTTTAATTACTGAGCTTTACAGGTGCTAGTAAGCAGATTTCCTTACTATTAATTACAGGCTAGCTGTTTTGTGGTCTTTGTGCTACGCTAAGCTAACGGGCTGCTGACTGTAGCCTTTCATTTAAAGGTGGGGCCATTACTTTTACTGATACTGGCATCATATGAAACTAGAAGTGCACTCGGAGAGCACAGGCCTTCGCCAAGGCAGGTTTCATGTACGTCGCTGCCTGCTGCTGCTGGAAAATAAAGTTGATGAGCGTGTTGAGATTGAACCAGAACACTACAGTTTCAAGTTTTTATAACTTTTATATTATTTTTCTGCTGTTACTTTGTGTTGTGCAGCATTATGTGTCCACTCCCATGTTGATAAGAAATACTTGACAAATCTCCTTAGTGTAAAGTGTACTTTTCTTTGCTATATTTTAGGAATAATCAGAAATCATTACATTCATATTTTCAAACGTAATCAAACTGGTATCCATAGCAACGATAGAATCCATAGCAACAATAGAATTGAAGGATCAAAGGAATGAAGGAGTAGAATGGAACACGGTCCGTCATCGCCCTTGACGCATCATCAGTTCTAGAATGTTGAGAGTCTACATATACCCCCAACACAAGAAGTTCGGATCAGATCGTAACTTGACTGTTTGTGGCAGAGTTGTTATCAAGACGAGAACAAAACACTGAGACAATGACGGCATACATTGACTTCGAGTGCAAGGAGTTTGAAATGAGGGATTTCTTTCTCACTACCCTGGAACAAACATGCAGGGTTCAACTGAACGACAGCGAGGCAAAGATCACCCCCAGTACATCTGAGGGGAGAATCCTCCTGGAGGTCCAACAGGACGAACTGGGCAATTTCTTTGATTGTCTTCCTGAACAGCAGGACAACAACTGGGGTCAAGAGAAGAACCTGTTGCAGAGGGAGATATCTGGCCTGAAAGCCCAGCTCGCTAAGGCTCAGGCTAAACGTGATCCCTCTCCGGCCAGGGATAAGTCCCTGAAATCCGAGTTGGATAAGCTCAGCTGGACGCTGAACAATGCTCAAAAAGACCTGAGCAGGAAGGCTGGCATCATCAAGAACCAGGACTTCCAGTTGAAGAAGATCGGCTTGATGCTGAACAACGCTCAACAAGACCTGAGCAAGAAGGACACAATCATTAAGAGCCAGGACTTCCAGCTGAAGAAGGTCGGCTTGATGA
Organism: Sebastes fasciatus; assembly: GCF_043250625.1. Classification (NCBI taxonomy): domain Eukaryota; kingdom Metazoa; phylum Chordata; class Actinopteri; order Perciformes; family Sebastidae; genus Sebastes; species Sebastes fasciatus. The sequence goes on along the minus strand of NC_133798.1, from coordinate 12,170,793 downwards.
TGAACAATGCTCCAAAAGACCTGAGCGAGAAAGACGGCATCATCAAGAGCCAAAACTTCCTGTTGGTGAAGTTGAAGGGGGAGATTGAGGCACTTCGAAAGGAATTGGAGGAAAAGGAGTCTGTGATCCTCGCTGAAAGGAAGATGCTCGCTGTGGCTAGAACAAACATGGAGTGGGAGATGGAGGGCTTGCTCCAGACTGAGAGGGAAGACCGACAAGGACACCTGAACAAGACAAAGGCGGACCTCCAAAAGACAAAGGAGGACCTCCAAAAGACGAAGGATGAGGCGAAGCCCCATCAAGCCCAGCTGAACGAGCAGAGAGCAGAGATAGAGAAGCTCACAGCAGATCTGAAAAAGTCAGAAGATCTGCTGAAGACTGAGAAACAATTCTTTCAGACGAGGATTGTCACCATCCGGGAGGAGACAGACAAATTCATGTCCGACTGTCTGCCTGCAATGGAAGAACTCAGAGCCGATAAGAGTCAGATCATGGCTGCTCTAAAGTATTCTGAGGAGGAGCTGAAGTCTGTACATGACATGTGGCGGGAGGACAAGTCTTCCCACTTGGCAGAGCTGGAAAAATCCCAGCGCTCCCATCTTGTCCAGCTGAATAAGCAGGACGAGGTGCACAAGAACACTATGGCTGATCTGAAGAAAAACTTTGAAGATCAGCTAGCTAGTGACCGTCTCCTCTGGCAGCAGGAAAAAACCTCTCTGCTGGAGGAGACTGAGAAAACCAGCTCCTCCTTTGCTGCTCAGCTACACGAGAACAAGTCTTCCCACTTGGCAGAGCTGGAAACATCCCAGCGCTCCCATCTTGCCCAGCTGAAGATGCAAGACGAGGAGCACAAGACCATCGTGGCTGATCTGAAGACAAAGTTTGAAGATCAGCTAGCGAGTGACCGTCTCCTCTGGCAGCAGGAAAAAACCTCCCTGCTGGAGGAGACTGTGAAAACCAGCTCCTCCTTTGCTGCTCAGCTGCACGAGCAAAAACAGAGCAACAACACCCTCGTGGCTGCTCTGGAGAAGGCTGAGCAGCAGATAGAGAGCCATCGCATCGAGTGCCAGGAGTCATCCCTCCTTCAGGCCAAGGTAGGGATGCTAATTTTTAAAAATGTTCTTAACCGATGCCTCGACGGTGCGCCAGCTTTTAAAGTCGGGCGTTGGGCTGTTACGGTTGACCAGCTTTTCTCCTTAAACGGTTAACAATTAAACTGTTAATTATTATCATCCCTAGGCCACCGAAAGCGTCCAGCAGACTCTGCAGGAGAAAGAACAGGAGTGGACGACCACTGAGAGCACCCTGAGGTCCCAGCTGGCGGATCTTGAGAACCAGATCGGCAAAAAAAAGAACAGGACCAAGTGGTATAAGATCTTCTGATGCCACGCTCAGGAGAAAGAAAATGCACATACACACCTTTGTTCTTGTATCTTTGTGAGGATCAATCAGTCTTGACCCTTAAACAGCACTTGTGAAAAGGGTTGTTTGAGGGTTGACACATTATTTTATTATGGGAAAGTGATGTGAATCCACTTTTCTGGTGTAAATATGGTCCTTACAAAGATATGATTACTAATCCACACACATACACAGGAGTTTGTTCTTGTGTACTTGTGAGGATTACTCCGTCTTGACCCCTAAACAGCACTTGTGAAAAGGGTTGTTTGAGGGTTGACACTTTATTTTACTCATGGAAAGTGAAGTGAATTCACTTTTCTGGAAATAAAACCTAAAAAATGTTAATTCTATACTGCACTCCTCTCATGTTTAATATGAAATGCTTTGTTTGATGTATAAATCAGTGGACAAGCACTGATGAGTTCTCATTTGCTCCCTACAGCCTGAAAATATACAGTACGTTGGCTCAACAGATTATATTATATGTTGGTCCAAAAGTTTTTTTGTCTGTGTTGGTCATCCAAAGAGAATGAACAAATAAAAAACACCTGAACTTTACACTCACGAACTTCAGTTTTTTTACGAGTCTAAAGTGGCTTAAGAACTTAAGGCAAAAGGTTTATTTAGTGCCGCAGCAGCTTTCAAATACATCCACAATTCAAGGTTTTATGGTGATGAAATGCATTAGAAAACACAATGAAGAGAAGAATATTAATTAGAATAAAATATAATAGTCAAAATGATGACTTGACCCCTTGGGGCCTGCAGGCCTCTTTGGCCCTGTTCAGACCTGGCATTAACATGCGTCCTCAGTGATCGGATCACAAGTGGACAGCTTTAAGTACGTCTGTCCACACCTGGCATTAGAATGCGTCTCCAGTGACCACTTGTGATCCGATCTCACTTCCCCGTTCTATATGCAAATAAACACGTAGTAAACACACGGCTAATACAGCAGCCGTCAGTAGTAATATCTTACATATTCAAGAATTCTGGTACATTGTATTAACATCAAAATAAAAAGGTTATTGTACCGGTGGTCCCCGGGGACCTCCGCGCTGCCGGCACCGCTGCCTTTGCAAGACAACAGCGAGGTACAGCGCTCCAGAGAGCCGGGGAGGAGAGAGAACAGGCGGGCGTGCGGTCGGGTGTCAGCTCCGCGCAAAGCATCGGAACAAAAACACCCACAGTATGATAATAATGCACTTTGCGTGCCTAGTCTGATAGTCTGTAGATATGTAGCCTATAAGCAAGATATATTTTAATAAAATACAGTCGTACCGACAGGCTTCAGTAGAGCACAGAGACCGTTTCCATGCTGACAATCGCCCGTGTCTGCCTGTCTATTTACCTGAAGGGCACGGTGATCCCGCGGATCAGCTGGCCACCTGACTGGACATCAGTAGAGTAGGCGGTGCTTAATGTGGCCCAGGACACATTCGCATACACACTGCTAAAAGAATTTCAATCCAATTAAATTTATTTTTATATAGCGTCAAATCATAACAGAAGTTATCTCAAGACGCTTTTTATATAAGAGGGACATCCAAGACTGGACAAGCTGATCAGGCGGCGGACCAGCTCCGTGGTCGGCATGGAGCTTGACTCTCTGGTGACGGTGTCAGAGGAAAGAATATTCAACAGACTGCTGGCCATACTGGACAACGCCAGCCATCCTCTGCACGCCGTCATCACCAAACAGAGAAGCTCGTTCAGCGGCAGGCTGCTGCTCCCAAAGTGCTCCACTAGACAGACTCAGGAAATCCTTTGTCCCTCGAGCCATCAAACTGTACAACACGTCTCTGGGGAGGAAGACGGTCTGCAGGACAGTTAATGCACACAGTGCACTTTAATAGACGTTTTAATTCTGCACACTACAAACAGCTCTACTCTGCACCTTTATAGACTGGTTTTACTGTGATCTACAACAATGTACAGCTTTATTCTGCACTTTAGTCTATTTAAAAAAACTCTACTTCAGTTCTTATCCCACATTATATTCCATATTTGACATTTCTTAATATCTATATCTCCTATATTTTATTATCCAGCACTATATCACTTTGTGCACTATATTCACATTTTTAATAGTCCTGTATCTCAGTTGTTACCCTGCACTATATTAATTTCTAACAGTTTCTTCATCTCTTGTTATTTTTTTATATTTGATATATTTTTTTATACTTTGTATTACTTACTTGTGCCGTTTTTACTAATTTGTTTTGCACTATGGAACTGTGATGCTGGAAACTTGAATTTCCCTCTGGATCAATAAAGTTACTATCCATCTATCTATCTATCTATCTATCTATCTATCTAAATTGAGGCTTAGGTATATATCAACCTGTAAGTTCTTTTCACAGGAACGGAGTGAAAGTTCAGCAAAAGACTTTCAAATATGCACAAATAAAATGTTCTAATATTCTAGTTTTAATACATTACGTTGTTTGTTTAGCATTAGCAAAAGGCACCAGTTAAACACAAGGTTATGAGATTTACAGAGATCACAGTGGGCTGGTTTAATCTTGATCACACGTTCGCAGTAAGGAGTGCAGCAGTAGCCTGAGAGCTCATTTACCAAACTCTGACTGTACCGTATTATATACTGTATTGTAGTGGCGCCCAGAGCGTACACAAACCTCTCTCCTCTGTGGAGCTCTACTTAACCAATGTGTGAAGTTGTGATGTAACTGTCAGTTGTCCCATTTTTCTTTATAATGAGTTTCTTCATTTTACACTGCTCTCCTACATGATCACAGAAATAAACAGTTGAGGCAGGAACTGCAGCTGGCAGAAAATATGCCATGCTGTACCAGGCAAACACATCCTCATACAACGCTTCGTAGGATGTCTTGCAAAAAAGTTATTCCTAATTTTCCGTGCATTATCCTACGAATGTTCAGCAACAATTTCCACTCAATACATGCATGCAGTCTTTTCAAAATAAATTTCAGTCTTCACAGGAAACTACTTGGTTAGGTTTAAGAAAAGATCATGGTTTGGGTTAAAAAAATGGAAGTACAAATAAGACAAATAAATCAATGTTGACTTCTGGTTTCACGCGGGACATGAACACCGGCTTATACTAAATCACAATTATGTGGATTACACAAAAATACATTTTGTGGGATATATACGAATTACAGTGCATTAGGGATGCACCGATACCACTTTTTTTCAGACCGAGTACAAGTACAAGTACTTACATTTGGGTACTCGCCGATACCGAGTACCGATACGAGTACTTCTCTGTGCCAAAAGACCCTCGTTAACAGCCAGTTGGAGGGTGTGAGCGACACACGGCAGGCTGGGGAGTCCCGCATACGAGGCGGTGCGCCGCGACCGGCTCTAGGTCGGCTTGGAAAGGCTCGGGGCAAAAGTTACAGCGCTCCCCGCCCGGACCTTGCCGCTTCCTAAGGCCGCGGACAAAGTGCTCGCTGCACCCCTCGCTCCCCGCCGGGGAGGGACCTGGCCCCCTGCTCCCGGTGCGACTGTCGACCGGGGCGAACTGTCCTCAGTGCGCCCCAACCGCGTCGTGCCCCCAGGGCAGGGCTCGACCCACGTAAAAGGCTCCAAGGGTCTACGGCGATGTTGGCAACCCACCCGACCCGTCTTGAAACACGGACCAAGAAGTCTAACGCACGCACGAGTCAGAGGGTGCAAGCAAAACCCTGTGGCACAATGAAAGTGACCGGCGCACCACAGGCCCGTCGCGCCCGCACTGTCAGGAGGTGGAGCGCGTGCGATAGGACCGGAAAGATGGTGACGAGAGGTTAATGTCCCGCTGCCGTAAAGTGGTATCGGAGCCGTTTTGCGAGTATGAGTATGAGTTTAATTAACTATTAATTTACCATTTATAAATGATGATTAATATAAAGTGTTTCCTTGTTTTTCACCGTAGTAACAAATTGGGTATCAAGAATCGTGGAATCTCACTGGTGTTAATATCGGCTACTATATTTTTGGTGTCATGACATCACTAGATGACAATAATCAACATAAGACAACTAACTGATGCACAGCAAACATTGGGCCAACATATCAGTGTAACATTTTGTGAGTAGTCCGATATTTTTTGCAGAAAAGACTTCAGAGGAGATGATAAATTATACATAGAGGATCTGTGCGTGCTGACTGCGCTGCAGACTACATCACAGTGTGTCTCAGGCTCCCAAATATTTCATATTTTGTGAGAAAATGCCATTACCATTTAGAGTCATTACTGTTTCAAAAGGTTACAGGATATGAAAAAAAATCAGCAAGAGGCCAGAGACTTTATTCAAAGAGGTAACTGTGAACCGCAGTTCTTTCTGTGTTTTGCATTTATAGCAGCATGAAATGTGTTTTTGTTGAAGGATTTTGGAGGGACGACTACAAATGACTGCCTCAGCCTGGTTGAGGGGAGATAAATGGGTATTTTACTGTGGATTTATTCCTGTATGAATACAAAACTGTTGTTGATTGGGAATGTATCTAACAGAGTATTGTCCCCGAGTGTCAGCAGTGAGAGGTGATGTTTGTATTCTCTAAATGCTGGGGAAAGGAGCGTCTACGTTTCTTATACTTGATCACGCAGCACAATCCACGATGAAAGATTAATATAGTGCAATCCCGCAGTTCATTGCATCAAAGATGACGCAAAACAAATTCTAGCAACTGACACAACGAATGTTGCACGGCTGTGTTGTAAGTGTAAGTTCAGTTTTGCATTGCTTGGTATGATTTTTTCTTCACATTTTTTCATTGATCTAATGACATTTTCTATTAAAACCCAAAGGAAAGGACATAATTGTTTAAACTATTCAGATTTTCTGCCCATGTAGCTCAAAAAATAAGCTTCTTTTTTTTTTGCTGAAACAATTTTCTGTCATCAAATGCCACTGTAGCCCCGCTAGAAAAATCAAGACATAATGTCAATTGTCCACATAAGGCCACTTAACAGTTGTCCCTGGTGTTGTGTTCACATTTCCACATTTTGTTTTTAGCATTAAAGGAATAATTTGGGATATTTAAGTTCATCTATGGTGGCCAAGAGAGCTCAACACTAGGGTTGGGCGATTGGATGAATATATCAGCTATCGGTGATTGGCTGAGTACAACGTCGGTTGTTTTTTTTGGCCGATTGTTTGAGCGATGTTTGTCATTTTATTTTGCTAATTTAATGGTCCGCCTCCGAAGAACAAGAGCCGCTCAGCCGCTGCTCAGAGGGCAGAGAGGGATACAGCGGGGGAAACATCATGCAGAGCCGGCATATTTTTACATCTACCAGGGTTTATTTCAACCAAGCCAGAGTTGGTGATTGTTGGAAAGACCAACCAAGACGGTTTTGTTGAGTTTTATTTATTAAGTTTCTGTTGAGTTTGGATGAAGTGTGTTTTATGATGCTCCACCGCTGGAACAGTTGATCACCCAGCGGAAATTACGGCAGTGAGTGTTGAGAACGAGAAGGCCCATTGTTATTCTGAAACACCAATGGTCCGAAAAATGTCCCATAGGACAGAAAAAAAGATGTATTAGTCCGACAGTCTGTGACAAACAGTAGCACATGGCTAATTATTATGCAGAATGACGATCAAAGGATTTCATTGGTCAAACATATATATACATATATTGATCCGAAAATGTAGGTCCGTCCGAATAGTTTTTTCCCCGCATGAATGTTCCCAAAAAAATCAGTTTTTTATAAATTTCCGTGCAAATTTTTTGGATGGAATTTCGTGCGTAGTGTGAAACGGCTTTAAGAAAGCTAGAAACATGATTGAGATGATGAGTGAGAGTGGTGAGACTCAACCAAACAACGACAACAATGAGCTGAAAGACACTAAAATGCTTCATAGAGCTGAGGGGAGATAGAGTCCGATGATGATTCTCCATGGGATCAACACCTTTAGTCATTACACACATTGTTAATACAAAAATATAGATTAGTGCAGCTTTAAATTGGCCACCGTATCCATCCCTATTCTATAGTCACTGCCAATGTTCTGCACAGGTGGCGTTCATTTTAACTGTCATCCTTCCTTTTCATCACACTGGACAGCTTTAGCTCTCCATCCAACCGTTCGGTGCAATTAAAGACTTAATGACACACTCTAGTTCAGCCGGTCTCTTCCTTCTTCACAATGTATCGCTATAACTAACCAATTAGCTTAGTGGAGAACAGGCAAAATCAAGCTATTGAGGGTTTACTGGGCTGCAGCTATAACTCAATCTACAGCGGTGGCAGCCCTCACAGTGACAATCACAACATTTAAATTCAGTTCTCTTCTCCATTCTTCTATCCCGCTCTGCAGTCTGCAGAACATTCATAAATGTGACAGTATCATTCCTGGGAGACAAATGCATGAACCTGTCTGGGAGACAGAATACTGAGAGGTAAGGGGGGTGAGAGAGGAGGAGGAAAGGAGAGGAAATACCGGAGGGGCGGAGGGTACGGGGCTGACAGAAAGAGGAAGTGATGAAGTGTGTTGGATTACAGGGGTGACATTGAAAGAAGCCTCTCTGTCCCTTTTTACCCCATCCCTCTCTTCCACTATTCACTCACTTCCCACATATCATCCGCCAACCTCCCACCTCCCTCCCGTCTGCGAGGGTCCCCCGGCCGCCTGGTGGCACTGCACGAGTGCCCGTCAGCGCTCCCGGGGTGTCACAAACATTTTCCCAAGGCGGCCGTGAATGAGATCATTGTCCTTCGCCGCCGCAACGCTGCACGGCAGGATGCAGGAGGGGGGAGAAAGTAAAGGGGGAGAAGGGGGAGGGGAGGAAGAGAAGGAGGTGAAATGAAAATGAGAGGAGAGCTGACAGTAGATGAGGAGAGGGGAGGAAAAGGAGAAGACAGGAGAGGAAATGAAAGGAGAGAAGAGGAAATGAGAAAATGGAGAGGAGAGAAAGAGGGTAAGAGGAGGAAAATGACACGGTTGATGGAGGGATAAGGGGAGAAGAGGAATATGAAGAGAAACAATAAAAGAGAAGGAGAGAGGAGGAATGAGGGAAATTACAGGTGAGACGAGAAGAGAGGATGCAAATGTTGGAGAAGAAAAAAGGTTGATGAAAGGTATAAGGAGTGGAATGAATGACAAATGAAGACAGGCATTGTTTTGCGTAACATGGAGGGAGGAGGGGCAGAGAGTAAAAGGCAGGTACAAGGTCAAAGGACGCAAAAGGGAAAATGGGAAAAGGAAGGAAGTAAAAGGGAGGGGAGATGTTAAAGATGGTAGAGAGAGAGAGAGAGAGAGGATAAACATGTAACGGACAGGAGATGTTAATGATGTAAAATGTGCCGTTGTGACAAAAGATGATGAAAGTAGAGGAGGATGAAAGTAGAGCGACAAGAAAGAGTACAGAGGGAAAGCAAGAAAGGGTTGGATGCAGATGACGGAAACAGTATTGATGCAATATGCAATGATGCAAAATAAGGAAAGAGAAAGCGGATGAAGAATTGCTCTTTTAATCAATCGATTAAAATATTTAATTTTGAATGTACCTTAAAGGGAGATTTGTCAAGTATTTAATACTCTTATCAACATGGGAGCGGACAAATATGCTGCTTTATGCAAATGTATGTATATATTTATTATTGTAAATCAATTAACAACACAAAACAATGACAGATGTTGTCCAGAAACCCTCACAGGTACTGCATTTAGCATAAAACAATATGCTCAAATCATAACATGGCAAACTGCAGCCCAACAGGCAACAACAGCTGTCAGTGTGTCAGTGTGCTGACTTGACTATGACTTGCCCCCAAACTGCATGTGATTATCATAAAGTGGCCATATCTGTAAAGGGGAGACTCGTGGGTACCCATAGAACCCATTTACATTCACATATCTGGAGGTCAGAGGTCAAAGGACGTCTTTGAAAATCGCCATGACAGTTTTTCGGCGTATTTTTAGGTTAATTAAAAATTGCAAGTTTGCGTTAATACATTAAAGAAATTAGTTAGTTAAAGGTAGGGTCGACGATGTTGGAAAGTAGCGTCGCCTCAGGAACTCCGTCTAAACCCACACATGCACGAGCACCGCCACATCGTAACTACATCACAGACACAGAGCGGAGAGAGGACCTCAACTCAACAACGCTACCTCATGACAAGTAACCGCGGCAGTGCTACTGCAGGACTGAGTTTTCTCTTCCATTCTCCAGGAAACGTGCGGCGGCGACGCGCTTTGAGTTCCGGCTGGTGCACGCCAAGGGTAGAATACGAGCAGGGAGGCAGGGAGGCATCTCATTGGTTCGTTCCAAGCGGACCGCGAGGCAGTGATTGGTAGACGTTTTTACAGGATTACAGCAGCTACAGATGACGGCTGTTTTCTGATCCTTTTCAGAGCTCAGCAGTAATGGATCGCTTTCGAGGTGTAAAGACCATTTTAACCGATATAACAAATAGTGTAGACTGGAGAACATCGTCAACCTGCCTTTAATTTACTATATATACACATATACAATAACAATAGTAGCAATTTAACTGTTGCCTTCCAAGTAAGTTCAGCTATCCTTAAGTTCTCTGAACCACTGACTGCTCGTGTCGCCAGTGTTTCCAGATCTCAGCAAAGAACTCGGTGAATACAGCGATAGTATTACTGATGGGAATATTGGCGGAAACTAAGCCCACATTGTAATTAACTGGAATTTCCCTTTAACAACATCCTGATCAGAAGGAAAAGCACTGACAGGTCAGACAGGCAATTATTTTGGGGCACAATACAAGCGCCAACATACACAAAGAAAGAGATAAAGAGACAGATAATATGTAAAGATGAACTACAGACCAACAAACTCATTTGTCATCTAACGGTAACATTAGAAAGCCTTTGTGTTTGAAGGCAGTAGCAGGCTGCCGTCTTCTGAATGTTAAACACACTAACCAGCTGAAAAAAGCACCAGTATCAACACTACAATCCCAGATATCAGATGTAAGGGCAAACAATAAAAGAGCTGAATCTACTCCCCTGACCTTCTGTGTGTCTTGGCTAATGAAAGACTTCCATTGTTCTCAAAGGATCACAAAGGAGGCGGTGCATTCTTCCCTGAGCCAACTTTTATAACCGCATGACTCACAAATGACATTTGTGCTCTAATGAGATGTTACTGATCCCCACCTAGGAGAACAAAAGTTAAAGAGGTGGCGGTGTAAAGTGCTCTCGACACTTCCTGAAGTTCACCTGTCAATCACAGTGTGGGTGTGTGGTGTATTCCTGTTAACTACCTACCTTTTCTTCTTCGTCATAGACTGTTTACAGTCAACACAAACTAATCTCACCTCTAAATATTAGCTTTCTTCTTGAGCGCAGCAGAGAAGGTTACACAATACACCCGCACTGTTTGCAATTTCTCCTGTGTTGTTTTCCAAATCTAATTGTAAGTTTGGGTAAAAGGATATTTTCCATACGGAGGTAGACTGATTTATGATCGCTGTTATGTCATTGTTTACTCATAAAAACATTATTAGCTAGTATCTGGAAAAGGTCTCCCAGACCCCTGAGAGTAAAGCAAAAGGCCAGAAAGTGGCACCGCAAAATGTATCTGCAACTTTGAGCATTGGCGATACTGGAGGCTCTGTGATGTAGGAACTATAAATATATATATATACATATTGGCCTTTGGATTGTACTTCAACATTGCCGCCTGTAAACACATACAAGTGAACAACTGGGGATGTCAATAATTAACCGTTTAACCGTTAACCGACATTGAGCATTAACGCTATCGGTTAAAACGGTTAAAAGAAATATTAATAATTAATTCAAAAGCTCGTCTCTTTAAGGAGAACAGCTGGTCCACCTTAACAGCTCACCTTAAGAAACAGAGCCGGAGTTGCAGGATACAGGAAGTCGGCTCCCGTCTCCGGCTCGCTTGAGCGGAGCGGAGGAGTTGTAGTTTCGTAGCATTTATTCACCCACAAATAAACTGTTCACACACTGCTACACCTACGATCACAGCTAGAATGCCACCAACAACCTCACACTCACCACCAACACACACACGGTCTGTTGGAAACTCGCTAATGTTACGCAGACTACGTGTGCGGCGGCGGCGAGCGCGAAGCCTCTGGCAATGCTAGAGCTGCTAACGTAGCACAAATACACACACTGTTTGTTGGACACTCGCTAAAGTTACGCCGGGCAGACACCCAGCTGACAACCTGCTAAACTAAACTAAATGTGCGGTGGAGACTTTTACTGGGAAAGTGGATGCATTTGTCCGCGACACTACACGCAGCATCGTAGCTGCTAAGTTAACGCTCCCTGACGGTGAACTGGGGACTCCTGTCAACGAATATCTGTTGTGCTCCTGCAGCTGGTACGAGGCAAAAATATTGTCGGTTAACGGTTAATAATCGGTTAACGAGGGTCGGTTATCGGTTAAGAACATTTTTCAAAATGGGCATCCCTATGTCACATAGAAGTGGTGTACATCATCTGAAAGCTGGGAACCTGGAGCACTGTATGCCGAGTTGTTCTAGTCATAAATCAGAAATAAACATTGATTAATTATTTAAAATGAATTGTAAAAGTGTATAAGTGTTTAGAACATTATGATCGAAGTATATGATGTCCATCCCCATGCTCTATTGTGTCTTATAAGTTGTTGCAGCAATTTTTGGGTTGATACCATTTGTTACACAGATTTGGTGCTAAATTTAACCATTTTTAACCACTCAAGAATTGATAAAAATGATCAATAATCCCTCCAAAGTACCACATTAAGACACCAAGACCTTGAGGAACACCATAGAAAAAAACCATGCTGTGATTTGGGATCAGAAACTTTTGACATTTTGAGATTTCTGCATGAATTACAGTTTTCGGCGATTGGATGGCGAGCACTTCTGTTGTGGAAACTGCTCAGAAAGCCCCTTATCATCAGTCTACTGTACCGGGGGTTAGTCATCATTGTGAAGCTTCAACAGATATTTATTCATATGAAAATGTGACTGATAATTGCCGTCATATTGCTTTCAAAGAAAAACAAAGGCGGAGGTGGAGAACAACAGGAACATCTGTCCTGGGGCTGTATTCTTTCACCACATTGTTTATTAGACACACGGCTCACTTTCAATACACACACACACCCATATCACAGGCCTACCTGTACGCAGTTAAAAAACGCAGCCCTTTACTACTGTTACAGCGGCCCGGGCGCTGACTCACCGCGTGACGCGGCTCGTTGACATTCCAGGAGACGCCAGCCATTCTAAATACCGAAGCGATCTGAGGGGCTGCTGCCGCCACATCTCCGAGTGATCGGTGATTACAGCTTGATAAGAGTGGCAGCTGAGGCCCTGTAATCTAAGTAATGAACATCCTGAGGATGATTATGGCTTTTATACGGCAGTTAACGACGCTTGTGTGCTGTCTGTCGGAAAAGTTTTCTACAAACACAGTGAACAAATTTCAGGCAACTTATCTATAGTATACTAATAAGAGCAATCATAATAACAGGCACATAATATAGAAATAATAACTTTAATGTTTTGTGAAAGTGATCACTGAAATCAAAAAGTAATTTGCTGAAATAATACATAGGGAGGCACTTAAATGTTCCATTGCTGGTCCGGCTGCTTGTGTACACTGACTGTTGACATTCCTGCTACTACAAATGTATTACTTATATTTAATATTATTATAAACATTTATTATGTGTAACAAATAAGAAATAATGCAAACTCCACCATTTCAAACCAGTGCCATCGCATCCTGAAATGGGCCATTCTGCATAATCAGTAGCTACTTCTACTTTTGGCACTTTTTGTAGGCCTTTATTTTGATGCCAATACTTTTGTACTTTTACTTAAGTAACATTTTTACTGCAGGACTTTTACTTGTAAGAGATAACTTCTATACTGAGGTATTGCTATTTTTATTTGAGAAGACTACAAGATCTAAATTACCTCTTCCACCACTGGTCAGTACCAAAAACTTACATTTCGCAACTAAACTCTAAACTATCATCTTGTGAAGTGATGTTGTTTTTCTTTACTTTCTGTTTTTGTCGGCGAATAAAACACTTTTCACACCTCTGTTCCCTACAGTAAATAACTGATCACAGACCGGTGTATCACATAATTAGTCCCGGTCAGTAGACAACCAATGGGCAGCAAGCAACAGCACAGTCTAATTTGCATCGAGTGGATATAAACTGACCATTCTGAACTCATTGTAGCATCATCCGACCCAGAACCAGTTGTGAATCATGCCGGACGCCCCCTCAGTCAAAGCGCCCAAGAAGGGCTCAAAGAAAGCCGTCACCAAGACCGCCAGCAAGACCGGCAAGAAGAGGAGAAAGTCCAGGAAGGAGAGCTACGCCATCTACGTGTACAAGGTGATGAAGCAGGTCCACCCAGACACCGGCATCTCCTCCAAAGCCATGGGCATCATGAACTCCTTTGTGGGCGACATCTTTGAGCGCATCGCCGGTGAGGCCTCCCGTCTGGCTAACTACAACAAGCGCTCCACCATCACTTCCAGGGAGATCCAGACCGCTGTCCGCCTGCTGCTGCCCGGTGAGCTGGCAAAGCACGCCGTGTCTGAGGGAACCAAGGCTGTGACCAAGTACACCAGCTCCAAGTAAAGCTGCTGCTAAACCAACAACACAAAGGCTCTTTTAAGAGCCACCCACTACAACTAAAGGCCTTTTCCTGTTCTTAAAGCTTTATCAATACATTTTTAAAACATGTTGAACCACAGTGCAATATCTACAATTAAGCAACTCTGAATAAGGAGTGTAACAATACGTTTATACAACTATACAATTGCCATGGTTCTGATAAGAATCAGGGACGATATGATAATTTTCAATGATTTGAAATTGTTACAGTAACTTTTTTTGCCAAAAAATTCAATCAGTGTGACTGTGAAATAAATAGCTGATACTGGACAGTGAAGTGATTGTTGTAAGGGATTTCTGGATTTAAACAAGTAAACAACAATTAATGGCAAATACATACACCTTTTAATTGAAAATAATAAAAAGTGCAACTGCAGTACCAGCTGCTTCAGTTCTCGAGATACAAGGCAGTGCAATATTTAACAAACAATATAATAAATCAAGTTAAATGAACAGTGATTTAACCTGCTGCTTCAGTCTTCATTTTCAATATAAACGGTAGAACAATAATATAGTGATCATTCGCTGATAGTGATCAAACAGCTTGGGACGGAGTCATTCCTATACAATCCCTGTTTAAATAATTTGCTTATAGTAATCAAGTGGTCCGCCTGCAGCGTTCATTTGGGGTCTTTCCATAGATGAAAACATACAGAAAAACATTTTAAAACCACGTTAAACTAACGTTAGTTGAATTTCTGTTTTGTTTTCTACTTTACTCCCGTGATAATTTACATCGCGGACCATCTGCTTTTCGGCTTGATACGTGAGTCTGATGCTGAAAAACATTTTAATATAACATATGTCATCCTTAAATACAAGGTGCAAATCCATAGTATTGATAGAATTGATATTTGCGTTTCAAATCGATTTTATACTGTACATATCTGGTATATTAATATCTATCCCTTAGTGTTTATTCTATATTTATATGAAGTATTCTTTATATTTCTCTTTTAATTACTCTGAACTTTAGGTCTTTTCTATTTCTGGTTAGCTGTTAAACTGCATCGTCTCATTACCTGTACTATATGCAATGATGAAATTGAATCTAATATAATTAAATAATCTGTTTTACCCCTTCTTTCCAGGCTTTGGAGTCAAATTTTGCTGAATTAAATATAATGCTAGTTTTTCATCACCTGAATATCAAAATATTTCAGGGTTGGGTTTTTTTCAGATATTTTTTCTGTAAAATGAACTCCTTCAATAATCATAATTTGTACAGTACAAAAGAGAAGGTAAGTAATTTTCCACTTAATCAAATCACAGAGAACAGTCAGTTTTCCTCAATATGTTTCAATCAACCAACCTCCTTTTTTTAAGGCTTTTGAATCAGTGTTGGGTTGCATCATCCCTCCGTCTCTCTCTCATTGTGCTCGATAAAACTGCCACCACAACCCAGTCTCCCTACTAGCTATAACCAAAACAACGTCCATACAAACTGGAAATCCCAACAATCAAATTTAGCAGAACATTGGGCACTAGAACATTGTTCCTCCCAGGATCAACGTTGCCAGCCTTTCATTGTATTCATGTTGCATATTATAGGCATACTCCTCTTGAACATACACACAGAGCCGGCCCTAGACCTTTAGGGGCCCTAAACAGGATTTGGTTTGGGGGCCCTTCTTATTGTAATGTGTTGTCACTTCACATGGCACTGAACCAACTTGTGTATTGTAACTATTAGTTTAGGCACACATAATGCACAAATAAACATGTAATGACTAAAGTGAGACCTATTAGCAGCCTCACTCTCTTTAAATAGACTACAGTAAACACAGTTTTTGTCTATTTACTCCTAACCCTTGATCTAAGTTTTAGTGTTATGTTCTCATCGGAAAGGGGCAGGGCAAAACCTCGCTTATCTTCATGTGTAAGATGTCTGAATCTAGAAATGATATAACACAACCAAAAAGATATGATGCACAAGGCAACCATATGGTGAACAACATACATTTATTACAAATAAATAATACTATTTGGCAAAGTCTGTGCCTGTACAGGCTGATGATCCAGCATCTGCTGACAAACTGAAGCACCTGTAAATTATAGATAACAATACTATTATTAAATTGATCAGCTGCATCAGGCCCATTTAAACTGGCTCCCCCACATTTCCTTTTATACATTTCCAAATATAAAATACTGGTCCTACGCCAGAAAATGTTTTGTTACAGAGACTTTGTTTTCTGCATTCTGGTGACTTTAAAAAAGTGAAAATAACAAAATAATTAGTACATTGCAACAGCATTTGATGTTAAACTTTTAATTTTACCTTTAGATCCTAGGAAAGAAAACTGAATAATTCTCTCCTCTGGTGTGAATCTGTGGTATTAACTAATAATCATCAGTTTTTATTTATTTTTGCTCCTGCTTGAGTATTTATTTTTCTTAGTTCTCTCTATTTCTCACTCCTAATAATAATAATAATAATAATAATAATAATAATACATTTTATTTGGTTACGGCTTTCAGGACACCCAAAGACACCGTACAAAGAAAAAATAATACTGGAACAGATAAAAACAGCCAGACACAATGAAAACACCAGCACAGTATACACAGCAAGAGACGTATGAGAGTGAATAAAACAGTTGAGTGAAGAATGACTGATGGAGTCTGAAAAAAAAGTCTTAAAAATGTCTGACAAAAAAATCTGAAAAATAAAAAAAAAAAAAAAAAATGTAGGAAGTAAAGTCTGAAAAAATTCTGAAAAAAATGTCGGAAGAAATAAAGTCTTAAAAAATTCTGAAAAACAAATGTCGGTAGAAAAAAATTCTGGAAAAAAAGTCTGAAAAATGTCAGAAGAAATAAAGTATGAAAAAATTCTGGAAAAAAAGTACATAGAAAAAAAGTCTGAAAACTACAGTGAATAGGCCAGTTATAATAGGTGAGTTGTGAGGTGGGATTTGAATGTTCTAATAGTGACGGGTGGAGGGAGGGAGATCCAGAGCCTCGGAGCAACGAGCTGAAAGCCCTAACAGCACCCATGGGCTCCACGCCCGGCTCTTTTATGGGACATTTCAAGTACTCTTGGGGGTCCCCTAGTAAGGGGACCCCCAAGAGTACTTGAAATGTACTACGGAGCCGCTTAGGTCGCATATACACAAAATAGTAAAATTAAAAGTATATTATAATAACTCTAACACTGATATATATGTAAACAGCAGGTTGTCTGTAGTGTTTTAACAGGAATTCAGCTCTTTATGTTGAGTAAATGGGTGGCCCTTAAAAGGGCCTTTAGTGTTCATAAAGCAACAGAAGCCGTACAGAGTGCGTCCCTGTCTCTTCAGAGCATACACCACATCCATGGTGGTCACGGTCTTCCTCTTGGCGTGCTCGGTGTAGGTGACGGCATCACGGATCACATTCTCCAGGAAGACCTTCAACACACCGCGGGTCTCCTCGTAGATCAGACCGGAGATACGCTTCACTCCTCCACGGCGAGCCAGACGGCGGATAGCGGGCTTGGTGATTCCCTGGATGTTATCACAGAGGACTTTACGGTGACGCTTTCCGCCTCCTTTACCGAGTCCTTTTCCTCCTTTGCTTTTTTTTTTAAAGACTTTATTAAATTTTTACAAGTTTACAGGAAATTAGTGAATATACATAGGATGTGACATGGATTACAATAATAGAGGAATAAAAAAAAACAAAAAAAAAACAGTCATACAAATAAAGTGCTATGTGGAGAAATCATTGATTGTCCGTTAAAAGTGCCTCCTAGAGCGCACAAGGTTAGAGGTCAATTGAGAAAGGCCGGAACCGGAGGACCCGGGCTCTGGGGCATGGGTAACATCACAATATACAGGGTAAGATCACAATGTTCAGGGTAAACATCACAATGTTCAGGGTAAACTTCGCAAAGTACAGGGTATCAGAAGTCCAGTTGGCTCCATGGGAGGATCTGGTTCTTGTCTAAGGTTCTCCTCCTTCTGAGGTCAGTCAGTATTTGCTTCACAACGGTGTCGCTGTCAATCACAGTCTGTTCCAGGACCATGACGCACCTTGTTTTCCATAGCTTGAAGCAAGTGATGCTAATAATTAGTTGTGAAAGTTCTTTTTGTTTTACAGACATCTTTTCATCCAACAAACCATACATCACAGATTTATAACCGACTTCATGAGCCAGGCCGAGGCCTTGGAGCATGGACCAGACCTCCTGAGCTCTGTAACAGTCCATGAGCAGGTGTTGCTGCGTCTCGTCTTCGTTACAATAAATCATGGGACATGTTTTTGTAGTAACGTAACAACTCCATGAGACAACAGCTCTTACCGCAAGTCTGTTAACAGATATCAGCCACCGCACATCTCGAATGCTCTCTGAGAGGTTTTTAGTTTTCAATGTTTTAATTACTTCAGTACTTTCAGTGTCAGTTAAATATTTATGTTTTATTAGGCCACCATATTTAGAATCTTTATTTTTTTGAATATCATTTTACTTGGTAAGCCATTCCAGTCAATCTGCAAATCTTGGTATTGTGAGATGAAGTCTCCATATATCAATTTATAATCAGGGCCTTGTCTGGCTCTACCTCTCCTCTTTCTCCACATGGAGACATCTCCAACCCAGAGAGCCTTCCTGCAGATGGCAGCAGAGACATTTTTAATAAAAGCTATATGCAGTCTACTCCCCAGCTCAACAGCTCCTAACCCCCCGTATTCTTTGCTTTTAAACATTAGTTCTCTTTTAGTTACTTCCCTGGTTGTACCCCAGATTAAATTAACACACTGTTTATTTTATTTAATTATCATTTTGTTGGATGGAGGGAAGATGTTGGCTAGGAAGAGGAGTTTGGATAGGATGGAGGTTTTGACGATGTTAACTCTTGTTTTATAATTAGTGCTCTTGTTTTCCCATTTTTTCACCTCTTCTTTGATGTCACATAGTTTGTTTTC
This sequence comes from Sebastes fasciatus, assembly GCF_043250625.1. NCBI lineage: Eukaryota > Metazoa > Chordata > Actinopteri > Perciformes > Sebastidae > Sebastes > Sebastes fasciatus. Next base: position 12,151,875 of record NC_133798.1, on the reverse strand, counting down.
CCAGTTTCTTTCACTACATTCTCTATTACAAAAGGATACGCCCAGTATTTTAATTTCTTGATTAACTTTGATGTTAATATTTTGTCTGTCCCTCTCAGCTCCGATCCAGACTCCCTCAGTTTTATTATGATTTAATTTGGCGCCAGATGCAAGTTCATATAGAGACAGATTATTAGTTGAAGCATCCATCTCTAACTGGTTTTTAATAATAACAGTTATGTCATCTGCGTACGCGATGGATGTAGTTTTGGGCATGTGCCCTACCCTTGTACCGGAGATTAAACTGTCTGAGTTGATTTTCTTGATTAAGGGGCTTATGGCTAGGATGTACAAAGCAGGGCTCAGAGGGCAGCCCTGCTTTACACCTCTCTCCACTTCAAAGGGGTCAGGTAAAACACCGTTTACATTTATACAAATATTTGATTTGGTGTACAGGCATTTAACCATTTCAATGAATGTCTCAGGAAAGCCGTATGATTTCATCACGGCCCAGAGGTAGTCTCTGGAGATGTAATCGAAAGCTTTCTTTTGATCAAGACTGACTATGTAGAAACCTTTTTTGTCTGGTTTGTGTATGATTTCTCTAAGTATACTTAGATTATCCCACATTAAACGACCTTTGATAGCACAGGTTTGTTCTTTATCTATTATTTTATCTAATATATCATTTAATCTATTCATAATTATTTTAGCTAATATTTTATAGTCGGTATTCATAATAGTTATATGCCTGTAATTATCGAGATCCGAGTCATCTCCTTTTTTATATAACAAACATAAAACTCCTTGATAAAAGGAATCCCCCATACATCCACCGTTCAGACCTTCATTAAACATGGAGGTGAGGAGGTTTACCACATCATCAATGTACAACTGGTAAAACTCTGTAGGCAGCCCATCTGGGCCAGGACTTTTACCAGTGTTCATCTGTTGGATGGCCTCCATCACCTCCTCTCTCCTGATCTCTCCAGTCAGACCAGTGAAGTCTGACGAGCTGTATGTCGGGACTGATTCTAATAACATTTTAATACAACCTACATCAACATCAATATTCTTATATGCGTCAATACATTGTTCTCTGATTACCTCTCTTTTCTGTTTTTCACAGTGTACGGATTCACCGTTTTTATTTTTTATATATTTTATAAATTTACTTTGAGTTCGTTTTTGTCCTGATTTGATAGCATGGATCAAGTTTCCTCTGTTATCCACTTCTGATTGTTATAAATACAATATAATAATTCATGATTAAAACTATCTATTTGTGTTTTTATACTTGTCATAATGTCTTCATCGGTTTTAGATTTTTGTTTCTTATGCTTTAATAATATATATTGATTCATTAGTGCATCATATTTTATATTTTTTGCCTTATTTATCTCTCTACATTTAAATTTAAAGAAATCTTTTATTCTATACTTTAATATTTCCCATAATTTAATACCAGATTTGGTAATAATATTTACATTGTATAATTTTGTGTATTTCCTGTTTCATTTCTATTAATAAATCCATGTCTTTGAGGCACTGCGAGTTGAGCTTCCAGAAGCCTCTTTTTTCTGAGGCTCCAGAAGTCAAAGAAGTTTTCACTAAGAGGTGGAGAGGTCATTGAGCACAGTGGCATACATGTTAACATAAAAACTCCTACTCTTAAATTCTATCCACCAATCCTGTGTCTCTTAAGAACATTAATAATGCCTTCCTGGTGCCTTCAACCCCCTCACCCTCTGTTCCCAGTATCCCCATCAGATCCCAATCCCGTCCCTCCTCTCTGACTTGGTCCTGTAGTCTTTTTCTTTCAGCCTCATACTTTTTACATTGAATTAGGATATGCTCCACATTTTCTTTATCACCACAATCCCCACACTTGTCACTGTTCCTTTTCCCCATTAAAGCCAAAGTGCCATTAAGACCTGTGTGATCCAGTCTGAGTCTTGTTATGATGATTTCTTCCCTTCTGTTCCTTTCTTTATACGTCTTTGTTATGACCGACTTTTGTATTTTGAAATATCTCCTTCCTTTCTGGTCCTCCTCCCATCTTTTCTGCCATATCTCAACTCCTTTCCTTTTAATCACAGCTTTTCCTTCTCCTTTCCCAAGTAAAACTGGTACTGTGATGTCTTTTTTCAGTGAACTTTTTGCTAGTTTATCTGCAAACGCATTTCCTTTCACCCCCTCGTGTGCTGGAACCCAACAGAATAATACATCTATACCCCCTCTGTGTAGTCTTAGCAAGCTATAGTACAATTCAATGATTAGATCTTGCCTTACAGCTTTTGTTGAATGTATACTTTCCAAAACAGCTTTTGAATCCGTGCATATCACCACTCTGTCAGGTCTGACCTCCTCAACCCACTGCATTGCAATGATGATTGCCACTATTTCTGCTGTGTACACTGATACCTGGTTTGAAATTCTTTTAGAAATAGATATTTTAAATTCTGGAATATATATACCAACTCCCACACACTCCTGTTTATTTTTGGATCCATCTGTATATATTTTGAGATAATTATTATAGCTGTTCCTTAGGTATACACTTGTTTTAACTCCCACTTCATTTACTTGCCATTCCCTTTTCTTTTCAATGATACTCATGTCTATTTTAACTTCTGGGAGCAGCCAGGGGGGTACGCTGCTTATTGGTGTCGACCTGGTGAACTCTAAGGCCTCTAATCCATATGTCCGCACTTTTTCTTCCATTATCCATCCAAATCCATACCCTTGAAACTTAGAGTATTCCCAGCAGTTTTGTAATGTTACCTTTGTAGGATTTTCTTCTCCACTTCCTTTTAACCTGACCCAGTATGCTAGAGCTAATTTCTCTCTTCTTAATTCAAGTGTAGTCTCTCCTGCTTCAATTAATACTGCATTAATGGGTGTTGATTTGATAGCTCCGATACATAACCGTAATGCTCTACACTGTACTCTATCCACTTTTTTGTAATGATGTCTTTGCTGCTGCTTCATAAACTATACAACCATAATCTATTGTTGATCTCATGATCGCCCTATATATGTCAATCAATGACTGTTTATCTGCCCCCCAGTTACTTCCAGCCACAGCTTGTAGTAAATTTATTACTTTTTTGCATTTTGTTTCCAGATGTTTTATATGAACATGCCATGTATATTTACTGTCTAACCATAGACCCAGATATTTGTATTCATTCACCCTCTCCATCAACTGACCATATAATGTTAAATTCTCAGTATTAATGTTTCTCTTTTTTGTAAATATCATATAACATGTTTTATTTGTTGACATTTTGAATCCCCACTCATATGACCATTTCTCCACTTTCCCTATTGCTTTCCTTATATTTTCCATCACATATGGCACATTTCTTCCCCTCATCCATATTGCCCCATCATCTGCATATATCGCTGATTTGATGCATCCATCTAAATTTTCAAATATATCATTTATCATTATGTTAAACAACACCGGGCTGATTGCACTCCCCTGGGGAATACCATTTTCTATATTGTAGTCCTTAGATACTTCTGTTCCAACCTTGACTTTAAATTTCCTGTCTGTTAAAAAGTCCATTACCCAATTATACAACCTCCCTCCAATACCCATTTTACCTATCTTGATAAGCAGCCCTTCCCTCCACATAGAATCATATGCTTTTTCTATATCAAAATATACTATTGTCATCACCTCTTTCATTTTGAGTGTCTTTTCTACCTCATTAGTTACTCTAACTAGAGCATCTATTGTAGATCGACCTTTTCTAAAACCACACTGAACATTACTCACTAACCCTCTCTGTTCCAAAACATACATTAATCTACGTACTATTATCTTCTCCATCCATTTGCATAAGTGAGATGTCAATGCTATGGGCCTATAACTACCAGGATTAGCAGGATCTTTCCCTGGCTTGTTGAATGGTAATATTACTGCCATTTTCCAACAACTTGGTATGACTCCCTCCATCCAGATTTTATTGAAGAGTCTCAACACTAACTTAAATGATTCCACTGGTAGTTGTCTAAACATGGCATAACATAACTGGTCTTGTCCTGGTGCTGTATATCCAGTATTTGTCAAGGCTATTTTGAGCTCTGCCATTGTAAATTCCACATCCAGCGTTGACATATCATCCTCTCTCTTCTCTCTCACGTTTTCATTCTCACTGAGCACACGCTCTTTTTGCTGACTGTGTATATTATCAAGGTGCTCCCCACTATGTACTGCTGCAAATGCCTTACCTAACACGTCTTTTCTTTATCTGATACTGCCATCCTCTCCCCGTCAATCAATGCTGGAATTTTTATTGACTTCCTTTTCCCACTCATTTGTTTAAACATGGACCAGACATCACCTAACTTCACTCCTCTGCCAATGGTGGAACAGAATTCTCTCCAAGTCCTCTTTTTGGTATATTTGACTGTTCTACGAGCCACTGCCCTTTTCCTTTGATACTCAATGAGATTCTCTTGTGACATGTTTTTTTCTCAGAGCTCTGAATGCTTTATTTCGTTCTTTAACAGCTATGCTGCAATCCTCATTCCACCAAGGTACCACTTTCTTCCTACCCTGTGTTGTTCGTTTTGGTACACTTAGTTTTGCAGCATTCAGTATATGTTCTGTAACTTCACTTGTACATTCCTCTATGCTCCCTTCTAATATTACCAAGTGAGCTGACTCCTCACAACATATTGTAAACTTCTCCCAGTCAGCCTTGCCAAAACACCACCTTGTAATTGTGCTTCCTTCCTGTATACATACGTTTGTGTTTATTATAGTGAGAACTGGGAAATGATCACTTCCTATAGTTGACTCTTCCTTAACATACCATTCGCAAGCATTCACCAAACTACCCGTCACCATTGTAAGATCTAAATATGATATTGTACCCCTACTCACATCTATTCTTGTGCCTTTGCCATTATTAAGACAGACCAATGATCTTTCTTCCATTATTTCTTCCACTATATTTCCATTGTAAACTCTGGTCTGCTGGTTCACAGCTATTTAAATACTGTCTGAGGACGTGATAAAAGACAGAGGCGGAGCTTTTCTTCTTCTTCTCATGAAGGTTGATGATTAAACTCTTTGGTGCATCAGCGCCACCTACTGAACAACAGCATGAATCAGGCACAGCATGTCTCCTGTCTTTCATGTCTCTGTACCTTATGAAGGACAATCATGATGTGATTCCTTAAGTAGACAAATCATCAGATATTAATATAGTATTTTGTCTGTTGTACTAGTTTTTCTGGGCCTTTATTTTCTCAGCTCTTTCGCTGTATTTCTTTATCTTTATTTATCATGTCTGTGTGAGTTCAAATTAAACAAAATACATGAAAACAAAACCGGTAAACCGACTTTAATGAGTCATATATTCCAGATTATTGACTTTAGACTATTGTTGATGAAGTGACGCAGACAAAAAGATGTCTCCTGTAAGACTTGTTGCTTTTAGGCAAGCGAAAGTGAAACGTTTTGTACACAATAAAGTACTTCATAATTGTACCAAAGTACAGTATCAAGAACAATCATGATGTGAATCCATGCAGACAAAACAGCAGATATTGTAATAAACTATTCTGTCAGTCTGTTGTACTAGTTCCCTTGTTCTTTGTCTCATCTCTTTCATACATTTTTTCATCTTTATCTAGTAATTAATCATGAAGTGGGGAAAACATTTGCCTAGTGTTATTATTATTATATGACATATTATAGATTAAATATATATTATAGTTAGCCTTTATTATATATTTTACAATGAATCTAAGCTCTCATAGAAATTTTCCATAGGTGTAATTTGTTCTCCCATTCCTCATTTCATAATGATTTTCATCATCATCAGATGATGGATCCACTCTGTATCTGCATTAGACATCTGATGTGTACGAGAACAGGCATGTAGAGTCTCCATAAAGTGTTCATCAGCTGCCTTTTAACACGTCCTACAGTGAGGACTATCTTTAAGACCCACTTTGTTCTGATGATTCAGTGTTCAGAGAAACTCTACTGTGGTTTCATGAGTGAATGTGAATTAATATTTCTGTAACACGACTACTTTCACAGTAAGTGACAAACATTTTTATGCAACATTACTCATTTGCCTTTTTAATACATGTATTTTCATGGCCAGGAGTTTTGTGATTTCCCTCGAGTGTAATGCATATTGGAAAAACAAACAAAAAAACAAAACTCTGGCAGTATATTGTTAATATGAAGTACCAATATTGGATAAAAACAGGTAATTACACATTAAACAGGAACATGTCTTTAGTTGTGGTGGGTGGCTCTTAAAAGAGCCTTTGTGTTGTTGGTTTAGCAGCAGCTTTACTTGGAGCTGGTGTACTTGGTCACAGCCTTGGTTCCCTCAGACACGGCGTGCTTTGCCAGCTCACCGGGCAGCAGCAGGCGGACAGCGGTCTGGATCTCCCTGGAAGTGATGGTGGAGCGCTTGTTGTAGTTAGCCAGACGGGAGGCCTCACCGGCGATGCGCTCAAAGATGTCGCCCACAAAGGAGTTCATGATGCCCATGGCTTTGGAGGAGATGCCGGTGTCTGGGTGGACCTGCTTCATCACTTTGTACACGTAGATAGCGTAGCTCTCCTTCCTGGACTTTCTCCTCTTCTTGCCGGTCTTGCTGGCGGTCTTGGTGACGGCTTTCTTTGAGCCCTTCTTGGGCGCTTTGACTGTGGTTTCCGGCATGATTAGAAATATGGATTTCACAGAAGTCGGATATAGTTCACGGATCGCACACCCTTCAATTTATATCCACTCATGCAAATCATACTGTGCTGTTGCTCCTCCAGGATTGGTTGTCTCCTGACCAGAACTGAGCTAGTGGCTCTCGCGACATGTTATTGTATTTTTTTTCCTTCACATCCATAATGACCGCCTGAAATTATCAGGTTGAGAATCACTGCACTAAACAAGTAGTCCAAACCGTCCCTGTGAGCTGATTTATTTACTGTCTGAGTGACTTAATTACTGTAGTTACATGCAGGTTTAAAGGAATCCAGAAGGGAACAGAGGTGTGAAAAGTGATTCATTGACCGACAAGAAAAGCAACAGCACTTCACAAATTGATACATTTTAGTTATATGGAAGTTGTGGGTCTAAAACAGGGGTGTCAAACTCAAATACACAGTGGGCCAAATTAAAAAAATTGGTACAAGTCGAGGGCCGAACTGGTTCAATGTTTATTGCAAAACTTATTGAAATTAACTTATTGCACATATTGAACCTGGAACTAACAAAGCTTAAGTTATTGCCTATAAAAACAACATTAAACATTAAATAAATGAACAATCTGTTGCATTAATTTCTTATGGCTCTATCTGCAGCTTTTCCAGAGTAATTTCTAATGAAGACATTTTTCCACAGGCCAACAACAGCCAAAAAATAATGTCCTCCAAAGAAAAACCAAACATGCCCTCTGGTACAAGAAAAAAAGTGCAAAAAGGAAACATACATTAAAGCTCAGTTTGCTGCTCTGTGATGCACACTAGTCTAAGCCAGATACTTGGCATCTCATCTTGGATGCAAGTTCATCAATGTTTGGGGTCAGGCTCTGAGCTGAGGAAATCCTCAGGATTGAGTGAAGGTGTTCATCAGTAAGACGACTCCTGTGTGATGTTTTGTTTATCTTCATCAAGGAGAACAGTTGTTCACACAGGTATGTGCTGCCAAACATAGAGAGCATTTGAGCAGCTTGGGTACGCAGCTGGGGCATTGTGTCGGGGATGAAACGTGGAAACTGTGCAGCACCCACAGAGTCATACTTTGCCTTGAGTGTGTCACTACATTGGAGTTCAATCAGCTCCATTTGGAGGTTGGTTGGTGCGCTTTCCACGTCAGCTGCAAATGGATTGCTGAGCAATTCAAACCTGCTTTTTTGGGCTTCAAAGTCGGCAAATCGCCGTGTGAAGTCGGCACCAAGTATGCTGAGTTTTTCAGCAAACTGTGCACTTGGGAACACGGCGGTAGAGACCTGCTCTTTCATAGTTTGGCAGCACGGAAAATGGCTCAAGTTTTCTTGCAGCATCTGCGTCTCCCACAGGCGCAGCTTGGTTTTAAAAGCTCTCACTGTAGCGTACATCTCTGTGATCACATGGCCGCGCCCCTGAAGCTGCAGGTTGAGCGCATTGAGATGGCTCGTGATGTCACACAGAAACGCCACTTCACACCGCAACTTTTTATCCCGGAGCTCTGTTGTGTCTCTCCCTTTGCTTTCCATGAACTGACAGATCTCCTCATGCAACTCGAAACATCTTTTCAGCACTTTTCCTTGGCTTAGCCATCGCACCTCTGTGTGATAGGGCAAGTCACCATATTCTGAACCCAACTCCTCCAGAAAAGACTTGAACTGGCGGTGATTTAAACCTCTGGCTCTTATGAAGTTAACTGCTCGTGTTATGGTGCTCATTACATGTTCCATTTTCAAGGCTTTGCCACACAACGATTCCTGGTGTATGATGCAGTGATAAGCTGTCAGCTCACCTGCGCCGTTTTCCTCCCGCATCTTCTCCCGGACCCTGCCCACCAATCCATTCTTTTGACCGCACATCGCGGGCGCTCCATCTGTCGTCAGTCCCACAAGTTTATCCCAAGGCAGCCCCATTTCATTTACACATCTGGATACCTCTTCAAAGAGATCTTTTCCCGTAGTTGTGCCATGCATTGATCTTAATCCCAAAAGTTCCTCTGTTACGCACAGACTTGAGTCCACTCCACGGATGAAAATTGACAGCTGGGCAGTATCAGAAGTGTCGCTGCTCTCATCCACAGCAAGGGAGTATGCGATGAAATCTTTTCCCTTTCCCACCAGCTGTTGTTGTAGATTGGTGGCAAGCTCACGTACACGATCAGCAACGGTGTTTCTGCTTAGGCTCACATTTGAAAATGCTTGCCTTTTATCTGGGCACACGACGTCGCAAACTTTCATCATGCAGTTTTTGACAAATTCTCCCTCGGTAAAGGGCCGGGCTGATTTAGCGACCTCTGTTGCCACAATAAAACTAGCCTTTACAGCAGCCTCACTTTGTGATTTGGCGTTTGTGAACATAGCCTGCTGTGACACCAGACTTCTTTTCAACTCTTCTACCTTCTGGAACCTCTGTTTCATGTCCAGATGCTTGTACCTGTCGTGGTGTTTCGCTTCATAGTGTCTTCTTACGTTGTATTCTTTCATTACAGCCACACCGTCTCCGCACACAAGACAAACAGCTTTGCCCTTTATATCCGCGAACATATACTCTGCCTCCCACCTGCCTTGAAAACCTCTGTTTTCAAAGTCCACCTTTCGTTTAGCCATTTTTTGGGGAGTGGGATAGCTGAAAGTTAGCCACAGTTGACTAGCTCCATAAAGCTGCTGATGAGCGAGTAGTGCAAGGGCTCGCGCTTGAAGGCTCGCGCTTGCAGGCCCTCACTAGGCAACGCACTGGCAGTGCATTGTGGGATTTGTAGTATTAGTGGTGCGTGCAATATACCGGCGGGCCAGCTCTAATAGTAATTAGATATTATCCTGCGGGCCAAAAATAATACCTCTGCGGGCCGGGTTTGGCCCGCAGGCCTTGAGTTTGACATATGTGGTCTAAACCATAGACATACATAGACGCCACATTGACTCCTGAAACATACATCAACGTGGGCGCCATCTTGGACAGGGCAAGACTGGCCTGCAAACAAATACAATAGAACGAGGGAGCTGCCGTTTTTCTGGATAAAAAGCAATATAACGTCTACATTTGAACGAGTCGTTTTATATTCAAACGTTTATGATCTACGAGGAGTAACATTAAGTTAACGTTACCTTTTTTCTCCTTTTCTTTGGTGAAAAACTGTTAAATACGTTAACGTTACTGCTTCCGGTTCCTGGATCACCGGCCTGTCCTCCGATATGTTGGGATTCCATCAATTATTAGGTAATTATTATAAACTAGTACTTTCACATCATGTTGTCCTTTAAGCATGTTTCACATTATCAACTGTCCAACGTCACATCTTTACAAAACGTTAGCTTCTGTAACATCATATAAAACCTAGCTAACGTTCGTTTTTGTTAGCTAATCAATATAAGCTAATGTTAGCTTGTTGATGTTCATATCTAACATAATATTGTATTTAAAACATGATATGTACGAATTGTATGTATTAAAGATGATGTGCCTAATATTGCAAACAATAAAACTGATGGCTGTCTTGGGTTTTGGAACAGAAACGTTGACCCTGAACAATATTTAGCTTAATTTTATTTATTCAACGCTCTCTTAAGTTACTTTAGGTGCGCTAACGTAATATGGAGATTAACTAACAGCTAACGTTACACAAATTAAACGCAATCAAATTGTATTGATGTTACAATAACGTTGGGTTAACTTTAGACACAAAGGTAAGTAAAAATACTAGGTGTACCATTAGCTTTGTGTTTTTGGTGTTGCTAACTAAATAAATGATCCTGTAATATGTTAACTTCTGTATTTTTGACAGAGTCCCTGAGAAAGCTTCAGCTCATATCTCCTGTCAGCACAGATCTCCTAACACACCACATGAGACAACAGTCCTAATGTCAGCTGAAGGTAAATGTCTGATTTATTTATGTCATATGGTTTTGTGACAGATTTTGCTTTGCTCTGCCCGGTTCAGCTGAAGTGAGGACTGGGACTGAATTTTCTATTAATTCCTCTCTCCTTGGTCGGGAGGTCAGAGTGTTTCTCAGAGTGTCCCTCTGTTGACATTATTGGATTGGGTCCTGTCTAGGGGAGCAGCCGTTATCTGTACAGCTGAGTCTGTAGTGGGGACCACAGAGCCAGTCGCTGGGGAAACCAGGGTCAGAGATGCCAGAGGAACCGAGTAAGTCAAAACATGATAAGGTTAAAACATTGAGCACCAGGGAGGAAGGGCAGAGTTGTGAGGCCTTCATGCAGATAGCACCTCAATGGTGGAGTTCCGACAATTGCTCCTTGATCAAGTTTCAATAAACCTTCTGTGTAAGACACAACAGCTCCAGGGCCTCTTCCTTCCTACTGAGTTGACCTGAGTATCAGATATTCCACCACAAGGACGGGTGTCTGTTACACATTTTATTAATTTGTTATTTAACAAGACAGGGTTGCACAATAGAATATAAGTTGTAACCCCCTCACTCAACGCACTCATACAACATAAAGTATATGAAATTAAAATCATTATGATCTATGATTGCATGCCCTACAGGCTCCTCAACCTAACGATGGTCACATAAACCAGTTGAACACTTTCCTATTATCTTAAGTGTTATTCATGTAAATGCTGTTGAAAGGGACCTTTTTCTACTGACCTACCTATGGTTGTAATGTTGAATATTTTTGTAATTTTGTTTTTTTACTTTACAAACTATTACATCTCTCTGTAGAACTTGTTGTGCTAACAGGTCCAGTGTCTCATTTCCCTTCAGACCTACATGTCCATTTATCACACAGTTTTATATTCAGTTTATTTTTCTGGGATTATTTATAAAGTAAAATGACGTCTGAAATGGAAAAAATAATTTTCCCATCATGCTTTCATTTGCTTTTAAGGCAAAATTATATTAAATAACCCATTAAAGGGACTGTTTGTAACTTTTTAAGCATATAAATGTAGCGGGTCGGCACACATGCGCGTTCGCATATGTGCGCTCGCGTGTGGCCGGAGCCTCGTCTCCGCTGCCTGCTCTCCTTCACTCAGACAGCGCGCGCGTCCTCCACCTATAGACGTGAACGCGCGCTCACTACACACTGCAGAAGAGTTAGTTTAGCTCTGAGAATATCTAGTGAATGCACAGGGGACGTTTGTGCAGAAATAAATGCTGCAGCTCCTTCAGACCAACAGAGACCGTGTCTTGTGAAGTGACGAAGCTCTTCAGAGAGTTACGTTGTCTTCTCGTTACCGACCGGGTGCCGGTGTCTCCTCTGCTCTCTCCGGCTGCGGGCGGAGAGAGCAGAGGTTCCCAGTTCCCAGTCGGTCGTGTTCACAGGCATCTGTGTAAAGGAAACTATGCGCAGCGTGTGGGTGCCGGCGCCCCCGTCTACTTGGCGGCTGTGCTGGAGTACCTGACCGCTGAGATCCTGGAGTTGGCTGGAAACGCTGCCCGCGACAACAAGAAGACCCGTATCATCCCCCGTCATCTGCAGCTGGCTTGTCCGCAACGACGAGGAGCTCAACAAGCTGCTGGGCGGAGTGACCATCGCTCAGGGCGGCGTGCTGCCCAACATCCAAGCTGTTCTGCTGCCCAAGAAGACCGAAAAGGCCGCCAAGTCCAAGTAAAGCTGGAGACTCGCTGACTGCTGAAAACCAGCCCCCAAAAGGCTCTTTTAAGAGCCAAACACTCCAAAGATAAAGAGCTCTGGTCCTCATGTCTTTAATGCACCGATGACACATGAAATGCTTTTAAAATCAACATTTAATTGGTCGTTGCTCGTGTATTCATAAAACCCAAAAGTTATGCAGAGGAGTTAAGTATGGTTATCAGGCTGACCCCAATAGTTATTCCAGAGGCTGAGCTAAACACCACGTGAGATGTCTAGGTTACTTGGGCATGATGGTGACATTTAACATAACTAGAGGGCTACCACCACCACCACTACTACTACCACCACTATATGGTTGGCCGTTTGAGCATTTATTCCATATCCTTGATATCAGACGTCCGTGTCTTCCACTAGCTCGATCGTTGTAAGCACTAGTTGGACATTTGATTGCACTAGTTGGCCATTTTGTCTAACTAGTTGAACAAAAACTCTTACTAGTCACTGTTTTTCAGCAACTTGTGGCACTTTTATCAAACTAGTTCCAACGGAAGCCTTACTAGTGAGACTGCACCACACTAGTAGGAACAAAGCCAAATTAGTCAGCTTTGTGACGTACTAGTGGACCTCCAGACCCAACTAGTAAGGCTGACAGTATAGCTAGTTAACTAGTAAGCTGCAAGAGCTTTGACATGTTAACTAGTAAAGCACCTCACTAGTTAACTAGTGAGGGCCTAAATGCTCACTAGTTAACTAGTTAAAGCATTTTGATCTTACTTGTTAACTAGTGTGGCTCAAAATGTTTACTAGTTAACTAGTAAGGGAACAAATGTTCACTAGTGGCACTAGTGAAGGTCTTTTTTACCTTACTAGTTAATTAGTGCAGGCCAAGAAGAGCCACTAGTTAACTAGTAAGGGCCAACATGTGCACTAGTCACACTAGTTGCACTAAATGTTAATGAGGAGGTGGGGAAGGAGCATACTCCAAAGCTTTCTATTGGCATTGGCAATCAGGACTCAGGATTTTGTCATTACCCCTCCTGCCTCATTTACATGTTGTGCACTAGTTAACATGTTGGTCTGAGGAATTGTAACTAGTTAACTAGTGGCTGCATGTTGCACCTTACATGTTAACTAGTGAGGGTCAAAATACTCACTAATTAACTAGTTAAAGTCTTTTTGACCTTACTAGTTAACTAGTGAGGCTCAAAATATTTATTAGTTAACTAGTAAGGGAAAAAAGGTCCACTAGTTGCACTAGTGAGGGTATTTTTTTTTACCTTACTAGTTTACTAGTGCACTGATATATTCCTAGTTAACTAGTGGAAGGCATTTTGTCTCACTAGTTGGACTTTGTGCCAAACATGTAAAGACTTTGACCAAACATGTTGCAAATTTTTCTTACACGTCGAACCTTTTCTTTACCTAGTTGAGCCTTGCTCAGCACTAGTGTGCGACTGTGCGTGACTAGTGATACATTTGTTTAACATTTTAAACTTTTTGTTGCACTAGTCGACATTTCCGTCTTACTAGTTTAACATGTGTGCTTGACTAGTTAAATAGTGATGTGATAAAATTTCACTACTTAACATGTATGACAGTTGCAGTACTTCACTAGTAAACTAATCACGCGCACATGTCGACTAGTGAGAAGTTTTGTCGAACTAGTAAGACAAAAACATCAACTAGTGTGCCGAAAATGTCAACGATTCATTTAACTGTTATTCAGACTATAAACAGAGTGGTAGAGGTTTTTCAAAGCATTCTTTACTGTTCCTGTTGGAATGAAATCATTGTTGATTATTAAACTGCAAAGTAGTAATGTGTTTTTGTTACCTTCGCTTTTTTGCATTAAATCATACTGTGATGTTTGCTGAATTGATTGGATGTGGCACAGCCCTACCCAGAAAAGTTTCCACCTAACGCCACTGCTTATCAGTCAACTTTGAAGTTCAGTGGACGCTCCTGAAGGCAAAAACCCACTAACTGTTTATTTAGATCAGATAAGATTAGATGGTCATTGGTGTCCCCAAAGAGAAATTCATTTTGCTCAGGCTAGTAAACTAACAGACAATACAATCAATAGAGAATGTGTTTATGTGAATCATCAAATGTTTTTATACCTCCAAATGAAATATATTCTATAATGAATAAGCAGAGGGGACAGGATTTATTTCAAATACATTGACAATGTACCAGTTTTAAGAGTTGAAGGCAGGCTGGGCAATCTTGGGAAAATAGCAATAACAAAAATGTTTCTAAAATCTTTAGCAACCCCGCCTTTAATGTGCTGTATGCTCTGAAGAGACAGGGCATGGGCTCTGTGCAGCTTTATTGGATAAACACATACTGTTGGTTATGGAAACTAAAGGTCCTTTTAAGGGCCACCCATTTCCTCAACATCAAGAGCTGTCTTCCTTTTATAATACTACACATAACATACACACACCACAGTTTACATATAAATCAGAATTAGAATCATATCTTTTTGTGTATGTTCGTGTTCATTAGGAGCATGTTTATATGTAACGCGACAAGAATATAACAAAAAGATGGCAACGTTGATCATGGGAGGCAAATTTTCTATTGCTCTAAATTCTGTTAGCGGATTTGATTGTTGGGATTTCCAGTTGGTATGGATTTGGGGTTTCGGTTATAACAAGTAGGGACACTGGGTTGTGGTGACAGTTTTATTGAGCACAATGAGAGAGAGATGTTGAATGTTGATGCTGCAACCCAACACTGATTTAAAAAAGGAAATCGGGTCTGGGTATCATCGGATAATCCGTTATTCCTTTTGAATTAAAAAATGAAAAAACGTTTTTTCCATTTTTGAATTCAATAGGAATTACGGATTATCCGATGATACCCAGACCGCTCTGTGTGATTTGAATGAAGTGGAAAATGACTCCCCTTCTCTTTTGTACGGTACAAATCATGATTATTTAAGGAGTTAATTATCCATGAAATTATCTGGGGAAAAAAAGAAAAATCTTGACGATTGTTCAATTTCTAATTGTTTAATTTAGCAAAATTTGACTCAAAGCCTGGAAAAGAAGGTAAAACAGATTATTTTATTTTATTAGATGCAACTTCATCATTGTATATAGTACGGGTAATGATATGATGCAGTTAACCAGAAATGCTGAAAGCTGTAAAGTTCAGAGCGATTAAAAGAGAAACATACAGAATACTCCATATAAATATAGAATAAACACTAAGGGGTAGATATTAATATACCAGATATGTACAGTATGAGCAGTATTTACAATGTGTAATCAATATGCTAAAATGTACAGTAAGAAAAATATAAACATATGCAGCTCATACTAGTACTTCCAGTTTTGCAGTAATGTAATTTCATGTATTCAATGATCTGAAGATTTAACAAGAATGAAATAAAAGTATAGGCCCATAAGTCCAGTGTTTCTTTAAGTTGCAGATGCTATATAAATAGTGCAAAGAAATAAATACCAAAATGGATGATCATGCACAGTAAGTACATCTATTGTATCCAGCATGCATGATATTTTTTAACTGTTGATGACATAAAAATAAAAATCTATGGGATCAAGTTGATAGTGGACAACTAACAGGGACCATATATTACAGCACAAATAAACTGTATACTGCAATAACAGTAAAGTCAGCACCAGAGAACAATTCATATATTGCTTAATTGTGGATATTGCACTGTGGTTCAACATGTTTTTAAAATGTATTGATAAAACTTTAAGGACAGGAACATGTCTTTAGTTGTAGTGGGTGGCTCTTAAAAGAGCCTTTGTGTTGTTGGTTTAGCAGCAGCTTTACTTGGAGCTGGTGTATTTGGTCACAGCCTTGGTTCCCTCAGACACGGCGTGCTTTGCCAGCTCACCGGGCAGCAGCAGGCGGACAGCGGTCTGGATCTCCCTGGAAGTGATGGTGGAGCGCTTGTTGTAGTGAGCCAGACGGGAGGCCTCACCGGCGATGCGCTCAAAGATGTCGCCCACAAAGGAGTTCATGATGCCCATGGCTTTGGAGGAGATGCCGGTGTCTGGGTGGACCTGCTTCATCACCTTGTACACGTAGATGGCGTAGCTCTCCTTCCTGGACTTTCTCCTCTTCTTGCCGGTCTTGCTTGCAGTCTTGGTGACGGCTTTCTTTGAGCCCTTCTTGGGCGCTTTGACGGAGGCGGCTTCCGGCATGATTCGTAGTTCAGTTTTCTCTTGAGTCCACTGATAAAATCCTGAGCAGAGAGTCTGTATTTATATCCACTCGATGCAGAGCTGACTGTGCTGTTGCTCGCACCTGCTTGGTTTATTCCTGACCGGTACTGCGCATGCGCCACATTCAACAACATCACTTCACAAGATGATAGTTTAGAGTTTAGTTGATGGAAGTTTTTGGTGCTGACCAGTAGTGAGAAGAGTACTTTAGATCTTGTAGCCTTGTCAAATAAAAGTAGCAAAACAACAGTATAGAAGTTCTCTCTTACAAGTAAAAGTCCTGCAGTAAAAATGTTACTTAAGTAAAAGTACAAAAGTATTGGCATCAAAATAAAGGCCTACAGAAAGTGCCAAAAGTAGAAGTAGCTACTAATTATGCAGAATGGCCCATTTCAGGATCCGATGGCACTGGTTTGAAATGGTGTTTACAAGAGTTTACATTATTTTTCATTTGTTACACATAATAAATGTTTATAATAATATTAAATATAATTAATACATTTGTAGTAGCAGGAATGTCAACAGTCAGTGTACACAAGCAGCCGGACCAGCAATGGAACATTTAAGTGCCTCCCTATTTATTATTTCAGCAAATCACTTTTCGATTTCAGCGATCACTTTTCAAGTATTTTTTAAACATTGTAATAAATAAGTGAAAAGCCTTTGTTTATTTCTCCTCCTAGTTCCAAATATAATATTATGTTTATGTCTGCAGTTATTGTCAACAGCAACAATTAACAGGTAATCACTCTTTAAGGATGATGTGGATGGCTCTTAAAAGAGCCGACCTGCGCTTCCATAGCTCCGCTGTCATGGCTCTGCAGGAGTCCAGTTAGGCTTACCTGGTTGGCCTGTTCGAGGATACCAACCTGTGCGCCATCCACGCCAAGAGGGTCACCATCATGCCCAAAGACATCCAGCTGGCCCGTTGCATCCGCGGAGAGCGAGCTTAAACTGTCTGCTGCTGTTCCACAAACCACAACGGCTCTTTTAAGAGCCACCTCACTCTTCACTGAAGGGCTCATTCCTCTACTGTCAACACACGTCTTACCACCAATGATGACACATCAATAATATCTTAAAAATAAATTTTCTATTTTTCTGTCTAGAAAAAATGTAGGCTACATTTCAAAACCTCAGTATTACCTAAGAAGCAAATGAAAACAAAAGGGATATATTATCGATTATGTTGAGTCATCCTAAAGTTAATAAACAACAAAAATAAATAATAAATGTAATGTAATGAGTTATGAATTAAGTATGCTTTAAAAACTCTAGCCTCAAGAAAGATAGTGAATGGCTGCTGTTTTTTTTAAATGTATCTTCAATACTTACTAAACCATTTGATATTTTATATTATAGTTGTTAAAGACATTAATAAGCCTTTAAATGTCCTCATAGCTTCTTGCAACTACACTAAACTGCATTCTAATATTATATTAAGTGTCTACATACTGCTTGTTAATGCTAGGGCTTGACTTGCTTGGAACTGTTCTTTTTTGGTTTTCATTGGTAAAAGTTGTAGATAGTGGTTTAATAGAAGCTTAAACAATATGACATTAGATCTCAGGACCAAAATCATCCAACATATGTGTCCATATCTCAGTCTGGTTACAAAATATTCTGTTTTTACCTGTATTTTTGCTTGTTACTTCCTTTGAACACTGAAAAATGAACGCAGGTAATGTTCATGTAAAAATGTAAATGTTAATGTAAAAACATTGATTTCACATCCTAATCTCATAAGAAATGAGACATTTCAACTCTTATGTACTTTATTTCACCTCTATTTATTTCTGCTCCGCCTGAAGCTTTCTTTCATGTTTTGATTATTTATTATTAATTTATTGTATTTTCCCCAGCTTTTTCTTCTTCTTTCGTCTGCTAGTTCATTACTCTCCATCCCAATGTAACCTGGTTTGGAAATTAATTTGTAGTCTGTAATAACAAAAGCCACTCTGTTAACGGTCCTTTTAAAAGCACGTGTTTGACTCTCTTGTGATCCATTAAATGTGAACCAGTTTTCCTTACTTAACCAGACTTTATCATATATCTGAGGTGGGGCGACTCATGAAGCCACAGTAGAGCTTCCCTGAACACTGGACACCCAGAACAGAAATAAATGTGCCAACATGTCATTTATTGTTGTTGTCAGTGTGACTTGTGGACAAAGGACCTCCCAGTCAGGATGCAGCAGCAGCTCAGGTTCAGCACCCTGGACAGAGACATCTCTCTGTCTGTGTCACTTCATCAACAATAGTCTGATGTCAATAATCTGGAATATATGACTCATTAAAGTCGGCTGACCGGTTTTGTTTTCATATATTTTGTTTAATTTGAACTCACACAGACATGATAAATAAAGATAAAGAAATACAGTGAAAGAGCTGAGAAAATAAAGGCCCAGAAAAACTAGTACAACAGACAAAATACTATATTAATATCTGATGATTTGTCTACTTAAGGAATCACATCATGATTGTCCTTCAAACGGTACAGAGACATGAAAGACAGGAGACATGCTGTCCCTGATTCATGCTGTTGTTCAGTAGGTGGCGCTGATGCACCAAAGAGTTTAATCATCAACCTTCATCAGAAGAAGAAGAAGAAGAGCTCCGCCTCTGTCTTCTATCACGTCCTCAGACAGGATTTAAATAGCTGTGAAGCAGCAGACCAGAGTTTACTGTTGAGTAGAAAGACATTGATCAGCAACGATGAGTGGAAGAGGCAAAGGAGGAAAAGGACTCGGTAAAGGAGGCGCAAAGCGTCACCGTAAAGTCCTCCGTGATAACATCCAGGGAATCACCAAGCCCGCTATCCGCCGTCTGGCTCGCCGTGGTGGAGTGAAGCGTATCTCCGGTCTGATCTACGAGGAGACCCGCGGTGTGTTGAAGGTGTTCCTGGAGAATGTGATCCGTGATGCCGTCACCTACACCGAGCACGCCAAGAGGAAGACCGTGACCGCCATGGATGTGGTGTATGCTCTGAAGAGACAGGGACGCACTCTGTACGGCTTCGGTGGATAAACACACTCTGTTGCTTTATGAACACTAAAGGCCCTTTTAAGGGCCACCCACTTACTCAACATAAAGAGCTGAAATCCTATTAATATACCATAGATTATCAATTGTTAACATCTAAATCAGCCTTGTAAGGTGCTCATTTCTGGTATTTATCATAAATAAATTATCACATTTGAGAAACGACAAGAAAAAGAACTAAAGATGGACACATTGATCTAAAAACAAGAGGTAGATTGCCAGAAAATTACCTGTAATACAAACAAATGGAGGTACTAAAAAAAATCAATTTCTTTAAAGATTTTACCTTTTTTGGATTTCCAGTTAGGCTTTTAGTGAAGGACACTAGTAGGAATATCGGTGGCAGTTATTTAGCACAATAAGAGAGAGAGCTGGAGGAATGTGTCAACACAGACTGAGAGGTTGTCCCTGCTGCCAAATACACTCTTGCTTTGTTCAATGCGCTGATTTTATTAATGTTTACTGTAATATTTGACTCATGTTTAACATGTGTTGCTTTGTGGCTGAAAACAGCAGTTTTGTCTTTTTCCTTTTTCTTCATTAAATTGATGTGATTGGTGCTTGATGATCCAGGAGTCTCATTTATAACCGTTGCGTATGCACAAAACAGAGCCCGAATTTTTTCATACGCCACTTCCCACGCAACAGTTAACTATAAAAACAAACTTGACAGGAGAATGTGCGCACCTGTACGGAAACTTTGACCCATGCGTACGCCATTATGGAGGCAGGGGAAACTGGCGACGCAGATGGTGAATTGGAGCCAAACTATAGACATTAAATGTGAGAGACATCATTATACATATAATGATGTCTCTCACACATTTAACTTCACTTCATACTTATATCCACTTTATCATAAACATTTAAACCAGCAGTATTATTTGTGCAAGTGAGCCATAACTATTCAATACGCACCGTACAAATGTAAAAGATATGAGCCAACTCAAATCAAATTCCGCTCAGTATCTCATCAACACTGTCTCACCATCTCGTTCCCCACCTCCAGGGCGCAGAGGAGATCAGGCCGGACTATCGACACTGGCAGTCAGCTGTGGAGCAGCTGTTGAAATCATCATTGGTTGTAGAAATCCAAGATTATATCAAATAGCATTAAAGAAAAAACATACTTATTAATATTATACATCATTTCTGTCAAAAGATCCCCCTAAATGCTACACACTGCTCCTTTAGGTAAAGTGAAAAAATATCATTACATCTGTGCAAGAACAACACACAAAATGTTGCAACCAGGAATTCTAGGTTCAAAACCATGTTTCAAAACCTTTACGGTATAGAGAAACACAATGAAAATAGGGGGGAAAAAAGCTTAATGTTTATTTTGAGCCATCCAAAGGATATGTGTCGAACCACAGTCCATGCCCTCATCCATCGGGTATCTTTGCCAAAAAGCTGCTTGATGTGCAAGGAAAGGCCACTACTGCGTCCAGCTACTTTGTACTGCCTCATAATGCTAATGCAGCAGTTTTGGTCTTTTTCAAGCTGCAAATTATCAGCTAAAGAATCCTGAATATATATTTGTGGCGAAAATGACACGGAAAGCTCTCTGAACAATCTTAAACTCTATTGAAAGTGCCCAGCATTGACATGTCAACAGAGAGACATAACTCAATAATGGTTGACAGTATATTTAAAGGTGAGTTAGGGCTAGCAACTGAGACAGTGTCAGGGTCAGCATGAGGGGTATTGATACTAGGGCCTGTACAAGGGCCAACATAAAGGACAGTATCAGGATCTGGGGCGGCATTGAGGCCAGTCTAAAGGACTGCAGTGAAGCTAGCATGAGATACAGCATTGAGGCCAGTCTGAGGGACTACATTGAGGCCAGTCTGAGGGACTGCACTGAGCAGTCTGAGAGACTGCACTGAGGCCAGTCTGAGGGACTACATTGAGGCCAGTCTGAGGGGCTGCACTGAGGCCAGTCTTTGGGACTGCACTGAGGCCAGTCTGAGGGGCTGCACTGAGCAGTCTGAGGGACTGCATCGAGTCCAGTCTGAGGGACTGCATTGAGGATTGTTTCCTAAAATGATTTGTTGCTTGGATAAGCTAACAATTACAGTAACTGGAATAATTATGTGTGGAACAGTTATTTCGCATGCTGAGAATCACATGTATGTTAAACTCAGCATCATCTCTGTAAAGGTTCTCATTGGTCCAGATCACTGGATATCTTGTAGTCTCACATCCAAGAGGCTTCATCAATATGGAACAGATTGATGAAAATGTCCTCTTGACTAAACAGACAAAGTCCAGTTGCTTTAAATTAACTCCTCCACTGGTGTCATGTAAAACTAGAGGGTTCCTGTGCTTTAAGAAGACAAGGAGAGTACTCTTTTTTTTAAAATGATTGCATAATGCGCTGAGTTTATTACATTTTTCACCTTTTTTTTTGCTAAGTTTACAATGTAATAACTTAATAAATAATGTAATAACTTATTACATTATTAACAAAACTGTTATTACATTGTGCGTTCAAGGTTTTATTACATTATGTGCTGATTATTACATTATGAGCTTTTATTACATTTAAATTAATACATTATGCGCAGTTATTACGTTATGAGTTGCTACAACCCTTCTTTTTAAAAAATAAACTTATGCACCATTGGATACAATTGGACCACAGTTGTTCTGTCTTCAATAATAAATTGCATTCTATTGCTCATAAAACATTCGTGTTTGTAATATTTCCAAGGCATAAGGGATGTTAAAAGTTATTATTAAGCAATAAGGTTGAGGGAATATGATATAACCTTGCAAACAAAACACTGTGGTCTTCCAAAACAGTGCAGTCACTACCGAAACAGTGTGTATTTTGTAAAAAATAAGGTATATTGAGTTATCAACTGAAATGTTATGATACTGATTGGTTAAATGTATGTTCAATTTAATCAAACCTTCACGCTGAAATCAATATGATCAGCGTTGTGCATTTTACAAAGAAAGATTGCATTTAGATTTTGAAGAATCTTATGAATTGAACATAAAAAATTGTTAATATTGTAATTTTCTAGAAAAACATGTAAAAATATTCTTTAGAGGAGGGATGGAAACACAATCTTAAGGTTAGGGTAATATAGAACTTTTTTATGATAGTGTATTACTATGTTTCGGTAGTGAGAAATTTAGGGGGAGGAAAAACATTCCAATCCAGTCTGAAAATACAATACCAAAATTTACTGATCTTTCATTAGATATTGGTACCCTAGATATAGTCAATATATATATATATATATATGAAGTTTTGGGAAGTAAAGATACAAATTTCAAAATGTTTACAACTCTGACTTTGCACCAATTCGGTAGAAAGGCCCATATACAGTATGTATCAGTGAAACTGTGTTACTGTAATATTTAAATCCACTTACTACTATCCCAGACAGGCGACATTTATTTTGTAGATTAGTTTTCATTAATATAAACTATTAACTATTTATATTAAAATCAGTCCTCAGCAGAGGACATGTTCACAGTCACAGCGAGCAGCTCTGATAGGAAGTCTGGCTAAAGCCTCGACCATCATCAGTGTGTTTGCTGCTCCCTCAATAACTTCACTTTATTAATCACTCATCAACAGCAGATTGTTGTTTTAACATTGAGTGCCTGAACAAACATGTGGGCCAGTTGGAAAACGTCTTTTGATGGAGCTCTGATGCATTTCAAATCATTTTAGGAGAGAAATGAGTGAGAAAAGCCGCTGAGCAGTGCTGGCCACGGCGGTGATAGGTGAGGTTTGGCGGCTCCAAAAATAAAATGCAGAGAGCATCAGAGCTCTACATGACCTGAATATGAAGAGAGACAAGTCCGCTATCGACTCCCTTCACTGCCAGCCCTCAGCACTTCTCCCACATGATGTTTTGAGTGTTTTATCAGTGAAGAGAAAACACAAGTGGCACGGCTTTCAGATGCTCAGAGGAGCCACGGGCTGGGTTGAGTCTCCACGGTTCTCATGGTGTGTTTAAGTGCAGCCCCCTGCTCCGAGCTCTTCAACAGTCCAGTCTCACTCTCGTGTTGTCGTGAAGAGGAACTAAACTTCAGGAGGAAATGGCAGAAGTAGCTCCAGTTCAAGCCGCCCCGGCGGCCAAAGCAGCCAAGAAGAAGGTCTCCAAACCGAAGAAGACTGGCCCCAGCGTCAGAGACCTCATCGTTAAAGCTGTGGCCGCATCCAAGGAGCGGAGCGGCGTGTCTCTGGCCGCCGTCAAGAAGGCTCTGGCTGCCGGAGGCTACGATGTGGACAAGAACAAGGCCCGCGTCAAGACCAACATCAAGACCCTGGTGGCTAATGGGACTCTGGTCCAGCTCAAGGGGACCGGGGCCTCCGGCTCCTTCAAGATCAGCAAGCAGGCTGCAGAGAAGCCGAAGCCAGCCAAGAAAGCCGCTCCTAAAGCCAAGAAACCCGCAGCGGCTAAAAAGCCCAAGACGGTGAAGAAGCCGGTAGCCGCGAAGAAATCCCCGAAGAAGGCGAAGAAACCCGCAGCGGCCAAGAAAGCTGTCAAGAGCCCCAAGAAAGCAGCCAAGAGCCCCAAGAAACCAGCCAAGAGCCCCAAGAAGGCGACTAAGGCTCCCAAGGTGACCAAGAGTCCCAAGAAGGTGGTCAAAAAGGCCCCTGCAGTCAAGAAAGCTCCCGCTAAGAAGGTTGCCAAACCCAAAGCCAAGAAAGCAGCACCCAAGAAGAAGTGAGCTGTTCTCTGTCTGAACAAACACTCCGATAAAAAAGGCTCTTTTAAGAGCCACCCACATCATCCTTAAAGAGCGATTACCTGTTAATTCTTACTGTTGACATTAACTGCAGACATAAACGTAATATTATATTTGGAGCTAGGAGGAGAAATAAACAAGGGCTTTTCACTTATTTATTACAATGATTAAAAAAACTTGGGCCAGATGAAACCTACAAATAGTATGAAAAATAAATAGACCTCACAGGACAGCCATCTGATCTTAAAAGTGTTTCCTGTGTTACACATTATTGAGCTTTGTAGCTGTGTGAGGGGATAATATAATATGCAATTATTTGCTGTCTTCACATTTCCCTTTTTTTAATAACATAAATATCACAATGTTTCAAACCCGGTTGAATGTGGGCAGCACAACATGACCAATGCACTACAAATCTCCACATCTGAAGGTTAACACTAAAGCTAAGGAGCCAGTAAAGAATAGCACTAAATAATGTATAAAACCATTTATGTCAGGCAATTTATCTATAGTATACTAATGAGAGCAATCATAATAACAGGCACATAATATAGAAATAATAACTACAATGTTTTGTGAAAGTGATCGCTGCAATCAAAAAGTGATTTGCTGAAATAATAAATAGGGAGGCACTTAAATGTTCCTTTGCTGTTCCGGCTGCTTGTGTACACTGACTGTTGACATTCCTGCTACTACAAATGTATTACTTATATTTAATATTATTATAAACATTTAGTATGTGTAACAAATGAGAAATAATGTAAACTCCACCATTTCAAACCAGTGCCATCGCATCCTGAAATGGGCCATTCATCGTAATCAGTAGCTACTTCTACTTTTGGCACTTTCTGTAGGCCTTTATTTTGATGCCAATACTTTTGTACTTTTACTTAAGTAACATGTTTACTGCAGGACTTTTACTTGTAAGAGAGAACTTCTATACTGTGGTTTTGCTACTTTTATTTGAGAAGGCTACAAGATCTAAAGTACTCTTCTCACTACTGGTCAGCAAAAACCAAAAACCAAAAACCAAAAACTTCCGTCAACTAAACTCTAAACTATCATCTTGTGAAGTGATGTTGTTGAATGTGGCGCATGCGCAGTCCCGGTCAGGAAACAACCAATCAGGTGCGAGCAACAGCACAGTCGGTTCTGCATCGAGTGGATATAAATACAGACTCTCTGCTCAGGATTCTATCAGTGGACTCAAGAGAAAACTGAACTACGAATCATGCCGGAAGCCGCCTCCGTCAAAGCGCCCAAGAAGGGCTCAAAGAAAGCCGTCACCAAGACCGCCAGCAAGACCGGCAAGAAGAGGAGAAAGTCCAGGAAGGAGAGCTACGCCATCTACGTGTACAAAGTGATGAAGCAGGTCCACCCAGACACCGGCATCTCCTCCAAAGCCATGGGCATCATGAACTCCTTTGTGGGCGACATCTTTGAGCGCATCGCCGGTGAGGCCTCCCGTCTGGCTAACTACAACAAGCGCTCCACCATCACTTCCAGGGAGATCCAGACCGCTGTCCGCCTGCTGCTGCCCGGTGAGCTGGCAAAGCACGCCGTGTCTGAGGGAACCAAGGCTGTGACCAAGTACACCAGCTCCAAGTAAAGCTGCTGCTAAACCAACAACACAAAGGCTCTTTTAAGAGCCACCCACTACAACTAAAGACATGTTCCTGTTCTTAAAGCTTTATAAATACATTTTAAAAACATGTTGAAACCACAGTGCAATATCTACAATTAGGCAACTATATGAATTGTTCTCTGGTGCTGACTTTACTGTTATTGCAGTATACAGTTTATTTGTGCTGTAATATATGGTCCCTGTTAGTTGTCCACTATCAACTTGGTCCCATAGATTTTTATTTTTATGTCATCAACAGTTAAAAAATATCATGCATGCTGGATACAATAGATGTACTTACTGTGCATGATCATCCATTTTGGTATTTATTTCTTTGCACTATTTATATAGCATTTGCAGCTTAAATAAACACTGGATTTATGGGCCTATACTTTTATTTCGTTCTTGTTAAATCTTCAGATCATTGAATACATGAAATTACATTACTGCAAAACTGGAAGTACTAGTATGAGCTGCATATGTTTATATTTTTCTTAATGTATATTTTAGCATATTGATTACACATTGTAAATACTGCTCATACTGTACATATCTGGTATATTAATATCTACCCCTTAGTGTTTATTCTATATTTATATGGAGTATTCTGTATGTTTCTCTTTTAATCGCTCTGAACTTTACGGCTTTCAGCATTTCTGGTTAACTGCATCATATCATTACCCGTACTATATACAATGATGAAGTTGCATCTTATATAATAAAATAATCTGTTTTACCTTCTTTTCCAGGCTTTGAGTCAAATTTTGCTAAATTAAACAATTAGAAATTGAACAATCGTCAAGATTTTTCTTTTTTTCCCCAGATAATTTCATGGATCATGATTTGTACAGTACAAAAGAGAAGGGGAGTCATTTTCCACTTCCTTCAAATCACACAGAGCAGTCTGATTTCCTTTTTTTAATCAGTGTTGTGTTGCAGCACCAACATTCAACATCTCTCTCTCATTGTGCTCAATAAAACTGCCACCACAACCCAGTGTCCCTACTTGCTATAACCGAAACCCCAAATCCATACCAACTGGAAATCCCAACAATCAAATCCGCTAGCAGAACTTAGAGCAATAGAAAATTTGCCTCCCATGATCATTGCCATCTTTTTGTTCTATTCTTGTTGCGTGACATATAAACATGCTCCTAATGAACACTAACATACACAAAAAGATATGATTCTAATTCTGATTTATATGTAAACAGTGGTGTGTGTATGTTATGTGTAGTATTATAAAAGGAAGACAGCTCTTTATGTTGAGGAAATGGGTGGCCCTTAAAAGGACCTTTAGTTTCCATAACCAACAGTATGTGTTTATCCAATAAAGCTGCACAGAGCCCATGCCCTGTCTCTTCAGAGCATACACCACATTAAAGGCGGGGTTAGTAAAGATTTTAGAAACATTTTTGTTATTGCTAGTTTCCCAAGATTGCCCAGCCTGCCTTCAACTCTTAAAACTGGTACATTCTCAATGTATTTGAAATAAATCCTGTCCCGTCTGCTTATTCATTATAGAATTTATTTAATTTGGAGGTATAAAAACATTTTATGATTCACATAAACACATTCTCTATTGATTGTATTGTCTGTTAGTTTACTAGCCTGAGCAAAATGAATTTCTCTTTGGGGACACCAATGACCATCTAATCTTATCTGATCTAAATAAACAGTTAGTGGGTTTTTGCCTTCAGGAGTGTCCACTGAACTTCAAAGTTGACTGATAAGCAGTGGCGTCAGGTGGAAACTTTTCTGGGTAGGGCTGTGCCACATCCAATCAATTCAGCAAACATCCCAGTATGATTTAATGCAAAAAAGCGAAGGTATCAAAAACACATTAGTACTTTGCAGTTAAATAATCAACAATGATTTTATTCCAACAGGAGCAGTAAAGAATGCTTTGAAAAACCTCTACCACTCTGTGTATAGTCTGAATAACAGTTAAATTAATCGTTGACATTTTTGGCACACTAGTTGACGTTTTTGTCTTACTAGTTCGACAAAACTGCTCACTAGTCGACATGTGCGCGTGATTAGTTAACTAGTGAAGTACTGCAACTGTCATACACGTTAACTAGTGAAATTTTGTCAAACTAGTAAGACGAAAATGTCGACTAGTGCAACAAAAAGTTCAACATGTTAAACAAATGTATCACTAGTCAGGCACAGTCGCACACTAGTGCTGAGCAAGGCTCAACTAGGTAAAGAAAAGGTTCGATGTGTAAGAAAAATTAGCAAAATGTTTGGTCAAAATCTTTATATGTTTGGCACAAAGTCCAACTAGTGAGACAAAATACCTTCCACTAGTTAACTAGTGAGGAATATATCAGTACACTAGTAAACTAGTAAGGTAAAAAAAAAACTCACTAGTGCAACTAGTGAACCTTTTTTCCCTTACTAGTTAACTAGTAAACTTTTTGAGCCTCACTAGTTAACTAGTAAGGTCAAAGAGGCTTTAACTAGTTAATTAGTGAGCATTTTGACCCTCACTAGTTAACATGTAAGGTGCAACATGCAGCCACTAGTTAACTAGTTACAATTCCTCAGGCCAACATGTTAACTAGTGCACAACATGCAAATGAGGCAGGAGGGGTAATGACAAAATCCTGAGTCCTGATTGGTTTGTATTTCTTTATTTTTAACTGGAATGCCAATAGAAAGCTTTGGAGTATGCTCCTTCCCCGCCTTCTCATTAACATTTAGTGCAACTATTGTGACTAGTGCACATGTTGGCCCTTACTAGTTAACTAGTGGCCCTTCTTGGCCTGCACTAAATAACTAGGAGGTAAAAAAAGACCTTCACTAGTGCAACTAGTGAACATTTGTTCCCTTACTAGTTAACTAGTGAGCATTTAGGCACTCATTAGTTAACTAGTGCACACAATTGTAGCTCATTAGTTAACTAGTGAGGTGCTTTACTAGTTAACATGTCAAAGCTCTTGCAGCTTAGTAGTTAACTAGCAAGACTGTCAGCTTTACTAGTTGGGTCCAGAGGTCCACTAGTATGTCACAAAGCTGACTGGTTTGGCTTTGTTCCTACTAGTGTGGTGCACAGTCTCACTAGTAAGGCTTCTGTTGGAACTAGTTTGATAAAAGTGCCACTAGTTGCTGAAAAACAGTGACTAGTAAGAGTTTTTGTTCAACTAGTTAGACAATGGCCAACTAGTGCAATTTTTCTTTTTTTTTTATACATGTCATCATTGATGGTCATCCTGCTTGCAATACAAGAACATACTCACCCAGTTGTATCCATTTGGTGTTTTTTTCTCATCTATAGTATTTACAACTTAAAGAAACACTGGACTCAGAGGCCTATACTAATGTCTTATTCTTGTTGTTGGTAATTGGTGTTTTAGGCCTATATCATAGAATGCTGTAGCATCTGATTTGGATCACTGGGTATAACAAAATTGTAGTACTGGAAAACTTGTAAGTACTAGCATGAGCTGCATGTTTATATTATTCTTACTTGCATTTTAGCTTTTATTACATATCTTAAATCCTGCACATATCTGGAATATAAATCTATACCCTTTTACTGTATATATCTATGTGTTTCTCTATCGATTACTCTTAACAATTCAGGCTCAATCTTGTATTGCAACATTCCTCCATCTCTCTCGGTCATTGTGCTCAATAAAACTGCCAACATAATCCAAATACAAATTGGAAATCCCAATGATTTGGCAATAAAAAATGTGCCTCCCTTATGAGTGTTTTTTCTTCCAGGTAGTCTATCTCAACAATACCATCTTTTTAGCTTGCCCTGTTGAACAATAACACAGAAAACATGACACTATAATTACTTTTATAATAATTTGAATGGTAAAGGTTGGTTGTAACATTGTAACAGGAGGTCAGCTCTTTATGTTGAGTAAGTGGGTGGCCCTTAAAAGGGCCTTTAGTGTTCATAAAGCAACAGTGTTTATCCACCGAAGCCGTACAGAGTGCGTCCCTGTCTCTTCAGAGCATACACCACATCCATGGCGGTCACGGTCTTCCTCTTGGCGTGCTCGGTGTAGGTGACGGCATCACGGATCACATTCTCCAGGAACACCTTCAACACACCGCGGGTCTCCTCGTAGATCAGACCGGAGATACGCTTCACTCCACCACGGCGAGCCAGACGGCGGATAGCGGGCTTGGTGATTCCCTGGATGTTATCACGGAGGACTTTACGGTGACGCTTTGCGCCTCCTTTACCGAGTCCTTTTCCTCCTTTGCCTCTTCCACTCATCGTTGCTGATCAATGTCTTTCTACTCAACAGTAAACTCTGGTCAGCTGGTTCACAGCTATTTAAATCCTGTCTGAGGACGTGATAGAAGACAGAGGCGGAGCTTCTCTTCTTCTTCTTCTTCTGATGAAGGTTGATGATTAAACTCTTTGGTGCATCAGCGCCACCTACTGAACAACAGCATGAATCAGGGACAGCATGTCTCCTGTCTTTCATGTCTCTGAACCGTTTGAAAGACAATCATGATGTGTTTCTTTAAGTAGACAAATCATCAGATATTAATATAGTATTTTGTCTGTTGTACTAGTTTTTCTGGGCCTTTGTTTTCTCAGCTCTTTCACTGTATTTCTTTATCTTTATTTATCATGTCTGTGTGAGTTCAAATTAAACAAAATACATGAAAACAAAACCGGTCAGCCGACTTCAATGAGTCATATATTCCAGATTATTGACATCAGACTATTGTTGATGAAGTGAAGCAGACAGAGAGATGTCTCTGTCCAGGGTGCTGAACCTGAGCTGCTGCTGCATCCTGACTGGGAGGTCCTTTGTCCACAAGTCACACTGACAACAACAATAAATGACATGTTGGCACATTTATTTCTGTTCTGGGTGTCCAGTGTTCAGGGAAGCTCTACTGTGGCTTCATGAGTCGCCCCACCTCAGATATCTGATAAAGTCTGGTTAAGTAAAGAAAACTGGTTCACATTTAATGGATCACAAGAGAGTCAAACAGGTGCTTTCAAAAGGACCGTTAACAGAGTGGCTTTTGTTATTACAGACTACAAATTAATTTCCAAACCAGGTTACATTGGGATGGAGAGTAATGAACTAGCAGACGAAAGAAGAAGAAAAAGCTGGGGAAAATACAATAAATTAATAATAAATAAAAAAAACATGAAAGAAAGCTTCAGGCGGAGCAGAAATAAATAGAGGTGAAATAAAGTACATAAGAGTTGAAATGTCTCATTTCTTATGAGATTAGGATGTGAAATCAATGTTTTTACATTAACATTTAAATTTTTACATGAACATTAACTGCGTTAATTTTTCAGTGTTCAAAGGAAGTAACAAGCAAAAATACCGGTAAAAACTGAATATTTTGTAACCAGACTGAGATATGGACACATATGTTGGATGATTTTTGTCCTGAGATCTAATGTCATATTGTTTAAGCTTCTACTAAACCACTATCTACAACTTTTACCAATGAAAACCAAAAAAGAACAGTTCCAAGCAAGTCAAGCCCTAGCATTAACAAGCAGTATGTAGACACTTAATATAATATTAGAATGCAGTTTAATGTAGTTGCAAGAAGTTATGAGGACATTTAAAGGCTTATTAATGTCTTTAACAACTATAGTTCAGTGCTGCTGCTTCAGGGTGGTTAGGAGTGTTTGACCTGCCCAGAGGTTCAGCCATCACAGGTGCCTGTAAACCAGTTGATCACAGGAAACACCTGAATAAAGCAGGATGATGATGTTACTAACTTTATAAATGGTTAAGTTAGTATTGAAGATACATTTTTAAAATAAACAGCAGCCCTTGTCTATCTTTCTTAAGGCTTGAATTTTTTAAGCATACCTAATTCATTACATTACTATTCAATTTTTGTTGTTTATGAACTTTAGGATGACTCAACATAATCAATAATATATCCCTTTTGTTTTCATTTGCTTCTTAGGCAATATTGAGGTTTGGAAATGTAGCCTACATTTTCTCTAGACAGTAAAATAGAAAATTATTAAGATATTATTGATGTGTTATCATTGCTGGTAAAACGTGTGTTGCCAGTAGAGGAATGAGCCCTTCAGTGAAGAGTGAGGTGGCTCTTAAAAGAGCCGTTGTGGTTTGTGGAGCAGCAGACAGTTTAAGCTCGCTCTCCGCGGATGCGACGGGCCAGCTGGATGTCTTTGGGCATGATGGTGACCCTCTTGGCGTGGATGGCGCACAGGTTGGTGTCCTCGAACAGGCCGACCAGGTAAGCCTCACTGGACTCCTGCAGAGCCATGACAGCGGAGCTCTGGAAGCGCAGGTCGGTCTTGAAGTCCTGAGCGATTTCTCTCACCAGGCGCTGGAAGGGCAGCTTGCGGATCAGCAGCTCCGTGGATTTCTGGTAGCGACGGATCTCTCTCAGAGCCACGGTACCGGGCCTGTAACGGTGAGGCTTCTTCACGCCGCCGGTGGCCGGGGCGCTCTTACGGGCAGCCTTGGTGGCCAGCTGCTTCCTGGGGGCTTTGCCTCCGGTAGACTTACGAGCGGTCTGCTTGGTTCTTGCCATGACTTCTTCTTTCTCTGTTCAGGAGCTGTAGTAGCTCCAATGAAGAGACACGCTGCTCTTAAACTGTGAAATGGTGACGCTGCTTCAGACCTCCGGCTCCTGATTGGTGAGGGGCTCCTCCTGGAGCTCAGCACCGCCCAGAGGAGCGACCCACCGCCCGAAGCTACGCTGCTGATTGGTGGGAAATCCTTTCAAAGTGTCCGCCAACATTCAGAGCGGGCCGCCCTCTGCTGCTCTGCTGGAAGCCTCTTCTCTGGTTGGTCTGTCAGCAAGTCTCGCTCCAAGGACATATAAAGGAGCTTTCTGCTGGTAGAGCAACACTTTTTATTAGTCTCGACTACTGAAAACATCTCACGATGAGCGGAAGAGGCAAAACCGGCGGAAAGACCAGAGCTAAGGCAAAGACCCGCTCTTCCCGTGCTGGGCTCCAGTTCCCAGTCGGTCGTGTTCACAGGCATCTGCGTAAAGGAAACTATGCGCAGCGTGTGGGTGCCGGCGCCCCCGTCTACCTGGCGGCTGTGCTGGAGTACCTGACCGCTGAGATCCTGGAGTTGGCTGGAAACGCTGCCCGCGACAACAAGAAGACCCGTATCATCCCCCGTCACCTGCAGCTGGCTGTCCGCAACGACGAGGAGCTCAACAAGCTGCTGGGCGGAGTGACCATCGCTCAGGGCGGCGTGCTGCCCAACATCCAGGCTGTTCTGCTGCCCAAGAAGACCGAGAAGGCCGCCAAGTCCAAGTAAAGCTGGAGACTCGCTGAGTGCTGGAAACCAGCCCCCAAAAGGCTCTTTTAAGAGCCAAACAATCCAAAGATAAAGAGCTCTGGTCCTCATGTCTCTAATGCACCGATGACACATTAAATGATTTAAAAAATTAACATTTAATTGATCGTTGCTCGTGTATTCATAAAACCCAAAAGTTATGCAGAGGAGTTACGAATGGTTATCAGGCTGACCCCAGGAGTTATTCCCTTAGGCTGAGCTAAACACCACGTGAGATGTCTAGGTTACATTTAACATAAATAGAGTGCTGCCAAACTAGTCAGCTTTGTGATGTACTAGTGGACCTCTGGACCCAACTAGTAAAGCTAAGTCTTGCTAGTTAACTAGTAAGCTGCAAGACCTTTGACATGTTAACTAGTAAAGCACCTCACTAGTTAACTAGTGAGCTACAATTGTCTGCACTAGTTAACTTGCAGGGGCCTAATTGCTCACTAGTTAACTAGTTAAAGCATTTTGATCTGACTTGTTAACTAGTGTGGCCCAACATGTTTACTAGTTAACTAGTAAGGGAACAAATGTTCACTAGTGGCACGAGTGAAGGTCTTTTTTACCTTAATAGTTAATTAGTGCAGGCCAAGAAGAGACACTAGTTAACTAGTAAGGGCCAACATGTGCACTAGTCACACTAGTTGCAATAAAATGTTACTGAGGAGATGGGAAAGGAGCATACTCTGAGGCTTTCTATTGGCATTCCAGTTCAAAATAAAAAAATACAAACCAATCAGGACTCAGGATTTTGTCATTACCCCTCTTGCCTCAGTTGCATGTTGTGCACTAGTTAACATGTTGGCCTGATGAATTGTAACTAGTTAACTAGTGGCTGCATGTTGCACCTTACATGTTAACTAGTGAGGGTCAAAATGCTCACTAATTAGCTAGGTAAAGCCTTTTTTCACCTTACTAGTGAACTAGTGAGGCTCAAAATGTTTACTAGTTAACTAGTAAGGGAAAAAAGGTCCACTAGTTGCACTAGTGAGGGTGTTTTTTTTACCTTACTAGTTTACTAGTGTACTGATATATTCCTCACTAGTTAACTAGTGGAAGGTATTTTGTCTCACTAGTTGGACTTTGTGCCAAACATGTAAAGATTTTGACCAAACATTTTGCTAATTTTTCTTACACATCGAACCTTTTCTTTACCTAGTTGAGCCTTGCTCAGCACTAGTGTGCGACTGTGCCTGACTAGTGATACATTTGTTTAACATGTTGAACTTTTTGTTGCACTAGTTGACGTTTTCGTCTTACTAGTTTAAAATGTGCGCTTGACTAGTTAACTAGTGATGTGGTAAAATTTCACTAGTTAACATGTATGACAGTTGCAGTACTTCACTAGTTAACTAATCACGCGTACATGTCGACTAGTGAGCAGTTTTGTCAAACTAGTAAGACAAAAACGTCAACTAGTGTGCCGAAAATGTCCATGATTAATTTAAATGTTATTCAGACTATACACAGAGTGGTCAAATCAAATCAAATCAATTTATTTTTGTATAGCGTCAAATCACAACAAAAGTTATCTCAAGACGCTTTATATATAGAGCAGGTCTATGACCGTACACCATAGTTTAGAGACCCAACAGGATCCACCAAGCGCACTGTGGCCAGGAAAAACTCCCCGATTACTGGGAAGAAACCTGGAGCAGAACCGGGCGCAGGGCGGGCGGCCATCTGCCGAGACCGGCTGGGGGGATAGATAGATAGAGTGAGAGAGAGAGAGAGAGAGAGATAGAGAAGCAGCCACAATAGCAGTCTAGCAGCTGTAATAGCTAATACAAGTAGGACTGATAACACAAAACCAATAGTGGTGGATGGAAAGAGTGATATAATACAACTATCGGAAAGCCAGCACTGTCCAGCATCTCTCCTCAGTACGTCCATGTGTATTGGTGTGGGACGTCCCTGCGATCGATGCCCGTGCGTTGGTTCCTGCAGCATCAGCATGCTTGCTGGGAGCTCTTGATGTCTTTGGCAGTGATTGAGAAGTGTTATTCTCCAGGCTGCCACATTGTCACTAGGTGTTGGAAATCCCTCGTTAGCATTGGTAGTCCCTCGTACAGACGTAGTTAATTAGGGATGGTAACAGTTGGTGTCAAGCAGGCACCGACGCGGCAGCAGATGCAGCCACAATACCGGAGACCACCAAGATCCAGGTGAAACCCTGCTCCAAGTGTACCCATGCTCCAGGTATAACCTCGCTCCCGGTGTGATCCCGCTCCAGGTATGACCTCACTCCAGGTGTGACCCCGCTCCACGGTTAGCTGCGAGACAAGGAGGCACAAGGACTCCCGGGAAGGAATGAAGTTAGTAACAACATGGACATGGGACATGAGTATATACAGAAGGAGAGGGGAGCTCAGTGTGTCATAGGAAGTTCCTTATGACAGTGTGTCATAGGAAGTCCCCCGGCAGTCTATGCCTATAGCAGCTTAAGTATAAGCATTATCAAAGAGGAAAGTCTTTAGCCTACTCTTAAATGTAGAGACGGTGTCTGCCTCCCGGACTGAAACTGGGAGCTGGTTCCAGAGAAGAGGAGCTTGATAGCTGAAGGCTCTGGCTCCCATTCTACTTTTGGAGACTCTAGGAACCTCAAGTAACCCTGCATTCTGTGAGCGCAGCGCTCTAGTGGGGTAGTAGGGTACTATGAGCTCTTTAAGATATGATGGGGCCTGACCGTTTAGCGCTTTGTAGGTGAGGAGGACGATTTTAAAATCTATTCTGGATTTTACAGGCAGCCAGTGCAGAGAAGCTAATACAGGCGTAATATGATCTCTTTTTCTAGTTCTAGTCAGTACACGTGCTGCAGCATTCTGGATCAACTGGAGAGTCTTAAGAGACTTATTGGAGCAGCCTGATAATAAGGAATTGCAGTAATCGAGTCTAGAGGTAACAAATGCATGGACTAATTTTTCTGCATCATTTTGACACAGGATGTGCCTGATCTTCGCAATGTTACGTAGATGAAAGAAGGCAGTCCGTGAGGTTTGTTTTATGTGAGAGTTAAAGGACATATCCTGGTCAAAGACAACTCCCAGATTCCTTACGGTGGTGCTGGAGGCCAGGGCAATGCCATCTAAAGTAACTATATCATTAGATAATTTGTTTCGGAGGTGCTCAGGGCCTAGTACAATAACTTCAGTTTTGTCTGAGTTTAACATCAGGAAATTGCAGGTCATCCAGGTTTTTATGTCCTTAAGGCATGCTTGAAGTTTAGTTAACTGGTTTGTTTCGTCTGGCTTGATTGATAGATATAATTGGGTATCATCTGCATAACAATGAAAGTTTATGGAGTGTTTTCTAATAACATTGCCTAAGGGAAGCATATATAAGGTAAATAGAATTGGTCCAAGTACAGAACCCTGTGGAACTCCGTGACTAACTTTGGCGTACATGGAGGACTCATCGTTGACATGTACAAACTGAGATCGATCTGATAAATAGGGCTTAAACCAACTTAGTGCAGTTCCTTTAATGCCAATTAAATGTTCCAATCTTTGTAATAGGATGTCATGGTCAATGGTGTCGAAAGCAGCACTGAGATCTAGCAAGACAAGTACAGAGACAAGTCCTTTGTCCGATGCCATTAGAAGGTCATTTGTAATTTTCACTAGTGCTGTCTCTGTGCTATGGTGCACTCTAAATCCTGACTGATAATCTTCGAATAAATGATTGTTCTGTAGAAAGTCACACAGCTGACTGGCAACTACTTTCTCGAGTATTTTGGAGGTAAAGGGAAGGTTAGATATAGGTCTATAGTTGGCTAGGACCTCTGGATCAAGAGTGGGCTTTTTAAGAAGAGGTTTAATTACAGCTACTTTAAAGGACTGTGGTACATAGCCTGTTAGTAAAGACACATTGATCATATCCAGTAAAGAGGTGCTAACTAGAGGTAAAACTTCTTTAAGCAGTCTAGTTGGAATAGGGTCTAGGAGACAGGTAGATGATTTAGATGAGGAGATCAGTGAGGTTAATTTGTGGAGATCAATAGGAGAAAAGCAGTCTAAATATATATCAGGTTGTACAGCTGTTTCTAAGGTTCCTAAGTTTGAGGATAAATTGGTGGAGGTAGAGGTACTAATGTGTTTTTGATACCTTCGCTTTTTTGCATTAAATCATACTGGGATGTTTGCTGAATTGATTGGATGTGGCACAGCCCTACCCAGAAAAGTTTCCACCTGACGCCACTGCTTATCAGTCAACTTTGAAGTTCAGTGGACGCTCCTGAAGGCAAAAACCCACTAACTGTTTATTGAGATCAGATAAGATTAGATGGTCATTGGTGTCCCCAAAGAGAAATTCATTTTGCTCAGGCTAGTAAACTAACAGACAATACAATCAATAGAGAATGTGTTTATGTGAAACATCAAATGTTTTTATACCTCCAAATGAAATACATTTTATAATGAATAAGCAGACGGGACAGGATTTATTTCAAATACATTGACAATGTACCAGTTTTAAGTGTTGAAGCCAGGCTGGGTAATCTTGGGAAACTAGCAATGACAAAAATGTTTCTAAAATCTTTACTAACCCCGCCTTTAATGTGGTGTATGCTCTGAAGAGACAGGGCATGGGCTCTGTGCAGCTTTAGTGGATAAACACATACTGTTGGTTATGGAAACTAAAGGTCCTTTTAAGGGCCACCCATTTCCTCAACATCAAGAGCTGTCTTCCTTTTATAATACTACACATTACATACACACACCACTGTTTACATATAAATCAAAATTAGAATCATATCTTTTTGTGTATGTTAGTGTTCATTAGGAGCATGTTTATATGTCACGCAACAAGAATAGAACAAAAAGATGGCAATGATCATGGGAGGCAAATTTTCTATTGCTCTAAGTTCTGCTAGCGGATTTGATTGTTGGGATTTCCAGTTGGTATGGATTTGGGGTTTCGGATATAGCAAGTAGGGACACTGGGTTGTGGTGGCAGTTTTATTGAGCACAATGAGAGAGAGATGTTGAATGTTGATGCTGCAACCCAACACTGATTAAAAAAAAGGAAATCAGACTGCTCTGTGTGATTTGAAGGAAGTGGAAAATGACTCCCCTTCTCTTTTGTACGGTACAAATCATGATTATTTAAGGAGTTAATTATCCATGAAATTATCTGGGGAAAAAAAGAAAAATCTTGACGATTGTTCAATTTTTAATTGTCTAATTTAGCCAAATTTGACTCAAAGCCTGGAAAAGAAGGTAAAACAGATTATTTTATTATATTAGATCCAACTTCATCATTGCATATAGTACAGGTAATGATACGATGCAGTTAACCAGAAACGCTGAAAGCCATCAAGTTCAGAATGATTAAAAGAGAAACATACAGAATACTCCATATAAATATAGAATAAATACTAAGGGGTAGATATTAATATACCAGATATGTACAGTATGAGCAGTATTTACAATGTGTAATAAATATGTTAAAATGTACATTAAGAAAAATATAAACATATGCAGCTCATACTAGTACTTCCAGTTTTCCAGTAATGTAATTTCATGTATTCAATGATCTGAAGATTGGACAAGAATGAAATAAAAGTATAGGCCCAAAAGTCCAGTGTTTCTTTAAGTTGCAAATGCTATATAAATAGTGCAAAGAAATAAATACCAAAATGGATGATCATGCACAGTAAGTACATCTATTGTATCCAGCATGCATGATATTTTTTTAACAGTCAATGATGACATAAAAATAAAAATCTATGGGACCAAGTTGATAGTGGACGACTGACAGGGACCATATATTACAGCACAAATAAACTGTATACTGCAATAACAGTAAAGTCAGCACCAGAGAACAATTCATATATTGCTTAATTGTAGATATTGCACTGTGGTTCGGCATGTTTTAAAAATGTATTTATAAAGCTTTAAGAACAGGAACATGTCTTTAGTTGTAGTGGGTGGCTCTTAAAAGAGCCTTTGTGTTGTTGGTTTAGCAGCAGCTTTACTTGGAGCTGGTGTATTTGGTCACAGCCTTGGTTCCCTCAGACACGGCGTGCTTTGCCAGCTCACCGGGCAGCAGCAGGCGGACAGCGGTCTGGATCTCCCTGGAAGTGATGGTGGAGCGCTTGTTGTAGTTAGCCAGACGGGAGGCCTCACCGGCGATGCGCTCAAAGATGTCGCCCACAAAGGAGTTCATGATGCCCATGGCTTTGGAGGAGATGCCGGTGTCTGGGTGGACCTGCTTCATCACCTTGTACACGTAGATGGCGTAGCTCTCCTTCCTGGACTTTCTCCTCTTCTTGCCGGTCTTGCTGGCGGTCTTGGTGACGGCTTTCTTTGAGCCCTTCTTGGGCGCTTTGACTGAGGGGGCGTCCGGCATGATTCGTAGTTCAGTTTTCTCTTGAGTCCACTGATATAATCCTTCTTCTTCTTCTTCTTTGGTGTTTATTGGCGGTTGGCAAACCATCTTAGAGGTGCATTACCGCCACCATCTGGACTGGAGTGTGCAACAGAAGATTGTGCAGAAACAAAATAGAACTAAAAAAAATAAATAAATAAATAAAATAAATAAAAAAATGATAATGAAAACTCTAGATTCTTTTAACTAAATCAGTTTTTCTCAAAAACTGAATAATTTCACTGTATATATTATCTGCTTTATTCCCCAATAGACCTGACACTGAAAAGTCGTGATGTTTTGCCTTCCTTAGTGTCTGAAAAAGGTGATTCCTCTGGATAGTGTAATTACTGCAGTGTATCAGTACGTGTTCAACAGTTTCTGACTGGTTACAGTGTGTACATTTCCCAGTTGGGTGTTTGCCTATTCGATATAATGTTTGATTAAGATCTGTATGTCCGATTCTTAGTCGAGTGATGATATTTTCTTCCCTTCTTTTCCAGCCCACCTTTCTCCCTGCTCCAACATGTTTCTGTATATTGTACATATGCCTTCCAGTTTCCTGATCATCCCAATACTCCTGCCATACTTTTTGTGCATAGTTCTTGATGAATGGTTTAGCCTCAGCTTTACTTAATGGAATTTGTAATTCTATATTCTTAATTCTTAGTGTTTGTTTGGCCAGAATGTCTACCTGCTCATTTCCTTCCACACCAACATGAGCAGGAACCCATATGAATCGTGTACCTGTGCCTTTTATTTCCATCCTATACATAATGAGAAATATTTCATTAATTAAATCCGTTCTGACTGATGATCTACCAGATCCTATGCTTGTGAGTGCTGAAAAACTGTCAGATGCAATAACGGTGTTTTTTATTTCCCTCTCCTCTATCCACTGCAGGGCCAATAATATTGCCAATATTTCTGTAGTATATACTGACACATAATTTGATACTCGTTTCTTGATGTATGTCTCACTCACCGGGATATAAACTGCTGCACCTGCACACCCTGTCTCAGGATCTTTGGAACCGTCTGTAAATAAGAACACGGAGTCTGAGAAGTGCTGATCCAAATAATTCTGGACTATGCGCCATGCTGGAATTTTCTTTGACTTCTCCTTCAATTCCTGCTGTATATTGAGGTCAACATTTGGTAATGGGAATAACCAGGGAGGAATGGAGGAAACTGAAACTGTAGAGCAATATTGGAATTGACATAACCCTATGTTTTCTGCCTTTGCATCACCTACCCACCCAAAGCTTATGAAGTTTGTTTCATTATGTTCCCAGCAGTCTATCAAAACACTTTTGGTAGGGTGAGTTTCATAATGCCCCTGAAGATTAACCCAGTATGCCAGCATTAATTTTATTCTTCTAATCCGTAGGGGCATTTCTCCCACTTCCACTTGCATTGCTGATACCGGAGATGTTCTGAATGATCCACTAATGATTCTCAAAGCCTGAGCTTGCAGTACATCTAATTTCTTGAGGTTTGATTCTGCTGCTGACATGTAAGCTACACACCCATAGTCAAGGACAGATCTCATGAGAGCCCAGTATATATGTTGTAAAGATGCTCTACTTGCTCCCCACTCCTGTCCTGTCAAACAACGCAGTATATTGATGACTTTTTTACATTTGCTCCTGATTTTATCTAAATGAATGTTCCATGTGAGCTTTTCATCAAACCAAATCCCCAGAAATCGAACAGCTTTGACTTGCTCCAGAGGTTGATCATACAGTTTTAGGGAAATGGGTGCGATTTTACGCCGTTTTAAGAAACAAATAACTTGTGTTTTTGCTACTGATAACTTGAATCCCCATTTGTTTGCCCATTTCTCCACCTCAGCTATTGCAGCTTGCATTTTCTT
This sequence comes from Sebastes fasciatus, assembly GCF_043250625.1. Lineage (NCBI taxonomy): Eukaryota > Metazoa > Chordata > Actinopteri > Perciformes > Sebastidae > Sebastes > Sebastes fasciatus. The sequence continues at coordinate 12,110,509 of NC_133798.1, read as the reverse complement.
ATTAACAAATGATACATTGCGGCCTCTTATCCAAAGAGCTCCGTCATCCGCGTACATAGACTTTCCTATATTTTGCTCAACCTGAGAAAATATATCATTGATCATTATATTGAATAATAACAGACTACATACACTACCTTGTGGAGTTCCATTATCTACTGTATATACATTTGAATATTCTACATCTACTCTTACCTGTATTTTCCTGTCAAATAAAAAGTCCTTCACCCAATTATATGCTCTACCACCAATTCCCAATGAATTCAATTTAATGAGTAACCCTTCTTTCCAGAGCATATCATATGCTTTTTCCACATCAAAGAAGATAGCTAATACTACTTCTTTGTTGGTCTGTGCTTTCCTGATGTCTGACTCTAAGCATAAGACAGAGTCCATAGTATTGCGACCCCTACAGAACCCACTTTGATGTGGAGATAAAAGAGCTTTACTTTCCAGGAAATATGTTAATCTCTCTGTAACCATTCGCTCCATAATTTTACATAAATGAGAGGTTAGGGCAATAGGTCTGTAACTATATGGATCTGATGGGTCTTTCCCTGGTTTTAGAATAGGCACTATTACGGCTTGTTTCCACACTGAAGGAAGTTGTCCAGTTTCCCAAACTCTGTTATACAGTCTTAAAACAGTGACCAGAGTGTTATCTGCCATGTTCTCTAACATTTTATAGCATACGCCATCTTTACCAGGTGTGGTCTGACGTGCACAAGTTATTGCTCTTCTCAATTCAAACATACTAAAAGGCAGGTCTATTGGATCTTCTGATGTCTCTTTTTTCTCTAATATTTTAGATTTCTCCAATAAAACTCTATTTCTACAGCGCCTGGCCTCATCTGTTAGGTTGTCGGAGCTGTGAACTTTCCTGAATGTTTGCGCCAGAAGTTCAGCCTTTTCTAGGTTGCTGACAGCCATTTTATCCCCATTATTCATCACTGGTAATTTATAACTCCTTCTGATCCCTCCCATTCTCCTGATCATGCCCCAGACATCTGAAAGCTGTACTTCTCTTCCTATACTGCTACAATATTGCCTCCAAAATGTGCGTTTTTGGGTTCTTATTGTTTTCCTTACTATTGCCTGTGCCCTTTTATACTGGATCAAAGCATCCTGTGAATGAAGTTTTTTGAGTTCCCTAAATGCTTTATTTCTATTTTTTATGGCTTTGCTACATTCGCTATTCCACCAAGGTACATTCTTAATACGTTTAGTTCCTGTACTCTTTGGGATTGTTTCCTCAGCAGACTGAATTATTTCATTAACTAGTTCACCATTAAATATGTTTACATCCATTTGATAATCTTCTTTAATTCCCTCACATCTCGTTGCACTTATCTCTTGGTAAGCAGCCCAATTAGCATTTTCCAACTTCCATCTAGGAATTTTCTTTCCCTTATCAAAATAAATTTTTACACCAACTTTAGTCACTACGGGGTAGTGATCGCTGCCCATTGTAGTATGCTTTATTACTTTCCATGTGCTTACACCTGCTAAAGTACTATTTACAAATGTTAGGTCAAGTGCTGCTTCTGTGTTTTGAGTGCAATTATACCGTGTTCCCTCCCCATTATTAATACACACCAAACAGTGATCATCTATAAATTCTTCTACAACTACACCATTAGCATCTGTGCTATTGCTCCCCCACAATGAATTATGTGAATTAAAATCCCCACACCATATTACATTATTTTGCAATGATCCCCCTACATCCTCCAATATACCTTGACTTAATTTCCCGCATGGATTATAAAAGTTAATTATATCTATATCACCTCTGTCAGTCCACACCTTAACAACAATTGATTCATGCTCAGTGTTTACATGCATTATCTTGTAACTCATTTCATTCTGTATGAATGTTGCAACTCCTCCACCATTACCAGATTCCCTATCCCTTCTAACTACAGAATATCCCTTTACAACAAAATCCCACTGTGGTTTCAACCATGTCTCTTGTATACATATTACATTCGGTTTATTTTGTAATTTATCAATGTACTTCTTAAACTCCTGTCCATTTGCTATTAAGCTTCTCGCATTCCATTGTAGCAGAATTAGCACCATTAAGAGGATCCAGCCCATGTTTGTGCGGATTGTGTATCTTCATTCAGAATGTCTCTAACTGTTTCCCATTGTAACCCATTTACTTCAAGGTACTTCTCAGCTGATCTTACAATTATTTTAATCCTTTCATTGCGACTTTTTGACTGTGCCGAACAGTTGATTATTTCTGCCATAAAGAGCACAAAGTCACTTTTTCTGACTAGCAGAGTTTCCTCCTTCAACTTATCGCATCCTGCACATTTTACAACATCTTCATTCACAGTGTTATTTTGCTTTGTCACCTTTATTCCTCCTGAAACCTTCTTTGCTGCCTCTGCATAGCTGATTCCCTGATACACCTTGACTCTCTGCACCTCTGCCGCTCTTTTGCTAACCTCACATCCACCGTACGCTGAGCTATGTTCTCCACCGCAATTGCAGCATTTCAGCTTTGCTCCCTGGGCACATTTGCCATACTCATGTTCTCCTCCACATCTTCCACACCTTTGGTGTCCTTTACACACAGCCGCCACATGTCCAAATCGTTGACACTTAAAGCATCTGAGTGGTGGGGGAATATACAGCCTGACATCATAGCACATATATCCAATGAAGATTTTTTCGGGAAGTTTTTCCTCCTCAAAAGTGATCAGCACTGAGAGACTGTCACTTTTAATGCCATTTCTGTTTGATTTCATGCGTTTGACTTCACTTATTTTTGCATTAGTTATGTTTGCTTTAACATCGTCATCTGTTACACTTACTGGGATCCCTGAGATGACTCCCTTGACTAGTTTTTTGTCACCAGCTAGGGAACATTGTACTTTTTTGCCATTTATTTAGTTCATCCTGATTGCTCTCCCTTGTTGTCCTCCATCCTTGCACATAATTAACAGTGATCCGTTTCTTAACACTTTAGGACTTTTTATTTCTCCGATTTCTTTACATATTGATCTGGTAAGTTGTATTGGATTCCACTCTCCAAAAGAAGCCCCTTCTTGCGCCAGTTTAATGATTACCTTATAATCATCTCTCCTCCTCTCTGTTACAGCTTCTCTGCCAACAGAATCACTATCATCCGATTTATTATTTGGATTCTTTTTACGTTTCTTTTTCCGAGCAATATCCCACTCTCCGTAGCTCCCGCCACCTACTTCCATCTCGCCTAACTCGCTTCCTGATCCGTCACTTCCCTCTGCCATCTTCTGTCCAGTCACAGCCCAGTGTTGCCAACCGCCTCTCCGCTCCTGGTTGAGGTTCTTAGCCGCAGACCTGATATAATCCTGAGCAGAGAGTTTGGGTCTTTCCCATTAGTGCTTTTATACGGCTTGACTCCTCGACTCCTCGACTCGCGTCTTAGTCCCGCCCCCGGGAGATGCGAGCGGAGGAGGCGAGGAAAAGACTCGAGGAGAGAGGAAACGAGTAAATATGTTTTTAGAGACATGAGACGTCGTTTCCTCTGAAGCGTCTCGTGAAGCGACGTCCGTTTCTGATGACAGCAGCAGCTGATAACAGCTGGATCAGCTGTCAGTTGGCTTCAACAGCTGTTTATGTCTGAACTGATCTAATAGTAATAAAGAAAGAGTTATCAGAGCAGCAGTGTTTCCTCTCTGTAGCCTGTTACCTGTTTAACAAACACCTGCACATGAATAACAGCTGCAGTCTGTATTTCTACTGTGGACTGAGTCCTGCTTAGAGAACCAGGAACCATCTCTACTGGCACAATATCTTTATATTATTTATTCATTATTAGCGTCTGTATTAATTTATATTCTGACAGTAGAAGTTATGTATTAGTCTGAATGTTTGAGGGGAAAGTGAAATGATATAACTCATATCAAACCCGACACTCAGGAATTATCAGCCTCATGTGACTGAATGGAAATGAGGATAAATTATGTAAAAGGTATAAAAGACATACCCTCCTTCTCTCTCTGACTTTAACTGGATACTTAATAAAAGTGAATGATCATAACAGATCATCAAAAGAAAACTCTAATAAATGAAGAAAGTTATTTTAAGTCTGTTCATTGTCAGCTTTTATAAACCCCTCTCAGTGTCAGACTCCTTCAGTGACGGTGTGTGAAGCAGAGAGACTGCAGGTCCTTCTGCTGCTGGAACACTTCACCATCAACATGATCCGTCTGCTGTTCACACCTACAGTTAACACAGGTTATAACTAGACGGTGAATCAGAAGACAACTAAAATATAAAACTGTTACTCTGTGATCCGTCTTCACTCTGGTATGAAACTCTACTGATGTTGATGTATCAGATCAGTCTGATCGGCGCAGCGTCCAATCAATAACTGATATCCAATAAGGGGGCGTGTCGGTCGGTGATAAACTTCCGTGCAGGAAACACTTGAGGATGCACTGGTGTATCCTCGCTCATAGCTCCTCCAGCAAGCCTCCTTGCTCCTCGCTCCTCGATGCGCATTTTATGAATTGGGACGTCCTTCAAGATGGAGGATTGAGATCGATTTCCGGGTCACAGCCGGAGGATCGAGGAGTGAGGAGTCGAGGAGGCGAAAAATGATGAAATGAGATGCAGCTTCTGTATTTATATCCACTCGATGCAGAGCTGACTGTGCTGTTGCTCGCACCTGATTCGTTGTTTCCTGACCGGTACTGCGCATGCGCCACATACAACAACATCACTTCACAAGATGATAGTTTAGAGTTTAGTTGATGGAAGTTTTTGGTTTTTGGTTTTTGGTTTTTGCTGACCAGTAGTGAGAAGAGTACTTTAGATCTTGTAGCCTTCTCAAATAAAAGTAGCAACACCACAGTATAGAAGTTATCTCTTACAAGTAAAAGTCCTGCAGTAAACATGTTACTTAAGTAAAAGTACAAAAGTATTGGCATCAAAATAAAGGCCTACAGAAAGTGCCAAAAGTAGAAGTAGCTACTGATTACGATGAATGGCCCATTTCAGGATGCGATGGCACTGGTTTGAAATGGTGGAGTTTACATTATTTCTCATTTGTTACACATACTAAATGTTTATAATAATATTAAATATAAATAATACATTTGTAGTAGCAGGAATGTCAACAGTCAGTGTACACAAGCAGCTGGAACAGCAAAGGAACATTTAAGTGCCTCCCTATGTATTATTTCAACAAATTACTTTTTGATTGCAGCGATCACTTTCACAAAACATTGTAGTTATTATTTCTATATTATGTGCCTGTTATTAAGATTGCTCTTATGAGTATAATATAGATAAGTTGCCTGAAATAAATGGTTTTATACATTATTTAGTGCTATTCTTTACTGGCTCCTTAGCTTTAGTGTTAGCTTTCTGATGTGGAGATTTGTAGTGCATTGGTCATGTTGTGCTGCCCACATTGAACTGGGTTTGAAACATTGTGATATTTATATTATTAAAGAAAAATGTGAAGACAACAAAAAACTGCATATTATATTATCCCCTCACACAGCTACAAAGCTCAATAATGTGTAACACGGGAAACACTTTTAAGATCAGATGGCTGTCCTGTGAGGTCTATTTATTTTTCCTACTTTTTGTAGGTTTCATCTGGGCCCAAGTATTTTTTAATCATTGTAATAAGTAAGTGAAAAGCCCTTGTTTATTTCTCCTCCTAGCTCCAAATATAATATTATGTTTATGTCTGCAGTTAATGTCAACAGTAAGAATTAACAGGTAATCGCTCTTTAAGGATGATGTGGGTGGCTCTTAAAAGAGCCTTTTTTATCGGTGTGTTTGTTCAGACTGAGAACAGCTCACTTCTTCTTGGGTGCTGCTTTCTTGGCTTTGGGTTTGGCAACCTTCTTAGCGGGAGCTTTCTTGACAGCAGGGGCGTTTTTGACCACCTTCTTGGGACTCTTGGTCACCTTGAGAGCCTTAGTCGCCTTCTTGGGGCTCTTGGCTGGTTTCTTGGGGCTCTTGGCTGCTTTCTTGGGGCTCTTGACAGCTTTCTTGGCCGCTGCGGGTTTCTTCGCCTTCTTCGGGGATTTCTTCGCGGCTACCGGCTTCTTCACCGTCTTGGCCGCTGCGGGCTTCTTGGCTTTAGGAGCGGCTTTCTTGGCTGGCTTCGGCTTCTCTGCAGCCTGCTTGCTGATCTTGAAGGAGCCGGAGGCCCCGGTCCCCTTGTGCTGGACCAGAGTCCCCTTAGCCACCAGGGTCTTGATGGCGGTCTTGACGCGGGCCTTGTTCTTGTCCACATCGTAGCCTCCGGCAGCCAGAGCCTTCTTGACGGCGGCCAGAGACACGCCGCTCCGCTCCTTGGATTCGGCCACAGCTTTAACGATGAGGTCTCTGACGCTGGGGCCAGTCTTCTTCGGTTTGGAGACCTTCTTCTTGGCTGCTTTGGCCGCCGGGGCGGCTTGAACTGGAGCTACTTCTTCTGCCATTTCCTCCTGAAGTTTAGTTCCTCTTCACGACAACACGAGAGTGAGACTGGACTGTTGAAGAGCTCGGAGCAGGGGGCTGCACTTAAACACACCATGAGAACCGTGGAGACTCAACCCAGCCCGTGGCTCCTCTGAGCATCTGAAAGCCGTGCCACTTGTGTTTTCTCTTCACTGATAAAACACTCAAAACATCATGTGGGAGAAGTGCTGAAGGCTGACAGTGAATGGAGCCGATAGCGGACTTGTGTGTCTTCATATTCAAGTCATGTAGAGCTCTGATGCTCTCTGCATTTTGTTTTTGGAGCCGCCAAACCTCACCTATCACCGCCGTGGCCAGCACTGCTCAGCGGCTTTTCTCACTCATTTCTCTCCTAAAATGATTTAAAATGCATCAGAGCTCCATCAAAAGACGTTTTCCAACTGGCCCACATGTTTGTTCAGGGACTCAATGTAAAAACAACCATCTGCTGTTGATGAGTGTTTAATAAAGTGAAGTTATTGTGGGAGCAGCAAACACACTGATGTTGGCCGAGGCTTATGGTGCAGTTTAGCCGAACTTCCTATCAGAGCTGCTCGCTGTGACTGTGAACATGTCCTCTGCTGAGGACTGATTTTAATATAAATAGTTAATAGTTTATATTAATGAAAACTAATCTACAAAATAAATGTCGCCTGTCTGGGATAGTAGTAAGTGGATTTAAATATTACAGTAACACAGTTTCACTGATACATACTGTATATGGGCCTTTCTACCGAATTGGTGCAAAGTCAGAGTTGTAAACATTTTGAAATTTGTATCTTTACTTCCCAAAACTTCATATATATATATATATATATATATATTGACTATATCTAGGGTACCAATATCTAATGAAAGTACAGTCAATTTTGGTATTGTATTTTCAGACTGGATTGGAATGTTTTTCTTCTCCCTAAATTTCTCACTACCTAAACATAGTAATACACTATCATAAAAAAGTTTTATATTAACCTAACCTTAAGATTGTGTTTCCATCCCTCCTCTAAAGAATATTTTTGCATATATTTCTAGAAAATTACAATTTTAACAATTTTTTATGTTCAATTCATAAGATTCATCAAAATCTAAATGCAATCTTTCTTTGTAAAATGCATAACGCTGATCATATTGATTTCAGATTGAAGGATTAATTAAATTAAACATACATTTAACCAATCAGTATCATAACATTTCAGTTGATAACTCAATATACCTTATTTTTTACAAAATACCCACAGTTTCGGTAGTGACTGCACTGTTCCGGTTGACCACAGTGTTTTGTTTGCAAGGTTATATCATATTCCCTCAACCTTATTGCTTAATAATAACTTTTAACATGCCTTATGCCTTGGAAATATTACAAACACAAATGTTTTATGAGCAATAGTATGCAATTTATTATTGAAGACAGAACAACTGTGGTCCAATTGCATCCAATGGTGCATAAGTTTATTTTTTAAAAAGAAGGGTTGTAGCAACTCATAATGTAATAACTGCGCATAATGTATTAATTTAAATGTAATAAAAGCTCATAATGTAATAATCAGCACATAATGTAATAAAACCTTGAGCGCACAATGTAATAACAGTTTTGTTAATAATGTAATAAGTTATTACATTATTTATTAAGTTATTACATTGTAAACTTAGCAAAAAAAAAAGTGAAAAATGTAATACACTCAGCGCATTAAGCAATCATTTTAAAAAAAGAGTACTCTCCTTGTCTTCTTAAAGCACAGGAACCCTCTAGTTTTACATGACACCAGTGGAGGAGTTAATTTAAAGCAACTGGACTTTGTCTGTTTAGTCAAGAGGACATTTTCATCAATCTGTTCCATATTGATGAAGCCTCTTGGATGTGAGACTACAAGATATCCAGTGATCTGGACCAATGAGAACCTTTACAGAGATGATTCTCATTATGCGAATTAACTGTTCCCCACATAATTATTCCAGTTACTGTAATTGTTAGCTTATCCAAGCAACAAATCATTTTAGGTAACAATCCTCAATGCAGTCCCTCAGACTGGACTCGATGCAGTCCCTCAGACTGCTCAGTGCAGTTCCTCAGACTGGACTCAGTCCCTCAGACTGGCCTCAATGTAGTCCCTCAGACTGGCCTCAATGCTGTATCTCATGCTAGCTTCACTGCAGTCCTTTAGACTGGCCTCAATGCAGCCACAGATCCTGATACTGTCCTTTATGTTGGCCCTTGTACAGGCCCTAGTATCAATACCCCTCATGCTGACCCTGACACTGTCTCAGTTGCTAGCCCTAACTCACCTTTAAATATACTGTCAACCATTATTGAGTTATGTCTCTCTGTTGACATGTCAATGCTGGGCACTTTCAATAGAGTTTAAGATTGTTCAGAGAGCTTTCCGTGTCATTTTCGCCACAAATATATATTCAGGATTCTTTAGCTGATAATTTGCAGCTTGAAAAAGACCAAAACTGCTGCATTAGCATTATGAGGCAGTACAAAGTAGCTGGACGCAGTAGTGGCCTTTCCTTGCACATCAAGCAGCTTTTTGGCAAAGATACCCGATGGATGAGGGCATGGACTGTGGTTCGACACATATCCTTTGGATGGTTCAAAATAAACATTAAGCTTTTTTCCCCCCTTAAATACTCTATTTTTTCAGTTTTATTTTCATTGTGTTTCTCTATACCGTAAAGGTTTTGAAACAGGGTTTTGAACCTAGAATTCCTAGTTGCAACATTTTGTGTGTTGTTCTTGCACAGATGTAATGCTATTTTTTCATTTTACTTGAAGGAGCAGTGTGTAGCATTTAGGGGGATCTATTGACAGAAATGATATATAATATTAATAAGTATGTTTTTTCTTTAATGCTATTTGATATAATCTTGGATTTCTACTAGATAGTGTTGATGAGATACTGAGCGGAATTTGATTTGAACAGGCCGACCAGGTAAGCCTCACTGGACTCCTGCAGAGCCATGACAGCGGAGCTCTGGAAGTGCAGGTCGGCTCTTTTAAGAGCCATCCACATCATCCTTACAGAGTGATTACCTGTTAATTGTTGCTGTTGACAATAACTGAAGACATAAACATAATATTATATTTGGAGCTAGGAGAAGAAAAAAACAAGGGCTTTTTACTTATTTATTAGAATGTTTAAAAAATACTTGGCCCAGATGAAACCTACAAATAGTATGAAAAATAAATAGACCTCACAGGACAGCCAGCCATCTGATCTTAAAAGTGTTTCCTGTGTTACATATTAGATAGCCTTGTAGCTGTGTGAGGGGATAATATAATATGCAATTCTTTGCTTCTTCACATTTCCCTTTTTTTTTTTTTTTTTTAAATATAAATATCACAATATTTCAAACCCAGTTGAATGTGAGAAGCACAACATGACCAATGCACTACAAATCTCCACATCAGATGGCTGACACTAAAACTAAGGACCAGTGAAGAATAGCACTAAATAAAGTATAAAACCATATATTTCAGGCACCTTATCTATAGTATACTAATAAGAGCAATCATAATAACTAAAATGTTTCGTGAAAGTGATCGCTGAAATCAAAAAGTGATTTGCTGAAATAATACATAGGGAGGCACTTAAATGTTCCATTGCTGTTCCGGCTGCTTGTGTACACTGACTGTTGACATTCCTGCTACCACAAATGTATTATTTATATTTAATATTATTATAAACATTTAGCATGTGTAACAAATGAGAAATAATGTAAACTCCACCATTTCAAACCAGTGCCATCGCATCCTGAAATGGGCCATTCTGCATAATCAGTAGCTACTTCTACTTTTGGCACTTTCTGTAGGCCTTTATTTTGATGCCAATACTTTTGTACTTTTACTTAAGTAACATGTTTACTGCAGGACTTTTACTTGTAAGAGAGAACTTCTATACTGTGGTTTTGCTACTTTTATTAGAGAAGGCTACAAGATCTAAAGTACTCTTCTCACTACTGGTCAGCACCAAAAACTTCCATCAACTAAACTCTAAACTATCATCTTGTGAAGTGATGTTGTTGAATGTGGCGCATGCGCAGTACCGGTCAGGAATAAACCAAGCAGGTGCGAGCAACAGCACAGTCAGCTCTGCATCGAGTGGATATAAATACAGACTCTCTGCTCAGGATTTTATCAGTGGACTCAAGAGAAAACTGAACTACTAATCATGCCGGAAGCCGCCTCCGTCAAAGCGCCCAAGAAGGGCTCAAAGAAAGCCGTCACCAAGACCGCCAGCAAGACCGGCAAGAAGAGGAGAAAGTCCAGGAAGGAGAGCTACGCCATCTACGTGTACAAGGTGATGAAGCAGGTCCACCCAGACACCGGCATCTCCTCCAAAGCCATGGGCATCATGAACTCCTTTGTGGGCGACATCTTTGAGCGCATCGCCGGTGAGGCCTCCCGTCTGGCTCACTACAACAAGCGCTCCACCATCACTTCCAGGGAGATCCAGACCGCTGTCCGCCTGCTGCTGCCCGGTGAGCTGGCAAAGCACGCCGTGTCTGAGGGAACCAAGGCTGTGACCAAGTACACCAGCTCCAAGTAAAGCTGCTGCTAAACCAACAACACAAAGGCTCTTTTAAGAGCCACCCACTACAACTAAAGACATGTTCCTGTTCTTAAAGCTTTATAAATACATTTTAAAAACATGTTGAACCACAGTGCAATATCTACAATTAAGCAATATATGAATTGTTCTCTGGTGCTGACTTTACTGTTATTGCAGTATACAGTTTATTTGTGCTGTAATATATGGTCCCTGTCAGTCGTCCACTATCAACTTGATCCCATAGATTTTTATTTTTATGTCATTGACTGTTAAAAAAATATCATGCATGCTGGATACAATAGATATACTTACTGTGCATGATCATCCATTTTGGTATTTATTTCTTTGCACTATTTATATAGCATTTGCAACTTAAAGAAACACTGGACTTTTGGGCCTATACTTTTATTTCATTCTTGTTAAATCTTCAGATCATTGAATACATGAAATTACATTACTGCAAAACTGGAAGTACTAGTATGAGCTGCATATGTTTATATTTTTCTTACTGTACATTTTAGCATATTTATTACACATTGTAAATACTGCTCATACTGTACATATCTGGTATATTAATATCTACCCCTTAGTGTTTATTCTATATTTATATGGAGTATTCTGTATGTTTCTCTTTTAATCACTCTGAACTTTACAGCTTTCAGCACTTTTCATTAACTGCATTGTATCATTACCTGTACTATATGCAATGATGAAGTTGGATCTACTATAATAAAATAAATCTGTTTTACCTTCTTTTCCAGGCTTTTGAGTCAAATTTTGCTAAATTAAACAATTAAAAATTTAACAATCGTTCAAGATTTTCTTTTTTTCCCCAGATAATTTCATGGATAATTAACTCCTTAAATAATCATGATTTGTACAGTACAAAGGAGAAGGGGAGTCATTTTCCACTTCCTTCAAATCACACAGAGCAGTCTGATTTCCTTTTTTTAATCAGTGTTGGGTTGCAGCACCAATATTCAACATCTCTCTCTCATTGTGCTCAATAAAACTGCCACCACAACCCAGTGTCCCCACTTGCTATAACCGAAGCCCCAAATCCATACCAACTGGAAATCCCAACAATCAAATCCGCTAACAGAACTTAGAGCAATAGAAAATGTTCTCCTTTGATCAACGTTTCCATCTTTTTGTTCTATTCTTGTTGCGTGACATATAAACATGCTCCTAATGAACACTAACATACACAAAAAGATATGATTCTAATTCTGATTTATATGTAAACAGTGGTGTGTGTATGTAATGTGTAGTATTATAAAAGGAAGACAGCTCTTTATGTTGAGGAAATGGGTGGCCCTTAAAAGGACCTTTAGTTTCCATAACCAACAGTATGTGTTTATCCACTAAAGCTGCACAGAGCCCATGCCCTGTCTCTTCAGAGCATACACCACATTAAAGGCGGGGTTGCTAAAGATTTTAGAAACATTTTTGTCATTGCTAGTTTCCCAAGATTGCCCAGCCTGCCTTCAACTGTTAAAACTGGTACATTGTCAATGTATTTGAAATAAATCCTGTCCCCTCTGCTTATTCATTATAGAATATATTTCATTTGGAGGTATAAAAACATTTGATGATTCACATAAACACATTCTCTATTGATTGTATTGTCTGTTAGTTTACTAGCCAAAGCAAAATGAATTTCTCTTTGGGGACACAAATGACCATCTAATCTTATCTGATCTAAATAAACAGTTAGTGGGTTTTTGCCTTCAGGAGCGTCCACTGAACTTCAAAGTTGACTGATAAGCAGTGGCGGCAGGTGGACATATTTCTGGGTAGGGCTGTGCCACATCCAATCAATTCAGCAAACATCAGAGTATGATTTAATGCAAAAAAGCGAAGGTATCAAAAACACATTACTACTTTGCAGTTTAATAATCAACAATGATTTTATTCCAACAGGAGCAGTAAAGAATGCTTAGAAAAACCTCTACCAATCTGTGTATAGTCTGAATAACAGTTAAATTAATCGTTGACATTTTTGGCACACTGGTTAACGTTTTTGTCTTACTAGTTCGACAAAACTGCTCACTAGTCGACATGTGAGCGTGATTAGTTAACTAGTGAAGTACTGCAACTGTCATACACGTTAACTAGTGAAATTTTGTCACATCACTAGTTAACTAGTCAAGCACACATGTCAAACTAGTAAGACGAAAACGTCAACTAGTGCACCGGAAATGTCGACTAGTGCAACAAAAAGTTCAACATGTTAAACAAATGTATCACTAGTCACGCACAGTCGCACACTAGTGCTGAGCAAGGCTCAACTAGGTAAAGAAAAGGTCCGACGTGTAAGAAAGATTTGCAACATGTTCGGTCAAAGTCTTTACATGTTTGGCACAAAGTCCAACTAGTGAGACAAAATGCCTTCCACTAGTTAACTAGGAATATATCAGTACACTAGTAAACTAGTAAGGTAAAAAAATACCCTCACTAGTGCAACTAGTGGACCTTTTTTCCCTTACTAGTTAACTAGTAAACATTTTGAGCCTCACTAGTTAACTAGTAAGGTCAAAAAGGCTTTAACTAGTTAATTAGTGAGCATTTTGACCCTCACATGTAAGGTGCAACATGCAGCCACTAGTTAACTAGTTACAATTCCTCAGGTCAACATGTTAACTAGTGCACAACATGCAAATGAGGCAAGAGGGGTAATGACAAAATCCTGAGTCCTGATTGGTTTGTATTTTTTTATTTTGAACTGGAATGCCAATAGAAAGCCTCAGAGTATGCTCCTCCTTTTTTTTTTTTTTTTAAAGACTTAATTAAATTTTTACAAGTTTACAGGAATTTAGTGAATATACATAGGATGTGACATGGATTACAATAATAGAAGAATACAAAAAAGAAAAGACAGTTATGCAAATAAAGTGCTATGTGGAGAAATCTTTGATTGTCCGTTAAAAGTGCCTCCTTGAGCGCACAAGGTTAGAGGTCAAATGAGAAAGGCCGGAACCGGAAGGACCGGGCTCTGGGGCATGGGTAACATCACAATATACAGGGTAACATCACAATGTTCAGGGTAAACATCACAATGTACAGGGTATCAGAAGTCCAGTTGGCTCCATGGGAGGATCTGGTTCTTGTCTAAGGTTCTCCTCCTTCTGAGGTCAGTCAGTATTTGCTTCACAACGGTTTCGCTGTCGATCACAGTCTGTTCCAAGACCATGACGCACCTTGTTTTCCATAGCTTGAAGCAAGTGATGCTAATAATTAGTTGTGAAAGTTCTTTTTGTTTTACAGACATCTTTTCATCAACAAAACCATACATCACAGATTTATAACCGACTTCATGAGCCAGGCCGAGGCCTTGGAGCATGGACCAGACCTCCTGAGCTCTGTAAGTCCATGAGCAGGTGTTGCTGCGTCTCGTCTTCGTTACAATAAATCATGGGACATGTTTTTGTAGTAACGTAACAACTCCATGAGACAACAGCTCTTACCGCAAGTCTGTTAACAGATATCAGCCACCGCACATCTCGAATGCTCTCTGAGAGGTTTTTAGTTTTCAATGTTTTAATTACTTCAGTACTTTCAGTGTCAGTTAAATATTTATGTTTTATTAGGCCACCATATTTAGAATCTTTATTTTTTTGAATATCATTTTACTTGGTAAGCCATTCCAGTCAATCTGCAAATCTTGGTATTGTGAGATGAAGTCTCCATATATCAATTTATAATCAGGGCCTTGTCTGGCTCTACCTCTCCTCTTTCTCCACATGGAGACATCTCCAACCCAGAGAGCCTTCCTGCAGATGGCAGCAGAGACATTTTTAATAAAAGCTATATGCAGTCTACTCCCCAGCTCAACAGCTCCTAACCCCCCGTATTCTTTGCTTTTAAACATTAGTTCTCTTTTAGTTACTTCCCTGGTTGTACCCCAGATTAAATTAACACACTGTTTATTTTATTTAATTATCATTTTGTTGGATGGAGGGAAGATGTTGGCTAGGAAGAGGAGTTTGGATAGGATGGAGGTTTTGACGATGTTAACTCTTGTTTTATAATTAGTGCTCTTGTTTTCCCATTTTTTCACCTCTTCTTTGATGTCACATAGTTTGTTTTCCCAGTTTTTTTCACTACATTCTCTATTACAAAAGGATACGCCCAGTATTTTAATTTCTTGATTAACTTTGATGTTAATATTTTGTCTGTCCCTCTCAGCTCCGATCCAAACTCCCTCAGTTTTATTATGATTTAATTTGGCGCCAGATGCAAGTTCATATAGAGACAGATTATTAGTTAAAGCATCCATCTCTAACTGGTTTTTAATAACAACAGTTATGTCATCTGCGTACGCTATGGATGTAGTTTTGGGCATGTGCCCCGCCCTTGTACCGGAGATTAAACTGTCTGAGTTGATTTTCTTGATTAAGGGGCTTATGGCTAGGATGTACAAAGCGGGGCTCAGAGGGCAGCCCTGCTTTACACCTCTCTCCACTTCAAAGGGGTCAGTTAAAACACCGTTTACATTTATACAAATATTTGATTTGGTGTACAGGCATTTAACCATTTCAATGAATGTCTCAGGAAAGCCATATGATTTCATCACGGCCCAGAGGTAGTCTCTGGAGACGTAATCGAAGGCCTTCTTTTGATCAAGGCTGACTATGTAGAAACCTTTTTTGTCTGGTTTGTGTATGATTTCTCTAAGTATACTTAGATTATCCCACATTAAACGACCTTTGATAGCACAGGTTTGTTCTTTATCTATTATTTTATCTAATATATCATTTAATCTATTCATAATTATTTTAGCTAATATTTTATAGTCGGTATTCATTATAGTTATATGCCTGTAATTATCGAGATCCGAGTCGTCACCCTTTTTATATATTAAACATAAAACTCCTTGATAGAAGGAGTCCCCCATACATGCACTTTTCAGACCTTCGTTAAACATGGAGGTGAGGAGGTTTACCACATCATCCATGTACAACTGGTAGAACTCTGTGGGCAGCCCATCTGGGCCAGGACTTTTACCAGTGTTCATCTGTTGGATGGCCTCCATCACCTCCTCTCTCCTGATCTCTCCAGTCAGACCAGTGTAGTCTGACGAGCTGTATTTCGGGACTGATTCTAATAACATTTTAATACAACCTACATCAACATCAATATTTTTATATGCGTCAATACATTGTTCTCTGATCACCTCTCTTTTCTGTTTTTCAGTGTACGGATTCACTGTTTTTATTTTTTATATATTTTATAAATTTACTTTGAGTTCGTTTTTGTCCTGATTTGATAGCATGGATCAAGTTTCCTCTGTTATCCACTTCTGATTGTTTATAAATACTATATAATAATTCATGATTAAAACTATCTATTTGTGTTTTTATACTTGACATGAGGTCTTCATCGGTTTTAGATTTTTGTTTCTTATGTTTTAATAATATATATTGATTCATTAGTGTGTCATATTTTATATTTTTTGCCTTATTTAACTCTCTACATTTAAATTTAAAGAAGTCTTTTATTCTATATTTTAATATTTCCCATAATTTAATATCCGATTTTGTAATAATATTTAGTTGTATAATTTTGTGTATTTCCTGTTTCATTTCTGTCAATACATTGGTGTCTTTGAGGCACTGTGAGTTGAGCTTCCAGAAGCCTCTTTTTTCGGAGGCTCTGGAAGTCACGGAAATTTTAACTAAAAGGTGATCAGAGAGGTCGTTAAGCGCCGTGGCATACCCATTTACATTAAAATCTGATGAAACATATATTCGGTCGATTCTTGTTTTTGTTTTTTTATCAAACCGTGTGAACTCGTTCCCGAATGGATTAAAAGCTCTACCTACATCAGTCAATTTGGCCTACACACAGATTCTTTTAAAAGTCTCCCTTCGGAGCTTAATTTAAAATCATTGGGACCACACCTGTCGTTTTCCTCCGTTATTGTATTAAAATCTCCACACAGAATAATTTTAAAACCGATGGTGAGCAGCTCTCTGAGTCTTTTAAATAGGCAGATTTTTTTTGCTTTACCAGGGGCAGTGTATACATTAATGATTCTGTATTTCTCCCCTCTATACATACAGTCCAGCATTAAAAGTCTCCCTGGGATGAGGTCTCTTCTTTTTAGAACAGTCACATCAAAATGTTTTAAAAAAATACACCTACTCCGTCTGCTCTGTTTTCGCCAATAGATATAAAAGCCTTACCTTTGTTCCAAAGTTTACATACGTTCTCTGAGTCCTCGATGCTGTTGAGTCTGAGCTCTTGTGTGCACATAATATCGAAATCGGTTTTCAATAAAAAAATATATTTTTTTCTCTAAAAGCTTGGGACTGCACCCCACGAGCATTCCAGGTAGCGATTTTAAGAAAGCACATAGTGGAGTGGTGGGGAGCTAGGGTGTGGGCTTATCGTCTAGCCGTTTTTCTTTATTTTGGTTTGTGAAATTAGATGGTCTTTTTTTTGTTGTTGTTAATTGGAGTGGTGCTTCGTGCTGTGGCTTGGGTGCAGGGAACTCGGGTGTGGGGGAAAAGGAGTCGGAGGTGTCTGGGTTAGAGGGGGACTGGAGGGGGGTGCTGCTGGTTCGCTGGCCAGCCGTTAGACCCGGTGAGCTAAAATCAGAGCTCGGGCTCTCACTCGCACTCTCGTACTCTCGATCGTCGCTACTTTCGACATCGCTCTCGATCAGCAATCTCTCCTCCCCTGACAGGGAGGAGAGATCATCCGAAAGAGCTAAGGGGGGGTGCTCAGCTGTAGGTGGAGGGTCGCGTAGGCTCGCTGGGGAGCAAGAGGCTCAGCACTGGCCTGTCGTAGGGGGAGAGGAGCTTCTCCCGGCTGAGAGGCAGAGGGCTGACGGTCTCTGAGGGCTGGCTGGTTGTAGGTCTGTTGTAGAGTGGGAGGATGATGGCCAGACTGCTGTCTAGCATCTGGTGGAGGGCCAGGCTGTCTTCGGGAGTTGGTGGCTGGAGGGCCAGAGTGCTGCTGGAGGGCTGGCGGTGGACCAGGCTGCTTCTGCTGCTGCTGGGGGGCTGGCGGAGGGCCAGGCTGCTGCTGCTGTTGTTGCTGCTGGAGGTCTGGCGGAGGGCCAGGCTGCTTCTGCTGTTGTGCCCTGAATAGGGGAATATTTGTAGTGAGACTCGTGACACGATGCCTACTCTCTGGCAGTCTCATGATAATCTTTAATTCACTTAAACAATATTAACAGTGACATAAATTCTTATAATTTATAATGTTTTGCATTTATGTGAATTTCGTTTTCACACTAGATCAAATTAACAATATTATTTTCCTCTATTACTTAACACTTCTTTAGATAAACAAACAAATTCACATCTGTCACTTTCTTAAACAGGATAAATTCAATATAACAGTTTAAATATTACTGCAAACAAGTCTATAAATCAATAAACATTAAATATCTAAGCAAAAATAATTAAACAAAAATATCTTATAACACATAAATTACTCTAAATTTCCTGTCAATTTCTTGTCTTAAACAATCACTTTATAATTAACACACAAATACATCCTCTTTACGTTTAAACACACATATACACTTCACTGGCTCATACTATGTCCTCACACATACACACGCGCTGAGTCGCGCTGCACTGCCATCGCGTGGCGCTATTAAAGCGGCAGATCAGACAGAGCTAACTAGCCTGAACCAGTGTTTGACTTCACGCTCGAACAATGCCAATAAAACGTACAAAACACTCGACATTAGGTTAGCATATTAATAAAACAGAACTCAACAACTTAGTAAACATATCTGACAGTTTGAGTATGAAATATTTATTTCTGTACCTGAATAGGGGAATATTTGTAGTGAGGCTCGTGACATGATGCCTACTCTCTGGCAGTCTCATGCAAATGACGCACCATAGTCGCGAGCTTCCCCTTCAGGCCTCGGCGGGTATCACTAATCAATCTCAGAACAGACTTAACAGGTAGATCACAGATGGACAGGAAGATATTCTGACATTTAAAGAGGTTTTAACCATAATAATGTTTTTAAAGTGTTTTTAATCTTTTTAAGAAGACTTTGTTTTCAACACTCAAACCTTTTAAATATTTTTAACCCTTCATGGATTTCAGTTGTTTTAACGACCCATTTAACAATGAATTAATCTTTTATGTCACTATAACTGTTTTTATTACTAGAAGTTTATTTATAGCTGATCAGCTTTCTTCAATCAAATTCTACCTATCACACTGCTGCTGGAGGGCTGGCGGAGGGCCAGGATGCTGCTGCTGCTGCTGCTGCTGGAGGGATGGCGGAGGGCTAGGCTGCTTCTGGAGGGGTGGCGGAGGGTCATGATTCTGCGAGGCTGAGGAAGGACCGGGATGCTGTTGTAATCTCGACTTGTTTGAGTATGAGGCTGGGCAGTTGAAGAATGTGTGGCCTTTTTTGCCACACAGGCTGCACTGACTCTCCTCGGTGCAGTCCTTGGCCTTGTGTCCCAGACCACCACATCTCCAACACTTAACCGAAGGACACTACTTCACCTGGTGGTCTGCAGAGTGGCAGATGAAGCAGCTGATTGTCTGTCCAGGGTATATGATGCGTCCGTTGTACGGACCCAGGGAGATGGAGTTTGGGATGGAGATAAACTCTCCGTTAGCATCTTTTCTTATTTTAACTTTGTACCTGCGGACCCCGTACCAAATACCGAATCTGTCCACCGGTTTGTTGGTGTGCAAGATGTCGCAATATCTGCGTAGGTACAACTCAATGTCATGATCTGGCACCCTACCGGTCCAGAATTTAACGACTAATGTTGTGGAGTCCATTTGAATGGACGATTCAAGAGACCAGTCTTTCCATTTGGGGTCCGTTTTTTTGGAGGTTTGTATATCCAGGAACCGTCTGAGGGGGGCTTCCTGGAGGAAACATAGTTCAAAATCTCTTTTGTTTGGCAGAGCGATGAATGAGTACACGTCTGAGGTGTTAATCCAGCAGGAATCGAAAAGAAGTGTTTCACCAACATAGTCACGGCTCGGAGGATCACCGTCTCCGGTGAATCTCAGCCGAACCCAAAATTGACCGAACTTTGTCGCATATTGTAGAGGGCGACTGGCGAGGGGGGGCATGGTGGCCAGCTGCCCAGCCGGGCGCTGTGGCGGAAGAGAGCACAGCGATGCTGTTCTCCTTTTCCGATATTTCAATATATATCAATATTATATAAAGACCAATATTAATATATATTAAGAATATCAAAAGCCGCCGGTCTAATAAAAAGTGTTGCTCCGACACCCAGAAAGCTCCTTTATATGTCCTTAGAGCGAGACCTGCTGACAGACCAACCAGAGAAGAGGCTTCCAGCAGAGCAGCAGAGGGCGGCCCGCTCTGAATGTTGGCGGATACTTTGAAAGGATTTCCCACCAATCAGCACCGTAGCTTCGGGTGGTGGGTCGCTCCTCTGGGTGGTGCTGAGCTCCAGGAGGAGCCCCTCACCAATCAGGAGCCGGAGGTCTGAAGCAGCGTCACCATTTCACAGTTTAAGAGCAGCGTGTCTCTTCATTGGAGCTACTACATCTCCTGATCAGAGAAAGAAGAAGTCATGGCAAGAACCAAGCAGACCGCTTGTAATGGTACGTGTCCACAGGCTCCGTGCTTTCCACGCTCCCCATTCATTGTCTATGCAAGCAGCCGCGCAATGCATTCCGGTAGCGTGGCGTCGCGATTCGAGAGACTAGGCGTGCAGGAAGCCCGCTCCTCATTTGCATAAAGTTGAAGTCCTGGCTACTTTATGCAAATCACGGGCGTCCGACGCGACTCGCCGCCTCTCGAAACTCCCGAAGATCTTTTAAAATAAACGTTGTCGATCCAAAATAAAGACATATTCAGCAACTGCATGGCTTATTTCTCGCCTCAAATGTTTTCAGAAACACATTTCGGTGAACTATTTTCGTGAAATAAGAGAAGAAAGTTTCCAAACGAGCCTCCATACTGGTTCCGGTTTGAAGCAGCAGCCAACAGCGGGAAAGCATTCGTCTAATCAGGAGCCGAGTGCCTTGTTTCTAGGGACAGCCCACCAAGCGTCCAATGTTGGGAAGCGTTGCGTCGCCTCGCGATAAAAAACGTCCCTGTGGACACGTACCATAAGTCTACCGGAGGCAAAGCCCACAGGAAGCAGCTGGCCACCAAGGCTGCCCGTAAGAGCGCCCCGGCCACCGGCGGCGTGAAGAAGCCTCACCGTTACAGGCCCGGTACCGTGGCTCTGAGAGAGATCCGTCGCTACCAGAAATCCACGGAGCTGCTGATCCGCAAGCTGCCCTTCCAGCGCCTGGTGAGAGAAATCGCTCAGGATTTCAAGACCGACCTGCGCTTCCAGAGCTCCGCTGTCATGGCTCTGCAGGAGTCCAGTGAGGCTTACCTGGTCGGCCTGTTCGAGGACACCAACCTGTGCGCCATCCACGCCAAGAGGGTCACCATCATGCCCAAAGACATCCAGCTGGCCCGTCGCATCCGCGGAGAGCGAGCTTAAACTGTCTGCTGCTCCACAAACCACAACGGCTCTTTTAAGAGCCACCTCACTCTTCACTGAAGGGCTCATTCCTCTACTGGCAACACACGTTTTACCAGCAATGACAACACATCAATAATATCTTTAATATACTCTGCAGGCTACTCTCTGTGCCTGAATATGAGAACAAACAGGAAAATATCACTGATATGTTTTGACTCTAAAATTAAAAATGAGAGCTAAATCACTTTTGAATGTAGGTCATGTATATTAAAATACAAGTAGGGATCAAATCTAGCCTCAAGAAAGCTGTAGAAGGACTTGTGTTGTAAAATAGAGAATTTTTCATCACTATCAATTAACCTTACTTTACCTTACATTTAACATGTTATGTTACTTTTATTCCATTTCCTGTCAACAGCTTCTGATTTGTCATTGCTGAACATATTTGGGCAGGTCAACCACTCCTCTCCACCCTGCTGCAGCAGCACTGAATCATAGTTGTTAAAGACATTAATAAACACTTAAAATGTCCTCTTAGCTTCTAAAGTGTGTACTAAAAATTAAAGTGTGTACATACCGCTTCTTAATGCTAGGGGTGTCTAACCCACATTATGTTGCAGGTCCATCATGGTACTGCATGGCTGGTTTTTGCTTGTTCCTTCTTTTGAACATTTTGTTTTGTGACATTGCCCTCTAATCCTAATTTCATAAGTAATAATGCATTTCAACTCATTTCACCTCAATATTTATTTTTGCTGTTTTCTTCTGCATTAAATACACAAAGGAAGGGAGGGAGATGTATGACATAAACAGCATTGCACATGCATTTACTCATTGTAATCATTCTTATCAACTCAAAGCCAGAACAGAACAGAGTGAGTCTTAAGGATAATCGTCACTGTTGGACGTGTTAAAAGGCAGCTGATGAACACTTTATGGAGGTGTCTAAATGCAGATACAGAGTGGATCCACACTGCTCTGATGATTGTGAAAAATAATTACACCTACAGGAACTTTATATGAGAGCTTCAGTCTCTAGAGACTCTCAGGCCTAAACTCAAATAGTTGAATGGAGATATTCAATTCAAACTTTATTACAGACACACAGGAGGGTCCATAGCGATAAGAGAAAAAATAAGAAAGGACACAAACAGTTGACTGACACTATGCCATCTGGGAACCCAAAGCAACAACCTCATTGCATCATTGTAATCAACTATGAGCCTTTGCATACTACTTTTCTTGTAGCTACACCAAAGATGAGCTGTATACAAAGGTGCGCAGAAAGCTATAAATAATGAACATTTTACATTTACAGAAAGCATACTGAATTTACGAGCAACATATTTGCCTGAGCATATTGTTTTCAGCACTGTCGATAGATATCTCTGTCATCATTTCAATCATCAACATAAAGAGCTGACTTCCTGTTAAAATGTTATAACCAACCGTTACCATTCAAATCATTATAAAGGTAATTATAGTGTCATGTTTTCTGTTATTGTTCAACAGGGGCAAGCTAAAAAGATGGCAATGTTGAGTGGTATTTTATTTTCTCTGCATGTCATGAGAGGAATATCACTCAAGTGAAATACAGGAAGAACTAATTTCTTATCTTCTCTACTTCTGACTATCATGGCATTACTCTTTTTTTGCATTAAATTTGATGTCATTGTCTTTGCCGTACTGTGAGCACATCTTCCCAGCCCAGCACTATATGGACTGAGAATTACCAGGTCATCAGCATACACAAGGTGAATAAGGTGATAGGCCATCCATATACACATTGAACAAAATAGGAGACAAAATGCCACCTTGCCAGACACCATTATTTACATGAAACAGGGCAGATACAACATTGCTCCATTTAACCTGCATTATCTGATGTGGATACCAGAAGACTGGTATTCTAAGTATACACTTTGAAACACCTCTGGCAACAGTTTCAGGAATAATTTTTCATGATTAACTCTGTCAAAGCATATAAAGACGGTGGAGTTTTGGCTTCCATATTTAGCAACTATTTCCTTTAGGGCATAAATACACATATTAGTGCCATGTTTCCTTTTAAAGCCAAACTGGTGATCAGTGGTGAGAAAAAAACATTTCCAACCATTCTAGCAGGATTCTTTCCAGCACTTCAGAGAGAATACCAGAGAGGGCAATAGGTCTATAATTATCCATGCTATTTAATTTACCAGCCTTGTCCTTAATAAGAGTCACTAACAATACAGAGGTGTTAGAATCTGGAAGGACACCATTAAACACCAGTAAAGCACATTGACAACAAAGCTTAGGACTGGCATGTTTTAGAAGTTCTGCAGTGATATGATCCATACCACAGGCCTTGTTATCATCGAGCATCATAATGGCATCATAGACATCATCTGACCTGACTGCCATGTTTTCAGAGAGATCAATATTTTCAACTACAACTTCATTACTTTTAACACAGTTGAATAAATTACAATAATGCTCACGCCACATCTCGACTATTTTGTCTGGACCACATGCACCTTCAATGTTGAATGATCATAACTCTGACCTCTTTCCAGAAATCATAATGGTTATTAATCTGCAGCTTCCTAGCAAGTGAATATGCTCTCATTGTGTTCTCGTATCTTTTTAATAAGACAAAGTGCATCTTTAAATCTTGCAAGTTTTTTTCTGTTCAAGCAATGACCCCTGCCTAGGCCTTTCTGATTCTGACCAGTTTAAAAGCTTCTCTCGCTACAGCATGTTTGACAGCCACAAAATCATTCCATCCAGGTTTAATGTTATCCACCTTGTTCTCATGTTTACAAAAGGGCTTACTAGAGGCGTTAAGAGCCGTCGCAATATTGTCATACATGGCACACAGTTCTATCCCATGTTGAGGGCTTTTACAGTTCATATTATGACAGGTTAGAGCTTCCCTAGGCTGTTCAATATTATTTAACAAGATGTCAGAACAGAATAAAGTCTGAATAATAAGTAATCTACCCAATTGTTTCACTTTTGCTTGCCTAAAAGCAACTAGTCTTACAGGAGACATGCTGTCCCTAATTCATGCTGTTGTTCAGTAGGTGGCGCTGATGCACCAAAGAGTTTAATCATCAACCTTCATCAGAAGAAGAAGAAGAAGAGCTCCGCCTCTGTCTTCTATCACGTCCTCAGACAGGATTTAAATAGCTGTGAAGCAGCAGACCAGAGTTTACTGTTGAGTAGAAAGACATTGATCAGCAACGATGAGTGGAAGAGGCAAAGGAGGAAAAGGACTCGGTAAAGGAGGCGCAAAGCGTCACCGTAAAGTCCTCCGTGATAACATCCAGGGAATCACCAAGCCCGCTATCCGCCGTCTGGCTCGCCGTGGTGGAGTGAAGCGTATCTCCGGTCTGATCTACGAGGAGACCCGCGGTGTGTTGAAGGTGTTCCTGGAGAATGTGATCCGTGATGCCGTCACCTACACCGAGCACGCCAAGAGGAAGACCGTGACCGCCATGGATGTGGTGTATGCTCTGAAGAGACAGGGACGCACTCTGTACGGCTTCGGTGGATAAACACACTCTGTTGCTTTATGAACACTAAAGGCCCTTTTAAGGGCCACCCACTTACTCAACATAAAGAGCTGACCTCCTGTTATAATGTTATAACAAACCGTTACCATTCAAATCATTATCAAATTAATTATAGTGTTATGGTTTCTGTTCAACAGGTGCAAGCTCATATGAAACATGAGGAATAAGCTAAAAAGATGGCAATGATGAGGTAGCCCACCTGGGGGGAAAGAAGTTATTGAGGCAAATTTTCTATTGCTATATGTTGAACTAGAAAATGTGATCAATAATTGTAATTTCCAGTTTGTATGGATGGTGTTTTGATTATAGCTATAGGGACACTAGTGTGGATCATGTTGGCAGTTTTATTGCGCACAATGACCAAGAGAGATGGAGGAATGTTGCAATACATCATTGAGCCAGAATTGTTCAGAGTAATGCATAGATATATATACAGAAAGGTCATATATTTATATTCAAGATATGTAAGAATAACAAACATGAAGCCCATGCTAGTACTTCCAGTAATACAATTTTGTTGTGATCTGAAGCAGATGCTTCAGCATTCTATAATATAGGCCTAAAACAACAATAAGACAAGTATAGGTCTGAGTCCAGTGTCTCTGTAAGTTGTAAATACTATGAAGCAGAAAAAAAACACCAAATGTGAGAGAGACAACTGGGAGAGTATACTTGTATCTTATACAAGAAACAGCATGTAGGATACAGTTTGAACATCAATGACGACATGTATTAAAACAACTATGGGACTAAGTGGATGTTTAGTGAACGACTGATGGGGAACACATTGTAGCTTTAATTCTACACTGCAATAACAGTAATGTAAGCACCATAGGGCAATTCATATAGTTGCTTCCTTTGCACACATTGAACTGTTGTTTTTGCAAGGTTCAAAATGTATTGATAAAACTTTAAGGCCAGGAACATATCTTTAGTTGTAGTGGGTGGCTCTTAAAAGAGCCTTTGTGTTGTTGGTTTAGCAGCAGCTTTACTTGGAGCTGGTGTACTTGGTCACAGCCTTGGTTCCCTCAGACACGGCGTGCTTTGCCAGCTCACCGGGCAGCAGCAGGCGGACAGCGGTCTGGATCTCCCTGGAAGTGATGGTGGAGCGCTTGTTGTAGTGAGCCAGACGGGAGGCCTCACCGGCGATGCGCTCAAAGATGTCGCCCACAAAGGAGTTCATGATGCCCATGGCTTTGGAGGAGATGCCGGTGTCTGGGTGGACCTGCTTCATCACCTTGTACACGTAGATGGCGTAGCTCTCCTTCCTGGACTTTCTCCTCTTCTTGCCGGTCTTGCTGGCGGTCTTGGTGACGGCTTTCTTTGAGCCCTTCTTGGGCGCTTTGACTGAGGGGGCGTCCGGCATGATTCGTAGTTCAGTTTTCTCTTGAGTCCACTGATAAAATCCTGAGCAGAGAGTCTGTATTTATATCCACTCGATGCAGAGCTGACTGTGCTGTTGCTCGCACCTGATTGGTTGTTTCCTGACCGGTACTGCGCATGCGCCACATTCAACAACATCACTTCACAAGATGATAGTTTAGAGTTTAGTTGATGGAAGTTTTTGGTGCTGACCAGTAGTGAGAAGAGTACTTTAGATCTTGTAGCCTTGTCAAATAAAAGTAGCAAAACCACAGTATAGAAGTTATCTCTTACAAGTAAAAGTCCTGCAGTAAAAATGTTACTTATGTAAAAGTACAAAAGTATTGGCATCAAAATAAAGGCCTACAGAAAGTGCCAAAAGTAGAAGTAGCTACTGATTATGCAGAATGGCCCATTTCAGGATGCGATGGCACTGGTTTGAAATGGTGTTTACAAGAGTTTACATTATTTCTGATTTGTTACACATAATAAATGTTTATAATAATATTAAATATAAGTAATACATTTGTGGAAGCAGGAATGTCAACAGTCGGTGTACACAAGCAGCCGGAACAGCAATGGAACATTTAAGTGCCTCCCTATGTATTATTTCAACAAAACACTTTTTGATTGCAGCGATCACTTTCACAAAACATTATAGTTATTATTTCTATATTATGTGCCTGTTATTATGATTGCTCTTATGAGTATAATATAGATAAGTTGCCTGAAATATGGTTTTATACATTATTTAGTGCTATTCTTTACTGGCTCCTTAGCTTTAGTGTCAGCCTTCTGATGTGGAAATTTGTAGTGCATTGGTCATGTTGTGCTGCTCACATTCAACTGAGTTTGAAATATTGTGATATTTATATTATTAAAAAAAATGTGAAGACAGCAAATAATTGCATATTATATTATTCCCTCACACAGCTACAAAGCTCAATAATATGTAACACAGGAAACACTTTTAAGATCAGATGGCTGTCCTGTGAGGTCTATTTATTTTTCATACTATTTGTAGGTTTCATCTGGGCCAAGTATTTTTTAATCATTGTAATAAATAAGTGAAAAGCCCTTGTTTATTTCTTCTCCTAGCTCCAAATATAATATTATGTTTATGTCTGCAGTTAATGTCAACAGTAAGAATTAACAGGTAATTGCTCTTTAAGGATGATGTGGGTGGCTCTTAAAAGAGCCTTTTTTGTCGGAGTGTTTGTTCAGACTGAGAACAGCTCACTTCTTCTTGGGTGCTGCTTTCTTGGCTTTGGGTTTGGCAACCTTCTTAGCGGGAGCTTTCTTGACTGCAGGGGCCTTTTTGACCACCTTCTTGGGACTCTTGGTCACCTTGAGAGCCTTAGTCGCCTTCTTGGGGCTCTTGGCTGGTTTCTTGGGGCTCTTGACTGCTTTCTTGGCCGCTGCGGGTTTCTTCGCCTTCTTCGGGGATTTCTTCGCGGCTACCGGCTTCTTCACCGTCTTGGGCTTTTTAGCCGCTGCGGGTTTCTTGGCTGCGGGCTTCTTGGCTTTAGGAGCGGCTTTCTTGGCTGGCTTCGGCTTCTCTGCAGCCTGCTTGCTGACCTTGAAGGAGCCGGAGGCCCCGGTCCCCTTGAGCTGGACCAGAGTCCCATTAGCCACCAGGGTCTTGAGGTTGGTCCTTACGCGGGCCTTGTTCTTGTCCACATCGTAGCCTCCGGCAGCCAGAGCCTTCTTGACGGCGGCCAGAGACACGCCGCTCCGCTCCTTGGATGCGGCCACAGCTTTAACGATGAGGTCTCTGACGCTGGGGCCAGTCTTCTTCGGTTTGGAGACATTCTTCTTGGCTGCTTTGGCCGCCGGGGCGGCTTGAACTGGAGCTGCTTCTTCTGCCATTTCCTCCTGAAGTTTAGTTCCTCTTCACGACAACACGAGAGTGAGACTGGACTGTTGAAGAGCTCGGAGCAGGAGGCTGCACTTAAACACACCATGAGAACCGTGGAGACTCAACCCAGCCCGTGGCTCCTCTGAGCATCTGAAAGCCGTGCCACTTGTGTTTTCTCTTCACTGATAAAACACTCAAAACATCATGTGGGAGAAGTGCTGAAGGCTGACAGTGAAGGGAGCCGATAGCGGACTTGTGTGTCTTCATATTCAAGTCATGTAGAGCTCTGATGCTCTCTGCATTTTGTTTTTGGAGCCGTCAAACCTCACCTATCACCGCCGTGGCCAGCACTGCTCAGCGGCTTTTCTCACTCATTTCTCTCCTAAAATGATTTAAAATGCATCAGAGCTCCATCAAAAGACGTTTTCCAACTGGCCCACATGTTTGTTCAGGGACTCAATGTAAAAACAACCATCTGCTGTTGATGAGTGATTAATAAAGTGCAGTTATTGAGGGAGCAGCAAACACACTGATGATGGCCGAGGCTTATGGTGCAGTTTAGCCAGACTTCCTATCAGAGCTGCTCGCTGTGACTGTGAACATGTCCTCTGCTGAGGACTGATTTTAATATAAATAGTTAATAGTTTATATTAATGAAAACTAATCTACAAAATAAATGTCGCCTGTCTGGGATAGTAGTAAGTGGATTTAAATATTACAGTAACACGGTTTCACTGATACATACTGTATATGGGCCTTTCTACCGAATTGGTGCAAAGTCAGAGTTGTAAACATTTTGAAATTTGTATATTTACTTCCCAAAACGTTATATATATATATATATATATATATTATATCTAGGGTACCAATATCTAATGAAAGTACAGTCAATTTTGGTATTGTATTTTCAGACTGGATTGGAATGTTTTTCTTCTCCCTAAATTTCTCACTACCTAAACATAGTAATACACTATAATAAAAAAGTTTTATATTAACCTAACCTTAAGATTGTGTTTCCATCCCTCCTCTAAAGAACATTTTTACATATTTTTCTAGAAAATTACAATTTTAAAAAATGTTTATGTTCAATTCATAAGATTCATCAAAATCTAAATGCAATCTTTCTTTGTAAAATGCACAACACTGATCATATTGATTTCAGAGTTAAGGTTTGATTAAATTGAACATGAATTTAACCAATCAGTATCATAACATTTAAGTTGATAACTCAATATACCTTATTTTTTTACAAAATACACACTGTTTCGGTAGTGACTGCACTGTTCTGGTAGACCACAGTGTTTTGTTTGCAAGGTTATATCATATTCCCTCAACCTTATTGCTTAATAATAACTTTTAACATCCCTTATGCCTTGGAAATATTACAAACACGAATGTTTTATGAGCAATAGAATGCAATTTATTATTGAAGACAGAACAACTGTGGTCCAATTGCATCCAATGGTGCAATACGTTTATTTTTTAAAAAGAAGGGTTGTAGCAACTCATAACGTAATAACTGCGCATAATGTATTAATTTAAATGTAATAAAAGCTCATAATGTAATAATCAGCACATAATGTAATAAAACCTTGAGCGCACAATGTAATAACAGTTTTGTTAATAATGTAATAAGTTATTACATTATTTATTAAGTTATTACATTGTAAACTTAGCAAAAAAAAAGGTGAAAAATGTAATAAACTCAGCGCATTAAGCAATCATTTTTAAAAAAGAGTACTCTCCTTGTCTTCTTAAAGCACAGGAACCCTCTAGTTTTACATGACACCAGTGGAGGAGTTAATTTAAAGCAACTGGACTTTGTCTGTTTAGTCAAGAGGACATTTTCATCAATCTGTTCCATATTGATGAAGCCTCTTGGATGTGAGACTACAAGATATCCAGTGATCTGGACCAATGAGAACCTTTACAGATATGATGCTGAGTTTAACATACTTGTGATTCTCATCATGCGAAATAACTGTTCCCCACATAATTATTCCAGTTACTGTAATTGTTAGCTTATCCAAGCAACAAATCATTTTAGGAAACAATCCTCAATGCAGTCCCTCAGACTGGACTCGATGCAGTCCCTCAGACTGCTCAGTGCAGTCCCTCAGACTGGCCTCAGTGCAGTCCCAAAGACTGGCCTCAGTGCAGCCCCTCAGACTGGACCAAATGCAGTACCTCAGACTAGCCTCAGTGCAGTCCCTCAGACTGCTCAGTGCAGTCCCTCAGACTAGCCTCAGTGCAGTCCCTCAGACTGGCCTGAGAGCAGTCCCTCAGACTGGCCTCAATGTAGTCCCTCAGACTGGCCTCAATGTAGTCCCTCAGACTGGCCTCAATGCTGTATCTCATGCTAGCTTCACTGCAGTCTTTTAGACTGCCTCAATGCAGCCCCAGATCCTGATACTGTCCTTTATGTTGGCCCTTGTACAGGCCCTAGTATCAATACCTCTCATGCTGACCCTGACACTGTCTCAGTTGCTAGCCCTAACTCACCTTTAAATATACTTTCAACCATTATTGAGTTATGTCTGTCTGATGACATGTCAATGCTGGGCACTTTCAATAGAGTTTAAGATTGTTCAGAGAGCTTTCCGTGTCATTTTCGCCACAAATATATATTCGGGATTCTTTAGCTGATAATTTGCAGCTTGAAAAAGACCAAAACTGCTGCATTAGCATTATGAGGCAGTACAAAGTAGCTGGACACAGTAGTGGCCTTTCCTTGCACATCAAGCAGCTTTTTGGCAAAGATACCCGATGGATGAGGGCATGGACTGTGGTTCGACACATATCCTTTGGATGGTTCAAAATAAACATTAAGATTTTTTTCCCCCTTAAAAACTCTATTTTTTTCTATACCGTAAATGTTTTGAAACAGGGTTTTGAACCTAGAATTACTGGTTGCAATATTTTGTGTGTTGTTCTTGCACAGATGTAATGATATTTTTTCACTTTATTTAAAGGAGCAGTGTGTAGCATTTAGGGGGATCTTTTGACAGAAATTATATATAATATTAATAAGTGTGTTTTTTCTTTAATGCTATTTGATATAATCTTGAATTTCTACAACCGATGATTATTTCAACAGCTGCTCCACAGCTGACTGCCAGTATTACCCCTCCTGCCATTATTATATTATATTACAATACACTACAATACAATTATTGACCAAAGGATTTGTTTACACACATAAGATGCATTAGTCACAAAACAATTATTGTTTATTATACATGTATGTTATATACTCATAATATACTTACTAGAAAATAGTCATTATATTATATATTATATAGATATGAATGGATTACATGGTAATATATTTTTTTCATTGTTTCCAGTCATTCCGCACAGCCTTTACTGGTGCAAAATATAGTATATAGTATACATGGTTAAGATCATATCTGCCTGTTTTACACTCTTTGACCACCAGGGGGTTTCATGCACATAAAGCCTCGAGAAATGAACCCTTTTCCAAACCAATTTCCTGGAAAGCTTCAATGCTTCATGAAGCTTCAGCTCGCCATCACTAGTTGTTTGTCTTTACTTCCTGTTCTTGTCAGTGAATTAAACTCTTCTCATACCTCTGTTCCATACAGTAAATAACTCTGCACTTTCTGTAGGCCTTTATTTTGATGCCAATACCTTTGTACTTTTACTTAAGTAACATTTTTACTGCAGGACTTTTACTTGTAAGAGAGAACTTCTATACTCTGTTGTTGCTCCTTTTACTTGAGAAGGCTACAAGATCTAAAGTAATTCTTCCACCACTGGTCAGTACCAAAAACTTCCATTTCGCAACTAAACTCTAAACTATCAACTTGTGAAGTGATGTTTGTCTTTACTTTCTGTTCTCGTCAGTGAATAAAACACTCTTCACACCTCTGTTATCTACAGTAAATAACTCAGGGAGGGTTAACTGTTAACTGCACCAATCAGGTGCGAGCAACAGCACAGTATTATTTGCATCGAGTGGATATAAATAAATCAGTCTGTCATCTAAGAGGCATCGTTTGATTCAATAGAAATCCCAGCTGATAATCATGCCGGACCCCGTCAAAGCGCCCAAGAAGGGCTCAAAGAAAGCCGTCACCAAGACCGCCAGCAAGACCGGCAAGAAGAGGAGAAAGTCCAGGAAGGAGAGCTACGCCATCTACGTGTACAAGGTGATGAAGCAGGTCCACCCAGACACCGGCATCTCCTCCAAAGCCATGGGCATCATGAACTCCTTTGTGGGCGACATCTTTGAGCGCATCGCCGGTGAGGCCTCCCGTCTGGCTCACTACAACAAGCGCTCCACCATCACTTCCAGGGAGATCCAGACCGCTGTCCGCCTGCTGCTGCCCGGTGAGCTGGCAAAGCACGCCGTGTCTGAGGGAACCAAGGCAGTGACCAAGTACACCAGCTCCAAGTAAAGCTGCTGCTAAACCAACAACACAAAGGCTCTTTTAAGAGCCACCCACTACAACTAAAGACATGTTCCTGTCCTTAAAGCTTTATCAATACATTTTTAAAACATGCCGAACCACAGTGCAATATCCACAATTAAGCAATATATGAATTGTTCTCTGGTGCTGACTTTACTGTTATTGCAGTATACAGTGTATTTGTGCTACAATATATGGTCCCTGTCAGTCGTCCACTATCAACTTGGTCCCATAGATTTGAATTTTTATGTTATCATTGACAGTTGACTAGTATGAGCTGAATATGTTTACATGTTTCTTAATGTACATTTTAACATATTTATTACACATTGTAAATACTGCTCATACTGTACATATCTGGTATATTAATATCTACCCCTTAGTGTTTATTCTATATTTATATGGAGTATTCTGTATGTTTCTCTTTTAATCATTCTGAACTTGATGGCTTTCAGCGTTTCTGGTTAACTGCATCGTATCATTACCTGTACTATATGCAATGATGAAGTTGGATCTAATATAATAAAATAATATATTTTACCTTCTTTTCCAGGCTTTTGAGTCAAATTTTGCTAAATTAAACAATTAAAAATTGAACAATCGTTCAAGATTTTCTTTTTTTCCCCAGATAATTTCATGGATAATAACTCCTTAAATAATCATGATTTGTACAGTACAAAAGAAAAGGGGAGTCATTTTCCACTTCCTTCAAATCACACAGAGCAGTCTGATTTCCTTTTTTTAATCAGTGTTGGGTTGCAGCATCAACATTCAACATCTCTCTCTCATTGTGCTGAATAAAACTGCCACCACAACCCAGTGTCCCTACTTGCTATAACCGAAACCCAAAATCCATACCAACTGGAAATCCCAACAATCGAATCCGCTAACAGAACTTAGAGCAATAGGAAATTTGCCTCCCATGACCAACGTTTCCATCTTTTTGTTCTATTCTTGTTGCGTGACATATAAACATGCTCCTAATGAACACTAACATACACAAAAAGATATGATTCTAATTTTGATTTATATGTAAACAGTGGTGTGTGTATGTTATGGGTAGTATTATAAAAGGAAGACAGCTCTTTATGTTGAGGAAATGGGTGGCCCTTAAAAGGACCTTTAGTTTCCATAACCAACAGTATGTGTTTATCCACTAAAGCTGCACAGAGCCCATGTCCTGTCTCTTCAGAGCATACACCACATTAAAGGCGGGGTTGGTAAAGATTTTAGAAACAGTTTTGTTATTGCTATTTTCCCAAGATTGCCCAGCCTGCCTTCAACTCTTAAAACTGGTACATTGTCAATGTATTTGAAATAAATCCTGTCCCCTCTGCTTATTCATTATAGAATATATTTCATTTGGAGGTATAAAAACATTTGATGATTCAAATAAACACATTCTCTATTGATTGTATTGTCTGTTAGTTTACTAGCCTGAGCAAAATGAATTTCTCTTTGGGGACACCAATGACCATCTAATCTTATCTGATCTAAATAAACAGTTAGTGGGTTTTTGCCTTCAGGAGCGTCCACTGAACTTCGAAGTTGACTGATAAGCAGTGGCGGCAGGTGGACATTTTTCTGGGTGGGGCTGTCCCACATCCAATCAATTCAGCAAACATCCCAGTATGATTTAATGCAAAAAAGCGAAGCTATCAAAAACACATTAGTAATTTGCAGTTAAATAATCAACAATGATCTTATTCCAACAGGAGCAGTAAAGAATGCTTAGAAAAACCTCTACCACTCTGTGTATAGTCTGAATAACATTTAAATTAATCGTTGACATTTTTGGCACACTAGTTGATGTTTTTGTCTTACTAGTTCGACAAAACTGCTCACTAGTCGACATGTGAGCGTGATTAGTTAACTAGTGAAGTACTGCAACTGTCATACATGTTAACTAGTGAAATTTATTCACATCACTAGTTAACTAGTCAAGCGCACATGTCAAACTAGTAAGACGAAAACGTCAACTAGTGCAACAAAAAGTTTAACATGTTAAACAAATGTATCACTAGTCACGCACAGTCGCACACTAGTGCTGAGCAAGGCTCAACTAGGTAAAGAAAAGGTCCGACGTGTAAGAAAAATGTGCAACATGTTCGGTCAAACTCTTTACATGTTTGGCACAAAATCCAACTAGTGAGACAACATGCCTTCCACTAGTTAACTAGGAATATATCAGTGCACTAGTTGCACTAGTAAGGTAAAAAAAAGACCCTCACTAGTGCAACTAGTGGACCTTTTTTCCCTTACTAGTTAACTAGTAAACATTTTTAGCCACACTAGTTAACAAGTAAGATCAAAATGCTTTAACTAGTTAACTAGTGAGCATTTTGACCCTCACCAGTTAACTAGTGAGGTGCTTTACTAGTTAACATGTCAAAGCTCTTGCAGCTTACTAGTTAACTAGCAAGACTGTCAGCCTTACTACTTTGGTGCAGAGGTCCTCTAGTACATCACTAAGCTGACTAGTTTGGCTTTGTTCCTACTAGTGTGGTGCACAGTCTCACTGGTAAGGCTTCTGTTGGAACTAGTTTGATAAAAGTGCTGTGGAGTTGAGTGTTTAGCTTAGCCTCTGGAATAACTCTTGGGGTCAGCCTGATAACCATACTTAACTCCTCTGCATAACTTTTGTGTTTTATGAATACACGAGCAACGACCAATTAAATGTTGATTTTAAAAGCATTTCATGAGTCATCGGTGCATTAGAGACATGAGGACCAGAGCTCTTTATCTTGGGAGTGTTTGGCTCTTAAAAGAGCCTTTTGGGGGCTGGTTTCCAGCACTCAGCGAGTCTCCAGCTTTACTTGGACTTGGCGGCCTTCTCGGTCTTCTTGGGCAGCAGAACAGCCTGGATGTTGGGCAGCACGCCGCCCTGAGCGATGGTCACTCCGCCCAGCAGCTTGTTGAGCTCCTCGTCGTTGCGGACAGCCAGCTGCAGGTGACGGGGGATGATACGGGTCTTCTTGTTGTCGCGGGCAGCGTTTCCAGCCAACTCCAGGATCTCAGCGGTCAGGTACTCCAGCACAGCCGCCAGGTAGACGGGGGCGCCGGCGCCCACACGCTGCGCATAGTTTCCTTTACGCAGATGCCTGTGAACACGACCGACTGGGAACTGGAGCCCAGCACGAGAAGAGCGGGTCTTTGCCTTAGCTCTGGTCTTTCCGCCGGTTTTGCCTCTTCCGCTCATCGTGAGATGTTTTCAGTAGTGGAGAATAATAAAAAGTGTTGCTCCACCAGCAGAAAGCTCCTTTATATGTCCTTGGAGCGAGACTTGCTGACAGACCAACCAGAGAAGAGGCTTCCAGCAGAGCAGCAGAGGGCGGCCCGCTCTGAATGTTGGCGGACACTTTGAAAGGATTTCCCACCAATCAGCAGCGTAGCTTCGGGCGGTGGGTCGCTCCTCTGGGCGGTGCTGAGCTCCAGGAGGATCCCCTCACCAATCAGGAGCCGGAGGTCTGAAGCAGCGTCACCATTTCACAGTTTAAGAGCAGCGTGTCTCTTCATTGGAGCTACTACATCTCCTGAACAGAGAAAGAAGAAGTCATGGCAAGAACCAAGCAGACCGCTCGTAAGTCTACCGGAGGCAAAGCCCCCAGGAAGCAGCTGGCCACCAAGGCTGCCCGTAAGAGCGCCCCGGCCACCGGCGGCGTGAAGAAGCCTCACCGTTACAGGCCCGGTACCGTGGCTCTGAGAGAGATCCGTCGCTACCAGAAATCCACGGAGCTGCTGATCCGCAAGCTGCCCTTCCAGCGCCTGGTGAGAGAAATCGCTCAGGACTTCAAGACCGACCTGCGCTTCCAGAGCTCCGCTGTCATGGCTCTGCAGGAGTCCAGTGAGGCTTACCTGGTCGGCCTGTTCGAGGACACCAACCTGTGCGCCATCCACGCCAAGAGGGTCACCATCATGCCCAAAGACATCCAGCTGGCCCGTCGCATCCGCGGAGAGCGCGCTTAAACTGTCTGCTGCTCCACAAACCACAACGGCTCTTTTAAGAGCCACCTCACTCTTCACTGAAGGGCTCATTCCTCTACTGGCAACACACGTTTTATCAGCAATGACAACACATCAATAATATCTTTAAAATACTGGTCTTGTTTTCTACAGTTTAGAGAAAATGTAGGCTACATCTCAAAACGTCAATATTGCCTAAGAAGCAAATGAAAACAAAACACATATATTATTGATTGAGTCATCCTAAAGTTAATGAATAACAAAAATAAATAATAAATGTAATTAATTGATAAATGAATTAAGTATTCTTTTAAAACTCCAGCCTCAAGAAAGATAGTGAAGGGTTGCTGTTTTGTTTTTTTAGAAATGTATCTTCAATACTAACTAAACATTTTATATTATAGTTGTTAAAGACATTAATAAGCCTTTAAATGTCCTCATAGCTTCTTACAACTACATTAAACTGCATTCTAATATTATATTAAGTGTCTATATAAGTTGTAGATAGTGACTTAGTAGAAGCTTAAACAATATGACATTAGATCTCAGGACAAAAATCATCCAACATATGTGTCCATATCTCAGTCTGGTTACAAAATATTCAGTTTTTACTGGTATTTTTGCTTGTTACTTCCTTTGAACACTGAAAAATTAACGCAGTTAATGTTCATGTAAAAATTTAAATGTTAATGTAAAAACATTGATTTCACATCCTAATCTCATAAGAAATGAGACATTTCAACTCTTATGTACTTTATTTCACCTCTATTTATTTCTGCTCCGCCTGAAGCTTTCTTTCATGTTTTTTTTATTTATTATTAATTTATTGTATTTTCCCCAGCTTTTTCTTCTTCCTTCGTCTGCTAGTTCATAACTCTCCATTCCAATGTAACCTGGTTTGGAAATTAATTTGTAGTCTGTAATAACAAAAGCCACTCTGTTAACGGTCCTTTTGAAAGCACCTGTTTGACTCTCTTGTGATCCATTAAATGTGAACCAGTTTTCTTTACTTAACCAGACTTTATCAGATATCTGAGGTGGGGCGACTCATGAAGTCACAGTAGAGCTTCCCTGAACACTGGACACCCAGAACAGAAATAAATGTGCCAACATGTCATTTATTGTTGTTGTCAGTGTGACTTGTGGACAAAGGACCTCCCAGTCAGGATGCAGCAGCAGCTCAGGTTCAGCACCCTGGACAGAGACATCTCTCTGTCTGTGTCACTTCATCAACAATAGTCTGATGTCAATAATCTGGAATATATGACTCATTAAAGTCGGCTGACCGGTTTTGTTTTCATGTATTTTGTTTAATTTGAACTCACACAGACATGATAAATAAAGATAAAGAAATACAGTGAAAGAGCTGAGAAAATAAAGGCCCAGAAAAACTAGTACAACAGACAAAATACTATATTAATATCTGATGATTTGTCTACTTAAGGAATCACATCATGATTGTCCTTCAAACGGTACAGAGACATGAAAGACAGGAGACATGCTGTCCCTGATTCATGCTGTTGTTCAGTAGGTGGCGCTGATGCACCAAAGAGTTTAATCATCAACCTTCATGAAGAAGAAGAAGTTTTGGCTTCCATATTTAGCAACTATTTCCTTTAGGGCATAAATACACATATCAGTGCCATGTTTCCTTTTAAAGCCAAACTGGTGATCAGTGGTGAGAAAAAAACATTTCCAACCATTCTAGCAGGATTCTTTCCAGCACTTTAGAGAGAATACCAGCGAGGGCAATAGGTCTATAATTATCCATGCTATTTAATTTACCAGCCGTGTCCTTAATAAGAGTCACTAACAATACAGAGGTGTTAGAATCTGGAAGGACACCATTAAACACCAGTAAAGCACATTGACAACAAAGCTTAGGACTGGCATATTTTAGAAGTTCTGCAGTGATATGATCCATACCACAGGCCTTGTTATCATCGAGCATCATAATGGCATCATAGACATCATCTGACCTGACTGCCATGTTTTCAGAGAGATCAATATTTTCAACTACAACTTCATTACTTTTAACACAGTTGAATAAATTACAATAATGCTCACGCCACATCTCGGCTATTTTGTCTGGACCACATGCACCTTCAATGTTGAATGATCATAACTCCGACCTCTTTCCAGAAATCATAATGGTTATTAATCTGCAGCTTCCTAGCAAGTGAATCTGCTCTCATTGTGTTCTCGTATCTTTTAATAAGACAAAGTGCATCTTTAAATCTTGCAAGTTTTTTTCTGTTCAAGCAATGACCCCTGCCTAGGCCTTTCTGATTCTGACCAGTTTAAAAGCTTCTCTCGCTACAGCATGTTTGACAGCCACAAAATCATTCCATCCAGGTTTAATGTTATCCACCTTGTTCTCATGTTTACAAAAGGGCTTACTAGAGGCGTTAAGAGCCGTCGCAATATTGTCATACATGGCACACAGTTCTATCCCATGTTGAGGGCTTTTACAGTTCATATTATGACAGGTTAGAGCTTCCCTAGGCAGTTCAATATTATTTAACAAGATGTCAGAACAGAATAAAGTCTGAATAATAAGTAATCTACCCAATTGTTTCACTTTTGCTTGCCTAAAAGCAACTAGTCTTACAGGAGACATGCTGTCCCTGATTCATGCTGTTGTTCAATAGGTGGCGCTGATGCACCAAAGAGTTTAATCATCAACCTTCATGAAGAAGAAGAAGAAGAAGAAGAAGATCTCCGCCTCTGTCTTCTATCACGTCCTCAGACTGGATTTAAATAGCTGTGAACCAGCAGACCAGAGTTTACTGTTGAGTAGAAAGACATTGATCAGACTTGCTGTAAGAGCTGTTGTCTCATGGAGTTGTTACGTTACTACAAAAACATGTCCCATGATTTATTGTAACGAAGACGAGACGCAGCAACACCTGCTCATGGACTGTTACAGAGCTCAGGAGGTCTGGTCCATGCTCCCAGGCCTCGGCCTGGCTCATGAAGTCGGTTATAAATCTGTGATGTATGGTTTGTTGGATGAAAAGATGTCTGTAAAACAAAAAGAACTTTCACAACTAATTATTAGCATCACTTGCTTCAAGCTATGGAAAACAAGGTGCGTCATGGTCTTGGAACAGACTGTGATTGACAGCGATACCGTTGTGAAGCAAATACTGACTGACCTCAGAAGGAGGAGAACTTTGGACAAGAACCAGATCCTCCCATGGAGCCAACTGGACTTCTGATACCCTGTACTTTGCGAAGTGTACCCTGAACATTGTGATGTTTACCCTGAACATTGTGATGTTCCCCTTATATTGTGGGGTTACCCATGCCCCAGAGCCCGGTCCTTCCGGCTCCGGCCTTTATCAATTGACCTCTAACCTTGTGCGCTCAAGGAGGCACTTTTTAACGAACAATCAATGACTTCTCCACATAGCACTTTATTTGGATAACTGTTTTTTCTTTTTGTATTATTCTATTGTAATCCATGTCACATCCTATGTATATTCACCAAATTCCTGTAAAATTGTAAAAATTTAATAAAGTCTTTAAAAAAAAAAAAAAAGCAAAGGAGGAAAAGGACTCGGTAAAGGAGGCGCAAAGCGTCACCGTAAAGTCCTCCGTGATAACATCCAGGGAATCACCAAGCCCGCTATCCGCCGTCTGGCTCGCCGTGGTGGAGTGAAGCGTATCTCCGGTCTGATCTACGAGGAGACCCGCGGTGTGTTGAAGGTGTTCCTGGAGAATGTGATCCGTGATGCCGTCACCTACACCGAGCACGCCAAGAGGAAGACCGTGACCGCCATGGATGTGGTGTATGCTCTGAAGAGACAGGGACGCACTCTGTACGGCTTCGGTGGATAAATACACTGTTGCTTTATCAATACTAAAGGCCCTTTTAAGGGCCACCCACTTACTCAACATAAAGAGCTGACCTCCTGTTATAATGTTACAACCAACTTTTACCATTCAAATCATTATAAAAGTAATTGTAGTGTCATTTTGTGTTGGTGTTCAACAAGGGCAAGCTATAAAGATGGCAATGTTGAGGTAGACTACCTGGGGGGAAAAAAACGATTTATAAGGGAGGCACTTTTTCTATTGATCTATCATTGATTGTTGTGATTTCCAGTTTGTATGAGTTTGTTTTGGTTATAGCTAGAGACACTGGATTGTTTTGGCAGTTTTATTGAGCACAATGAGCGAGAGAGATGGAGGAATGTTGCAATACAAGATTGAGCCAGATTTGTTCAGAGCAATCAATAGAGAAATGCATAGATATATACAGTTAAAGGGTATAGATTTATGTTCCAGATATGTGCAGGATTTAAGAAATGTAATAGAAGCTAGAATGCAAGTAAGAATAATATAAACATGCAGCTCATGATGGTACTTATGAGTTTTACACTACTACAATTGTTATACTCAGTGATCTGAATCAGATGCTTCAACATTCTATAATATAGGCCTAAAACACCAATTACCAACAACAAGAATAAGACATTAGTATAGGCCTGTGAGTTCAGTGTTTTTGTAAGTTGTAAATACTATAGAGCAGAAAAAAACACCAAATGGATACAACTGGGTTAGTATGTACTTGTATTGTATACACCATACAGGTTAATCATGCATGCATTTGACCATCACTGATGACATGTACAAAAATAAAAATTACTATGGGACCAAGTGGATGTTTAGAGAACGAATGACGGGGAACACATTGTAACTTTAATTATACACTGCAATAACAGTAATGTAAGCACCATAGGGCAATTCATATAATTGCTTACTTTGCGCACATTGAATTGTTTCTGCATGGTTTAAAATGTATTTATATGGCTTTAAGAACAGGAACATGTCTTTAGTTGTAGTGGGTGGCTCTTAAAAGAGCCTTTGTGTTGTTGGTTTAGCAGCAGCTTTACTTGGAGCTAGTGTACTCGGTCACAGCCTTGGTTCCCTCAGTCACGGCGTGCTTTGCCAGCTCACTGGGCAGCAGCAGGCAGATACTTCTACCACAAATTTATTTATTTATATTTAATGTTATTATAAACATGTACCTTCTGTTACATAGCATGTGTAACAAATGGGAAATAATGTAAACTACACCTTTTCAGATCAGTGCCCCTTAAAATCCACAAAACATGTATGCCATTGTTGAATTTAGATGTAATGAATTGTTTCATTTTTTTTGCACCACAAAACACTATATGACCGAGAGTAGAACTAGTGTGCTTTAAAGTTTGAGCAGTGACACAAAAGGTCCAAAGTTTGGAACTGAATCTTTTTGAATTATGAGTTAATAATGTTGAGTTAATAATAAAACAACAACGATATTAATAATTGTCATTTTGGATTAAACTGGTTTCCTCAAGCAGATGTAAAATTGGTAAAAGTTTGATCTTAGCTCTGTAGAACCTGAACTACTGTGCTGATATTTTTGAAGGAGGTCCAAATCTAAATTTCAGTCAGTCTTCACTTTCAACCTCAGTAGAATACACAGAATAACTAACTATTTATATTAAAATCAGTCCTCAGCAAGAGGACATGTTCACAGCGAGCAGCTCTGATAGGAAGTCTGGCTGAACTGCACCATAAGCCTCGGCCATCATCAGTGTGTTTGCTGCTCCCACAATAACTTCACTTTATTAAACACTCATCAACAGCAGATGGTTGTTTTTACATTGAGTTCCTGAACAAACATGTGGGCCAGTTGGAAAACATCAAGACCCTGGTGGCTAATGGGACTCTGGTCCAGCTCAAGGGGACCGGGGCCTCCGGCTCCTTCAAGATCAGCAAGCAGGCTGCAGAGAAGCCGGCAAAGAAAGCCGCTCCTAAAGCCAAGAAGCCAAGAAACCCGCAGCGGCCAAAAAGCCCAAGACGGTAAAGAAGCCGGTAGCCGCGAAGAAATCCCCGAAGAAGGCGAAGAAACCCGCAGCGGCCAAGAAAGCAGTCAAGAGCCCCAAGAAACCAGCCAAGAGCCCCAAGAAGGCGACTAAGGCTCCCAAGGTGACCAAGAGTCCCAAGAAGGTGGTCAAAAAGGCCGCTGCTGTCAAGAAAGCTCCCGCTAAGAAGGTTGCCAAACCCAAAGCCAAGAAAGCAGCACCCAAGAAGAAGTGAGCTGTTCTCAGTCTGAACAAACACACTGATAAAAAGGCTCTTTTAAGAGCCACCCACATCATCCTTAAAGAGTGATTACCTGTTAATTCTTACTGTTGACATTAACTGCAGACATAAACATAATATTATATTTGGAGCCAGGAGGAGAAATAAACAAGGGCTTTTCACTTATTTATTACAATGATTAAAAAATACTTGGCCCAGATGAAACCTACAAATAGTATGAAAAATAAATAGACCTCACAGGACAGCCATCTGATCTTAAATGTGTTTCCTGTATTAAATATTAGTGAGCTTTGTAGTTGTGTGAGGGGATAATATAATATGCAATTCTTTGCTTCCTCACATTTCCTTTTTTTACAACATAAATATTACAATGTTTCAAACTCAGTTGAATGTGAGAAGCACAACATGATCAATGCACTACAAATCTCCACATCAGAAGGCTGACACTAAAGCTAAGGAGCCAGTAAAGAATAGCACTAAATAATGTATAAAACCATATATCAAGCAGCACTGAGTCATACATAAAATGGAGGAGCAAGTGCAAAATATGAGAAATAACTTAATAAAATAACATGACGTCGTGGGTTGGTTTTCCTCCAGTTCTCCCCAAATTCACCAGCCACCACTGAT
Source organism: Sebastes fasciatus (assembly GCF_043250625.1). Classification (NCBI taxonomy): domain Eukaryota; kingdom Metazoa; phylum Chordata; class Actinopteri; order Perciformes; family Sebastidae; genus Sebastes; species Sebastes fasciatus. The sequence goes on along the minus strand of NC_133798.1, from coordinate 12,067,138 downwards.
ATATATATACATACATTTGCATGAAGCAAGCATATTGGTCCACTCCTATGTTGATAAGAGTATTAAATACTTGACAAATCTCTCTTGAAAGTAAATTTGGAACAGATAAAAAATGTGCAATTAATTTGCGATTAATCACGATTAACTGCGGACAATCATGTGATTAATCATGATTTAATATTTTAAGCGACTGACAGCCCTCATTTTTTTAAAAAGCAGTGACAATCTTTGATAATCATATTCCTCTCCCTTGAAAATGGCGACACTCCACTACACTGCACGTCTGTTTCTCTACATCTCCAACAGACCCTTTACATGTCACAGCAGGGTGGACGCAGCTGCAGCTGCTAATAAAATTAATAATGGGTAAGTTTGAGTCAGGGTACCAATTACCCGATCCTGACGGTAACACTCGCCAATGCTTGCTCATTAACTTGTGTAAACCAATCTGATCCATAATGAATTATATTAGCTTCAGTTGTGTTTTCGTGCTATGACACCTCTGGAGAAGCAAATGTAAGCATTGTCACAGTTATGGCAGTTTTGTATGGTTATTATGAACATAACTGGGGTGTCTACCCGGGGAAATAAACTGTTGGAGTGAAGGTATCAGCGTGAACTGCTTTGTAATTGTGGCACAGGTTAGCAATTTCCATAATTCCTTGAATTGGTAAACCCAATGGTGCCGAAAATTAATTTCGCTCTATGCCAAGTTAAAGCATTACTTACTCACTAATTATCTCTTTATATGTCTCGCCACGTTACGGGTGGTCATGTGCCAGACTTTGTGTTAAAGGGACTATTTGTAACTTTCAGAAATGCTTCTTAACAGCGACACCTGTGTGTCAGCGTCGGGCTCGCGCTTGCTCGCTCTATATAGACATGAACGAGCATCGCTCAAAAGAGTGAGGAGACACACGTCAGCTAAAACCACAATATCACTCTATATTTCAGCTGCTTGGCAGTAATGTTAGCTGACCAGACGAAGGTCTCTCCATGAATCAGTGCTGATCCTAGTGTTGGCTTTTCCTGCCTCAGCGTCAGTGCCGGGGCTCTGAAGCAGCGAGGCTCCGCAGCGAGTAACGTTGCCGTCTCTCGACCACAGCCGGAGTGAGCAGGAAGACACCGGCACCCGGTCGGAGACGATAACGTTTCTCGCTGCGGAGCCCCGTCACTTCACAAGACACGGGAAACCTCTGTTGGTCTGGAGGAGCTGCAGCAGTTATTTCTGCACAAACGTGCACTCTACATTCACTAGATATTCTCAGAGCTACTAACTCTCCTGCAGTGTGGAGTGAGCGCGCGTTCACGTCTAGAGGTGGAGCGAGACAGCGAGAACGCGCGCTGTCTGAGTGAAGGCAAGCAGGCAGAGGAGCAGTGACTTCAGCCACATTCGAGCGTGCATATGTGTCCCGTCCCGGTACATTTATATGCTTAAAAAGTTACAAACAGTCCCTTTAATTACTGAGCTTTACAGGTGCTAGTAAGCAGATTTCCTTACTATTAATTACAGGCTAGCTGTTTTGTGGTCTTTGTGCTACGCTAAGCTAACGGGCTGCTGACTGTAGCCTTTCATTTAAAGGTGGGGCCATTACTTTTACTGATACTGGCATCATATGAAACTAGAAGTGCACTCGGAGAGCGCAGGCCTTCGCCAAGGCAGGTTTCATGTACGTCGCTGCCTGCTGCTGCTGGAAAATAAAGTTGATGAGCGTGTTGAGATTGAACCAGAACACTACAGTTTCAAGTTTTTGTAACTTTTATATTATTTTTCTGCTGTTACTTTGTGTTGTGCAGCATTATGTGTCCACTCCCATGTTGATAAGAAATACTTGACAAATCTCCTTAGTGTAAAGTGTACTTTTCTTTGCTATATTTTAGGAATAATCAGAAATCATTACATTCATATTTTCAAACGTAATCAAACTGGTATCCATAGCAACGATAGAATCCATAGCAACGATAGAATTGAAGGATCAAAGGAATGAAGGAGTAGAATGGAACACGGTCCGTCATCGCCCTTGACGCATCATCAGTTCTAGAATGTTGAGAGTCTACATATACCCCCAACACAAGAAGTTCGGATCAGATCGTAACTTGACTGTTTGTGGCAGAGTTGTTATCAAGACGAGAACAAAACACTGAGACAATGACGGCATACATTGACTTCGAGTGCAAGGAGTTTGAAATGAGGGATTTCTTTCTCACTACCCTGGAACAAACATGCAGGGTTCAACTGAACGACAGCGAGGCGAAGATCACCCCCAGTACATCTGAGGGGAGAATCCTCCTGGAGGTCCAACAGGACGAACTGGGCAATTTCTTTGATTGTCTTCCTGAACAGCAGGACAACAACTGGGGTCAAGAGAAGAACCTGTTGCAGAGGGAGATATCTGGCCTGAAAGCCCAGCTCGCTAAGGCTCAGGCTAAACGTGATCCCTCTCCGGCCAGGGATAAGTCCCTGAAATCCGAGTTGGATAAGCTCAGCTGGACGCTGAACAATGCTCAAAAGGACCTGAGCAAGAAGGACACAATCATCAAGAACCAGGACTTCCAGTTGAAGAAGATCGGCTTGATGCTGAACAACGCTCAACAAGACCTGAGCAAGAAGGACACAATCATTAAGAGCCAGGACTTCCAGCTGAAGAAGGTCGGCTTGATGATGAACAATGCTCCAAAAGACCTGAGCGAGAAAGACGGCATCATCAAGAGCCAAAACTTCCTGTTGGTGAAGTTGAAGGGGGAGATTGAGGCACTTCGAAAGGAATTGGAGGAAAAGGAGTCTGTGATCCTCGCTGAAAGGAAGATGCTCGCTGTGGCTAGAACAAACATGGAGTGGGAGATGGAGGGCTTGCTCCAGACTGAGAGGGAAGACCGACAAGGACACCTGAACAAGACAAAGGCGGACCTCCAAAAGACAAAGGAGGACCTCCAAAAGACGAAGGATGAGGCAAAGCCCCATCAAGCCCAGCTGAACGAGCAGAGAGCAGAGATACAGAAGCTCACAGCAGATCTGAAAAAGTCAGAAGATCTGCTGAAGACTGAGAAACAATTCTTTCAGACGAGGATTGTCACCATCCGGGAGGAGACAGACAAATTCATGTCCGACTGTCTGCCTGCAATGGAAGAACTCAGAGCCGATAAGAGTCAGATCATGGCTGCTCTAAAGTATTCTGAGGAGGAGCTGAAGTCTGTACATGACATGTGGCGGGAGGACAAGTCTTCCCACTTGGCAGAGCTGGAAAAATCCCAGCGCTCCCATCTTGTCCAGCTGAATAAGCAGGACGAGGTGCACAAGAACACCATGGCTGATCTGAAGAAAAACTTTGAAGATCAGCTAGCTAGTGACCGTCTCCTCTGGCAGCAGGAAAAAACCTCTCTGCTGGAGGAGACTGAGAAAACCAGCTCCTCCTTTGCTGCTCAGCTACACGAGGACAAGTCTTCCCACTTGGCAGAGCTGGAAACATCCCAGCGCTCCCATCTTGCCCAGCTGAAGATGCAAGACGAGGAGCACAAGACCATCGTGGCTGATCTGAAGACAAAGTTTGAAGATCAGCTAGCGAGTGACCGTCTCCTCTGGCAGCAGGAAAAAACCTCCCTGCTGGAGGAGACTGTGAAAACCAGCTCCTCCTTTGCTGCTCAGCTGCACGAGCAAAAACAGAGCAACGACACCCTCGTGGCTGCTCTGGAGAAGGCTGAGCAGCAGATAGAGAGCCATCGCATCGAGTGCCAGGAGTCATCCCTCCTTCAGGCCAAGGTAGGGATGCTAATTTTGAAAAATGTTCTTAACCGATGCCTCGACGGTGCGCCAGCTTTTAAAGTCGGGCGTTGGGCTGTTACGGTTGACCAGCTTTTCTCCTTAAACGGTTAACAATTAAACTGTTAATTATTATCATCCCTAGGCCACCGAAAGCGTCCAGCAGACTCTGCAGGAGAAAGAACAGGAGTGGACGACCACTGAGAGCTCCCTGAGGTCCCAGCTGGCGGATCTTGAGAACCAGATCGCCAAAAAAAAGAACAGGACCAAGTGGTATAAGATCTTCTGATGCCACGCTCAGGAGAAAGAAAATGCACATACACGCCTTTGTTCTTGTATCTTTGTGAGGATCAATCAGTCTTGACCCTTAAACAGCACTTGTGAAAAGGGTTGTTTGAGGGTTGACACATTATTTTATTATGGGAAAGTGATGTGAATCCACTTTTCTGGTGTAAATATGGTCCTTACAAAGATATGATTACTAATCCACACACATACACAGGAGTTTGTTCTTGTGTACTTGTGAGGATTACTCCGTCTTGACCCCTAAACAGCACTTGTGAAAAGGGTTGTTTGAGGGTTGACACTTTATTTTACTCATGGAAAGTGAAGTGAATTCACTTTTCTGGAAATAAAACCTAAAAAATGTTAATTCTATACTGCACTCCTCTCATGTTTAATATGAAATGCTTTGTTTGATGTATAAATCAGTGGACAAGCACTGATGAGTTCTCATTTGCTCCCTACAGCCTGAAAATATACAGTACGTTGGCTCAACAGATTATATTATATGTTGGTCCAAATATAGTTTTTTTGTCTGTGTTGGTCATCCAAAGAGAATGAACAAATAAAAAACACCTGATCTTTACACTCACGAACTTCACTTTTTTTACGAGTCTAAAGTGGCTTAAGAACTTAAGGCAAAAAGGTTTATTTAGTGCCGCAGCACCTTTCAAATACATCCACAATTCAAGGTTTTATGGTGATGAAATGCATTAGAAAACACAATGAAGAGAAGAATATTAATTAGAATAAAATATAATAGTCAAAATGATGACTTGACCCCTCGGGGCCTGCAGGCCTCTTTGGCCCTGTTCAGACCTGGCATTAACATGCGTCCTCAGTGATCGGATCACAAGTGGACAGCTTTAAGTACGTCTGTCCACACCTGGCATTAGAATGCGTCTCCAGTGACCACCTGTGATCCGATCTCACTTCCCCGTTCTATATGCAAATAAACACGTAGTAAACACACGGCTAATACAGCAGCCGTCAGTAGTAATATCTTACATATTCAAGAATTCTGGTACATTGTATTAACATCAAAATAAAAAGGTTATTGTACCGGGGGTGCCCGGGGACCTCCGCGCTGCCGGCACCGCTGCCTTTGCAAGACAACAGCGAGGTACAGCGCTCCAGAGAGCCGGGGAGGAGAGAGAACAGGCGGGCGTGCGGTCGGGTGTCAGCTCCGCGCAAAGCATCGGAACAAAAACACCCACAGTATGATAATAATGCACTTTGCGTGCCTAGTCTGATAGTCTGTAGATATGTAGCCTATAAGCAAGATATATTTTAATAAAATACAGTCGTACCGACAGGCTTCAGTAGAGCACAGAGGCCGTTTCCATGCTGACAATCGCCCGTGTCTGCCTGTCTATTTACCTGAAGGGCGCGGTGATCCCGCGGATCAGCTGGCCACCTGACTGGACATCAGTAGAGTAGGCGGTGCTTAATGTGGCCCAGGACACATTCGCATACACACTGCTAAAAGAATTTCAATCCAATTAAATTTATTTTTATATAGCGTCAAATCATAACAGAAGTTATCTCAAGACGCTTTTTATATAAGAGGGACATCCAAGACTGGACAAGCTGATCAGGCGGCGGACCAGCTCCGTGGTCGGCATGGAGCTTGACTCTCTGGTGACGGTGTCAGAGGAAAGAATATTCAACAGACTGCTGGCCATACTGGACAACGCCAGCCATCCTCTGCACACCGTCATCACCAAATAGAGAAGCTTGTTCAGCGGCAGGCTGCTGCTCCCAAAGTGCTCCACTAGACAGACTCAGGAAATCCTTTGTCCCTCGAGCCATCAAACTGTACAACACGTCTCTGGGGAGGAAGACGGTCTGCAGGACAGTTAATGCACACAGTGCACTTTAATAGACTTTTTAATTCTGCACACTACAAACAGCTCTACTCTGCACCTTTATAGACTGGTTTTACTGTGATCTACAACAATGTACAGCTTTATTCTGCACTTTAGTCTATTTAAAAAAACTCTACTTCAGTTCTTATCCCACATTATATTCCATATTTGACATTTCTTAATATCTATATCTCCTATATTTTATTATCCAGCACTATATCACTTTGTGCACTATATTCACATTTTTAATAGTCCTGTATCTCAGTTGTTACCCTGCACTATATTAATTTCTAACAGTTTCTTCATCTCTTGTTATTTTTTTATATTTGATATATTTTTTTATACTTTGTATTACTTACTTGTGCCGTTTTTACTAATTTGTTTTGCACTATGGAACTGTGATGCTGGAAACTTGAATTTCCCTCTGGATCAATAAAGTTACTATCCATCTATCTATCTATCTATCTATCTATCTATCTAAATTGAGGCTTAGGTATATATCAACCTGTAAGTTCTTTTCACAGGAACGGAGTGAAAGTTCAGCAAAAGACTTTCAAATATGCACAAATAAAATGTTCTAATATTCTAGTTTTAATACATTACGTTGTTTGTTTAGCATTAGCAAAAGGCACCAGTTAAACACAAGGTTATGAGATTTACAGAGAGGCTCCAGACCGGAGCTAGTTGTTAGATGTTGCTCTCATTCATAAAAGGTGGTAATGACAGGAAAGTCTCATCAGCGGCTCACAAGCTACACATTTGTTATTTATGCAACCACTCTATTTAGGGCATTCTTCAGAAGGATCGGATCATCAATAATGAATGGCTTGCCCCTGTTTCACAGTGGGCTGGTTTAATCTTGATCACACGTTCGCAGTAAGGAGTGCAGCAGTAGCCTGAGAGCTCATTTACCAAACTCTGACTGTACCGTATTATATACTGTATTGTAGTGGCGCCCAGAGCGTACACAAACCTCTCTCCTCTGTGGAGCTCTACTTAACCAATGTGTGAAGTTGTGATGTAACTGTCAGTTGTCCCATTTTTCTTTATAATGAGTTTCTTCATTTTACACTGCTCTCCTACATGATCACAGAAATAAACAGTTGAGGCAGGAACTGCAGCTGGCAGAAAATATGCCATGCTGTACCAGGCAAACACATCCTCATACAACGCTTCGTAGGATGTCTTGCAAAAAAGTTATTCCTAATTTTCCGTGCATTATCCTACGAATGTTCAGCAACAGGCGTCAATTTCCACTCAATACATGCATGCAGTCGGGGAGGGACCTGGCCCCCTGCTCCCGGTGCGACTGTCGACCAGGGCGAACTGTCCTCAGTGCGCCCCAACCGCGTCGTGCCCCCAGGGCAGGGCTCAACCCACGTAAAAGGCTCCAAGGGTCTACGGCGATGTTGGCAACCCACCCGCATAGATATATACAGTAAAAGGGTATAGATTTATATTCCAGATATGTGCAGGATTTAAGATATGTAATAAAAGCTAAAATGCAAGTAAGAATAATATAAACATGCAGATCATGCTAGTACTTCCGAGTTTTCCAGTACTACAATTTTGTTATACCCAGTGATCCAAATCAGATGCTACAGCATTCTATGATATAGGCCTAAAACATCAATTACCAACAACAAGAATAAGACATTAGTATAGGCCTCTGAGTCCAGTGTTTCTTTAAGTTGTAAATACTATAGATCAGAAAAAAACACTAAATGGATACAACTGGGTGAGTATGTTCTTGTATTGCATGCAGGATGATCATCAATGATGACATGTAAAAAAGAAATTAAACTAGTTGGCCATTTTGTCTAACTAGTTGAACAAAAACTCTTACTAGTCACTTTTTTTCAGCAACTAGTGGCACTTTTATCAAACTAGTTCCAACGGAAGCCTTACTAGTGAGACTGTGCACCACACTAGTAGGAACAAAGCCAAACCAGTCAGCTTTGTGATGTACTAGTGGACCTCTGGACCAAATTAGTAAAGCTGACAGTCTTGCTAGTTAACTACTAAGCTGCAAGAGCTTTGACATGTTAACTAGTAAAGCACCTCACTAGTTAACTAGTGAGCTACAATTATCTGCACTAGTTAACTAGTTAAAGCATTTTGATCTGACTTGTTAACTAGTGTGGCTCAAAATGTTTACTAGTTAACTAGTTAGGGAACAAATGTTCACTAGTGGCACTAGTGAAGGTCTTTTTTACCTCCTAGTTATTTAGTGCAGGCCAAGAAGGGCCACTAGTTAACTAGTAAGGGCCAACATGTGCACTAGTCACACTAGTTGCACTAAATGTTAATGAGGAGATGGGGAAGGAGCATACTCCGAGGCTTTCTATTGGCATTCCAGTTCAAAATAAAAAATACAAACCAATCAGGACTCAGGATTTTGTCATTACCCCTCCTGCCTCATTTGCATGTTGTGCACTAGTTAACATGTTGGCCTGAGGAATTGTAACTAGTTAACTAGTGGCTGCATGTTGCACCTTACATGTTAACTAGTGAGGGTCAAAATGCTCACTAATCAACTAGTTGAAGCCTTTTTGACCTTACTAGTGAACTAGTGAGGCTCAAAATGTTTACTAGGTTTTTTTTACCTTACTAGTTTACTAGTGTACTGATATATTCTTCACTAGTTAACTAGTGATGTGGTAAAATTCCACTAGTTAACGTGTATGACAGTTGCAGTACTTCACTAGTTAACTAATCACGCACACATGTCGACTAGTGAGCAGTTTTGTCGAACTAGTAAGACAAAAACGTCAACTAGTGTACCGAAAATGTCACAGATTAATTTAAATGTTATTCAGACTATACACAGAGTGGTAGAGGTTTTTCTAAGCATTCTTTACTGCTCCTGTTGGAATAAAATCATTGTTGATTATTTAACTGCAAAGTACTAATGTGTTTTTGATACCTTCGCCTCTTTGCATTAAATCATACTGGGATGTTTGCTGAATTGATTGGATGTGCCACAGCCCTACCCAGAAATATGTCCACCTGCCGCCACTGCTAATCTGTCAACTTTGAAGTTCAGTGGACGCTCCTGAAGGCAAAAACCCACTGACTGTTTACTGAGATCAGATAAGATTAGATGGTCATTGGTGTCCCCAAAGAGAAATTAATTTTGCTCAGGCTAGTAAACTAACAGACAATACAATCAATAGAGAATGTGTTCATGTGAATCATCAAATGTTTTTATACCTCCAAATGAAATAAATTCTATAATGAATAAGCAGAGGGGACAGGATTTATTTCAAATACATTGACAATGTACCAGTTTTAACAGTTGAAGGCAGGCTGGGCAATCTTGGGAAACTAGCAATACCAAAAATGTTTCTAAAATCTTTAGCAACCCCGCCTTTAATGTGGTGTATGATCGGAAGAGACAGGACATGGGCTCTGTGCAGCTTTAGTGGATAAACACATACTGTTGGTTATGGAAACTAAAGGTCCTTTTAAGGGCCACCCATTTCCTCAACATAAAGAGCTGTCTTCCTTTTATAATACATCACATAACATACACACACCACTGTTTACATATAAATCAGAATTAGAATCATATCTTTTTGTGTATGTTAGTGTTCATTAGGAGCATGTTTATATGTCACGCAACAAGAATAGAACAAAAAGATGGAAACGTTGATCATGGGAGGCAAATTTTCTATTGCTCTAAATTCTGTTAGCGGATTTGATTGTTGGGATTTCCAGTTGGTATGGATTTTGGGTTTCGGTTATAGCAAGTAGGGACACTGGGTTGTGGTGGCAGTTTTATTCAGCACAATGAGAGAGAGATGTTGAATGTTGATGCTGCAACCCAACACTGATTAAAAAAAGGAAATCAGACTGCTCTGTGTGATTTGAAGGAAGTGGAAAATGACTCCCCTTCTCTTTTGTACTGTACAAATCATGATTATTTAAGGAGTTAATTATCCATGAAATTATCTGGGGAAAAAAAGAAAATCTTAAATGATTGTTAAATTTTTAATTGTCTAATTTAGCAAAATTTGACTCAAAGCCTGGAAAAGAAGGTAAAACAGATTATTTTATTTTATTAGATCCAACTTCATCATTGCATATAGTACAGGTAATGATACAATGCAGTTAACCAGAAATGCTGAAAGCTGTAAAGTTCAGAGTGATTAAAAGAGAAACATACAGAATACTCCATATAAATATAGAATAAACACTAAGGGGTAGATATTAATATACCAGATATGTACAGTATGAGCAGTATTTACAATGTGTAATAAATATGTTAAAATGTACATTAAGAAACATTCAGCTCATACTAGTCAACTGTCAATAACATAAAAATTAAAATCTATGGGACCAAGTTGATAGTGGACGACTGACAGGGACCATATATTGTAGCACAAATACACTGTATACTGCAATAACAGTAAAGTCAGCACCAGAGAACAATTCATATATTGCTTAATTGTGGATATTGCACTGTGGTTCGGCATGTTTTAAAAATGTATTTATAAAGCTTTAAGAACAGGAACATGTCTTTAGTTGTAGTGGGTGGCTCTTAAAAGAGCCTTTGTGTTGTTGGTTTAGCAGCAGCTTTACTTGGAGCTGGTGTACTTGGTCACAGCCTTGGTTCCCTCAGACACGGCGTGCTTTGCCAGCTCACCGGGCAGCAGCAGGCGGACAGCGGTCTGGATCTCCCTGGAAGTGATGGTGGAGCGCTTGTTGTAGTGAGCCAGACGGGAGGCCTCACCGGCGATGCGCTCAAAGATGTCGCCCACAAAGGAGTTCATGATGCCCATGGCTTTGGAGGAGATGCCGGTGTCTGGGTGGACCTGCTTCATCACTTTGTACACGTAGATGGCGTAGCTCTCCTTCCTGGACTTTCTCCTCTTCTTGCCGGTCTTGCTGGCGGTCTTGGTGACGGCTTTCTTTGAGCCCTTCTTGGGCGCTTTGACTGAGGGGGCGTCCGGCATGATTCGTAGTTCAGTTTTCTCTTGAGTCCACTGATATAATCCTGAGCAGAGAGTCTGTATTTATATCCACTCGATGCAGAGCTGACTGTGCTGTTGCTCGCACCTGATTCGTTGTTTCCTGACCGGGACTGCGCATGCGCAACATTCAACAACATCACTTCACAAGATGATAGTTTAGAGTTTAGTTGATGGAAGTTTTTGGTGCTGACCAGTAGTGAGAAGAGTACTTTAGATCTTGTAGCCTTCTCTAATAAAAGTAGCAAAACCACAGTATAGAAGTTCTCTCTTACAAGTAAAAGTCTTGCAGTAAACATGTTACTTAAGTAAAAGTACAAAAGTATTGGCATCAAAATAAAGGCCTACAGAAAGTGCCAAAAGTAGAAGTAGCTACTGATTATGCAGAATGGCCCATTTCAGGATGCGATGGCACTGGTTTGAAATGGTGTTTACAAGAGTTTACATTATTTCTCATTTGTTACACATAATAAATGTTTATAATAATATCAAATATAAATAATATATTTGTAGTATCAGGAATGTCAACAGTCGGTGTACACAAGCAGCCGGAACAGCAATGGAACATTTAAGTGCCTCCCTAAGTATTATTTCAACAAATCACTTTTTGATTTCAGCGATCACTTTCACAAAACATTATAGTTATTATTTCTATATTATGTGCCTGTTATTATGATTGCTCTTATTAGTATAATATAGATAAGTTGCCTGAAATATATGGTTTTATACATTATTTAGTGCTATTCTTTACTGGCTCCTTAGCTTTAGTGTCAGCCTTCTGATGTGGAGATTTGTAGTGCATTGGTCATGTTGTGCTGCCCACATTCAACTGAGTTTGAAACATTGTGATATTTATGTTATTAAAAAAAGGGAAATGTGAAGACAGCAAATAATTGCATATTATATTATTCCCTCACACAGCTACAAAGCTCAATAATATGTAACACAGGAAACACTTTTAAGATCAGATGGCTGTCCTGTGAGGTCTATTTATTTGTCTTACTATTTGTAGGTTTCATCTTGTAGGTTTTTTTAATCATTGTAATAAATAAGTGAAAAGCCCTTGTTTATTTCTTCTCCTAGCTCCAAATATAATATTACGTTTATGTCTGCAGTTAATGTCAACAGTAATAATTAACAGGTAATCACTCTTTAAGGATGATGTGGGTGGCTCTTAAAAGAGCCTTTTTATCGGAGTGTTTGTTCAGACTGAGAACAGCTCACTTCTTCTTGGGTGCTGCTTTCTTGGCTTTGGGTTTGGCAACCTTCTTAGCGGGAGCTTTCTTGACAGCAGGGGCCTTTTTGACCATCTTCTTGGGACTCTTGGTCACCTTGAGAGCCTTAGTCGCCTTCTTGGGGCTCTTGGCTGGTTTCTTGGGGCTCTTGGCTGGTTTCTTGGGGCTCTTGACAGCTTTCTTGGCCGCTGCAGGTTTCTTCGACTTCTTCGGGGATTTCTTCGCGGCTACCGGCTTCTTCACCGTCTTGGGCTTTTTAGCCGCTGCGGGTTTCTTGGCTGCGGGCTTCTTGGCTTTAGGAGCGGCTTTCTTGGCTGGCTTCGGCTTCTCTGCAGCCTGCTTGCTGATCTTGAAGGAGCCGGAGGCCCCGGTCCCCTTGAGCTGGACCAGAGTCCCATTAGCCACCAGGGTCTTGATGTTGGTCTTGACGCGGGCCTTGTTCTTGTCCACATCGTAGCCTCCGGCAGCCAGAGCCTTCTTGACGGCGGCCAGAGACACGCCGCTCCGCTCCTTGGATGCGGCCACAGCTTTAACGATGAGGTCTCTGACGCTGGGGCCAGTCTTCTTCGGTTTGGAGACCTTCTTCTTGGCTGCTTTGGCCGCCGGGGCGGCTTGAACTGGAGCTGCTTCTTCTGCCATTTCCTCCTGAAGTTTAGTTCCTCTTCACGACAACACGAGAGTGAGACTGGACTGTTGAAGAGCTCGGAGCAGGAGGCTGCAATTAAACACACCATGAGAACCGTGGAGACTCAACCCAGCCCGTGGCTCCTCTGAGCATCTGAAAGCCGTGCCACTTGTGTTTTCTCTTCACTGATAAAACACTCAAAACATCATGTGGGAGAAGTGCTGAAGGCTGACAGTGAAGGGAGTCGATAGCGGACGTGTGTCTCTTCATATTCAAGTCATGTAGAGCTCTGATGCTCTCTGCATTTTGTTTTTGGAGCCGCCAAACCTCACCTATCACCGCCGTGGCCAGCACTGCTCAGCGGCTTTTCTCACTCATTTCTCTCCTAAAATGATTTAAAATGCATCAGAGCTCCATCAAAAGACGTTTTCCAACTGGCCCACATGTTTGTTCAGGGACTCAATGTAAAAACAACCATCTGCTGTTGATGAGTGTTTAATAAAGTGAAGTTATTGTGGGAGCAGCAAACACACTGATGATGGTCGAGGCTTTAGCCAGACTTCCTATCAGAGCTGCTCGCTGTGACTGTGAACATGTCCTCTGCTGAGGACTGATTTTAATATAAATAGTTAATAGTTTATATTAATGAAAACTAATCTACAAAATAAATGTCGCCTGTCTGGGATAGTAGTAAGTGGATTTAAATATTACAGTAACACGGTTTCACTGATACATACTGTATATGGGCCATTCTACCGAATTGGTGCAAAGTCAGAGTTGTAAACATTTTGAAATTTGTTTATTTACTTTCCAAAACTTTATATATATATATATATATATAGACTATATCTAGGGTACCAATATCTAATGAAAGTACAGTCAATTTTGGTATTGTATTTTCAGACTGGATTGGAATGTTTTTCTTCTCCCTAAATTTCTCACTACCTAAACATAGTAATACACTATCATAAAAAAAGTTTTATATTAACCTAACCTTAAGATTGTGTTTCCATCCCTCCTCTAAAGAACATTTTTACATATTTTTCTAGAAAATTACAATTTTAAAAAATTTTTATGTTCAATTCATAAGATTCATCAAAATCTAAATGCAATCTTTCTTTGTAAAATGCACAACGCTGATCATATTGATTTCAGAGTTAAGGTTTGATTAAATTGAACATGAATTTAACCAATCAGTATCATAACATTTAAGTTGATAACTCAATATACCTTATTTTTTTACAAAATACCCACTGTTTCGGTAGTGACTGCACTGTTTCGGTAGACCACAGTGTTTTGTTTGCAAGGTTATATCATATTCCCTCAACCTTATTGCTTAATAATAACTTTTAACATGCCTTATGCCTTGGAAATATTACAAACACGAATGTTTTATGAGCAATAGAATGCAATTTATTATTGAAGACAGAACAACTGTGGTCCAATTGCATCCAATGGTGCATAAGTTTATTTTTTTAAAAGAAGGGTTGTAGCAACTCATAACGTAATAACTGCGCATAATGTATTAATTTAAATGTAATAAAAGCTCATAATGTAATAATCAGCACATAATGTAATAAAACCTTGAGCGCACAATGTAATAACAGTTGTGTTAATAATGTAATAAGTTATTACATTATTTATTAAGTTATTACATTGTAAACTTAGCAAAAAAAAAGGTGAAAAATGTAATAAACTCAGCGCATTAAGCAATCATTTTTAAAAAAGAGTACTCTCCTTGTCTTCTTAAAGCACAGGAACCCTCTAGTTTTACATGACACCAGTGGAGGAGTTAATTTAAAGCAACTGGACTTTGTCTGTTTAGTCAAGAGGACATTTTCATCAATCTGTTCCATATTGATGAAGCCTCTTGGATGTGAGACTACAAGATATCCAGTGATCTGGACCAATGAGAACCTTTACAGAGATGATGCTGAGTTTAACATACATGTGATTCTCAGCATGCGAAATAACTGTTCCACACATAATTATTCCAGTTACTGTAATTGTTAGCTTATCCAAGCAGCAAATCATTTTAGGTAACAATCCTCAATGCAGTCCCTCAGACTGGACTCGATGCAGTCCCTCAGACTGCTCAGTGCAGTCCCTCAGACTGCTCAGTGCAGTCCCTCAGACTGGCCTCAGTGCAGTCCCTCAGACTGCTCAATGCAGTCCCTCAGACTGGACTCAATGCAGTCCCTCAGACTGCTCAGTGCAGTCCCTCAGACTGGTCTCAGTGCAGTCCCTCAGACTGGACTCAGTGCAGTCCCTCAGACTGCTCAGTGCAGTCCCTCAGACTGGCCTCAATGCTGTATCTCATGCTAGCTTCACTGCAGTCCTTTAGACTGGCCTCAATGCAGCCCCAGATCCTGATACTGTCCTTTATGTTGGCCCTTGTACAGGCCCTAGTATCAATACCCCTCATGCTGACCCTGACACTGTCTCAGTTGCTAGCCCTAACTCACCTTTAAATATACTGTCAACCATTATTGAGTTATGTCTGTCTGATGACATGTCAATGCTGGGCACTTTCAATAGAGTTTAAGATTGTTCAGAGAGCTTTCCGTGTCATTTTCGCCACAAATATATATTCGGGATTCTTTAGCTGATAATTTGCAGCTTGAAAAAGACCAAAACTGCTGCATTAGCATTATGAGGCAGTACAAAGTAGCTGGACGCAGTAGTGGCCTTTCCTTGCACATCAAGCAGCTTTTTGGCAAAGATACCCGATGGATGAGGGCATGGACTGTGGTTCGACACATATCCTTTGGATGGTTCAAAATAAACATTAAGATTTTTTTCCCCCTTAAAAACTCTATTTTTTTCAGTTTTATTTTCATTGTGTTTCTCTATACCGTAAAGGTTTTGAAACAGGGTTTTGAACCTAGAATTACTGGTTGCAACATTTTGTGTGTTGTTCTTGCACAGATGTAATGATATTTTTTCACTTTATTTAAAGGAGCAGTGTGTAGCATTTAGGGGGATCTTTTGACAGAAATGATATATAATATTAATAAGTGTGTTTTTTCTTTAATGCTATTTGATATAATCTTGAATTTCTACAACCGATGATTATTTCAACAGCTGCTCCACAGCTGACTGCCAGTATTACCCCTCCTGCCATTATTATATTATATTACAATACACTACAATACAATTATTGACCAAAGGATTTGTTTACACACATAAGATGCATTAGTCACAAAACAATTATTGTTTATTATACATGTATGTTATATACTCATAATATACTTACTAGAAAATAGTCATTATATTATATATTATATAGATATGAATGGATTACATGGTAATATATTTTTTTCATTGTTTCCAGTCATTCCGCACAGCCTTTACTGGTGCAAAATATAGTATATAGTATACATGGTTAAGATCATATCTGCCTGTTTTACACTCTTTGACCACCAGGTGGTTTCATGCACATAAAGCCTCGAGAAATGAACCCTTTTCCAAACCAATTTCCTGGAAAGCTTCAATGCTTCATGAAGCTTCAGCTCGCCATCACTAGTTGTTTGTCTTTACTTCCTGTTCTTGTCAGTGAATTAAACTCTTTTCATACCTCTGTTCCATACAGTAAATAACTCTGCACTTTCTGTAGGCCTTTATTTTGATGCCAATACCTTTGTACTTTTACTTAAGTAACATTTTTACTGCAGGACTTTTACTTGTAAGAGAGAACTTCTATACTCTGTTGTTGCTCCTTTTACTTGAGAAGACTACAAGATCTAAAGTAATTCTTCCACCACTGGTCAGTACCAAAAACTTCCATTTCGCAACTAAACTCTAAACTATCAACTTGTGAAGTGATGTTTGTCTTTACTTTCTGTTCTCGTCAGTGAATAAAACACTCTTCACACCTCTGTTATCTACAGTAAATAACTCAGGGAGGGTTAACTGTTTAGCGCATACTGTCCTACTCAGAAGACAACCAATCATGTGCGAGCAACAGCACAGTCATATTTGCATCGAGTGGATATAAATAAATCAGTCTGTCATCTAAGAGGCATCGTTTGATTCAATAGAAATCCCAGCTGATAATCATGCCGGACCCCGTCAAAGCGCCCAAGAAGGGCTCAAAGAAAGCCGTCACCAAGACCGCCAGCAAGACCGGCAAGAAGAGGAGAAAGTCCAGGAAGGAGAGCTACGCCATCTACGTGTACAAGGTGATGAAGCAGGTCCACCCAGACACCGGCATCTCCTCCAAAGCCATGGGCATCATGAACTCCTTTGTGGGCGACATCTTTGAGCGCATCGCCGGTGAGGCCTCCCGTCTGGCTAACTACAACAAGCGCTCCACCATCACTTCCAGGGAGATCCAGACCGCTGTCCGCCTGCTGCTGCCCGGTGAGCTGGCAAAGCACGCCGTGTCTGAGGGAACCAAGGCTGTGACCAAGTACACCAGCTCCAAGTAAAGCTGCTGCTAAACCAACAACACAAAGGCTCTTTTAAGAGCCACCCACTACAACTAAAGATATGTTCCTGGCCTTAAAGTTTTATCAATACATTTTGAACCTTGCAAAAACAACAGTTCAATGTGTGCAAAGGAAGCAACTATATGAATTGCCCTATGGTGCTTACATTACTGTTATTGCAGTGTAGAATTAAAGCTACAATGTGTTCCCCATCAGTCGTTCACTAAACATCCACTTAGTCCCATAGTTGTTTTTTTAATACATGTCATTGATGTTCAAACTGTATCCTACATGCTGTTTCTTGTATAAGATACAAGTATACTCCCAGTTGTCTCACATTTGGTATTTTTTTTCTGCTTCATAGTATTTACAACTTACAGAGACACTGGACTCAGACCTATACTTGTCTTATTGTTGTTTTAGGCCTATATTATAGAATGCTGAAGCATCTGCTTCAGATCACAACAAAATTGTATTACTGGAAGTACTAGCATGGGCTTCATGTTTGTTATTCTTACATATCTTGAATATAAATATATGACCTTTCTGTATATATATCTATGCATTACTCTGAACAATTCTGGCTCAATGATGTATTGCAACATTCCTCCATCTCTCTTGGTCATTGTGCGCAATAAAACTGCCAACATGATCCACACTAGTGTCCCTATAGCTATAATCAAAGCTCCATACAAACTGGAAATAACAATTAATGATCACATTTTCTAGTTCAACATAGCAATAGAAAATGTGCCTCAATAACTGTTCCCCCAGGTGGGCTACCTCATCATTGCCATCTTTTTAGCTTATTCCTCATGTTTCATATGAGCTTGCACCTGTTGAACAGAAACCATAACACTAATTTTATAATGATTTAAATTGTAAAGGTTGGTTCTAACATTGTAACAGGAGGTCAGCTCTTCATGTTGAGTAAGTGGGTGGCCCTTAAAAGGGCCTTTAGTATTGATAAAGCAACAGTGTGTTTATCCACCGAAGCCGTACAGAGTGCGTCCCTGTCTCTTCAGAGCATACACCACATCCATGGCGGTCACGGTCTTCCTCTTGGCGTGCTCGGTGTAGGTGACGGCATCACGGATCACATTCTCCAGAAACACCTTCAACACACCGCGGGTCTCCTCGTAGATCAGACCGGAGATACGCTTCACTCCACCACGGCGAGCCAGACGGCGGATAGCGGGCTTGGTGATTCCCTGGATGTTATCACGGAGGACTTTACGGTGACGCTTTGCGCCTCCTTTACCGAGTCCTTTTCCTCCTTTGCCTCTTCCACTCATCGTTGCTGATCAATGTCTTTCTACTCAACAGTAAACTCTGGTCTGCTGCTTCACAGCTATTTAAATCCTGTCTGAGGACGTGATAGAAGACAGAGGCGGAGCTCTTCTTCTTCTTCTTCTTCTTCTTCTTCTAATGAAGGTTGATGATTAAACTCTTTGGTGCATCAGCGCCACCTATTGAACAACAGCATGAATCAGGGACAGCATTTCTCCTGTAAGACTAGTTGCTTTTAGGCAAGCAAAAGTGAAACAATTGGGTAGATTACTTATTATTCAGACTTTATTCTGTTCTGACATCTTGTTAAATAATATTGAACTGCCTAGGGAAGCTCTAACCTGTCATAATATGAACTGTAAAAGGCCTCAACATGGGATAGAACTGTGTACCATGTATGACAATATTGCGACGGCTCTTAACGCCTCTAGTAAGCCCTTTTGTAAACATGAGAACAAGGTGGATAACATTAAACCTGGATGGAATGATTTTGTGGCTGTCAAACATGCTGTAGCGAGAGAAGCTTTTAAACTGGTCAGAATCAGAAAGGCCTAGGCAGGGGTCATTGCTTGAACAGAAAAAAACTTGCAAGATTTAAAGATGCTCTTTGTCTTATTAAAAAGATACGAGAACACAATGAGAGCATATTCACTTGCTAGGAAGCTGCAGATTAATAACCATTATGATTTCTGGAAAGAGGTCAGAGTTATGATCATTCAACATTGAAGGTGCATGTGGTCCAGACAAAATAGCCGAGATGTGGCGTGAGCATTATTGTAATTTATTCAACTGTGTTAAAAGTAATGAAGTTGTAGTTGAAAATATTGATCTCTCTGAAAACATGGCAGTCAGGTCAGATGATGTCTATGATGCCATTATGATGCTCGATGATAACAAGGCCTGTGGTATGGATCATATCACTGCAGAACTTCTAAAACATGCCAGTCCTAAGCTTTGTTGTCAATGTGCTTTACTGGTGTTTAATGGTGTCCTTCCAGATTCTAACACCTCTGTATTGTTAGTGACTCTTATTAAGGACAAGGCTGGTAAATTAAATAGCATGGATAATTATAGACCTAATGCCCTCGCTGGTATTCTCTCTAAAGTGCTGGAAAGAATCCTGCTAGAATGTTTGGAAATGTTTTTTTCTCACCACTGATCACCAGTTTGGCTTTAAAAGGAAACATGGCACTGATATGTGTATTTATGCCCTAAAGGAAATAGTTGTTAAATATGGAAGCCAAAACTCCACCGTCTTTATATGCTTTGACAGAGTTAATCATGAAAAATTATTCCTGAAACTGTTGCCAGAGGTGTTTCAAAGTGTATACTTAGAATACCAGTCTTCTGGTATCCACATCAGATAATGCAGGTTAAATGGAGCAATGTTGTATCTGCCCTGTTTCATGTAAATAATGGTGTTCACCAAGGTGGCATTTTGTCTCCTATTTTGTTCAATGTGTATATGGATGACCTATCACCTTAATCACCTTGTGTATGCTGATGACCTGGTAATTCTCAGTCCATATAGTGCTGGGCTGGGAAGATGTGCTCAAAGTACGGCAAAGACTATGACATTAAATTTAATGCCAAAAAAGAGTAATGCCATGATAGTCAGAAGTAGAGAAGATAAGAAATTAGTTCTTCCTGTATTTCACTTGAGCGATATTCCTCTCATGACATGCAGAGAAAATAAAATACCACTCAACATTGCCATCTTTTTAGCTTGCCCCTGTTGAACAATAACAGAAAACATGACACTATAATTACCTTTATAATGATTTGAATGGTAACGGTTGGTTATAACATTTTAACAGGAAGTCAGCTCTTTATGTTGATGATTGAAATGATGACAGAGATATCTATCGACAGTGCTGAAAACAATATGCTCAGGCAAATATGTTGCTCGTAAATTCAGTATGCTTTCTGTAAATGTAAAATGTTCATTATTTATAGCTTTCTGCACACCTTTGTATACAGCTCATCTTTGGTGTAGCTACAAGAAAACTAGTATGCAAAGGCTCATAGTGGCTAACAATGATGCAATGAGGTTGTTGCTTCGGGTTCCCAGATCGCATAGTGTCAGTCAACTGTTTGTGTCCTTTCTTATTTTTTCTCTTATCGCTATGGACCCTCCTGTGTGTCTGTAATAAAGTTTTTATTGAATATCTCCATTCAACTATTTGAGTTTAGGCCTGAGAGTCTCTAGAGACTGAAGCTCTCATATAAAGTTCCTGTAGGTGTAATTATTTTTCACAATCATCAGAGCAGTGTGGATCCACTCTGTATCTGCATTTAGACACCTCCATAAAGTGTTCATCAGCTGCCTTTTAACACGTCCAATGGTGAGGATTATCCTTAAGACTCACTCTGTTCTGTTCTGGCTTTGAGTTGATAAGAATGATTACAATGAGTAAATGCATGTGCAACGCTGTTTATGTCATGCATCTCCCTCCCTTCCTTTGTGTATTTAATGCAGAAGAAAACAGCAAAAATAAATATTGAGGTGAAATGAGTTGAAATGCATTATTACTTATGAAATTAGGATTAGAGGGCAATGTCACAAAAAAAAATGTTCAAAAGAAGGAACAAGCAAAAACCAGCCATGCAGTACCATGATGGACCTGCAACATAATGTGGGTTAGACACCCCTAGCATTAAGAAGCGGTATGTACACACTTTAATTTTTAGTACACACTTTAGAAGCTAAGAGGACATTTTAAGTGTTTATTAATGTCTTTAACAACTATGATTCAGTGCTGCTGCAGCAGGGTGGAGAGGAGTGGTTGACCTGCCCAAATATGTTCAGCAATGACAAATCAGAAGCTGTTGACAGGAAATGAAATAAAAGTAACATAACATGTTAAATGTAAGGTAAAGTAAGGTTAATTGATATTGATGAAAAATCTCTATTTTACAACACAAGTCCTTCTACAGCTTTCTTGAGGCTAGATTTGATCCCTACTTGTATTTTAATATACATGACCGACATTCAAAAGTGATTTATCTCTTTTTTAATTTAAGAGTCAAAACGACATAATCAGTTATATTTCCCTTTTGTTCTCATATTCAGGCACAGAGAGTAGCCTGCAGAGTATTTTAAAAGATATTATTGATGTGTTATCATTGCTGGTAAAACGTGTGTTGCCAGTAGAGGAATGAGCCCTTCAGTGAAGAGTGAGGTGGCTCTTAAAAGAGCCGTTGTGGTTTGTGGAGCAGCAGACAGTTTAAGCTCGCTCTCCGCGGATGCGACGGGCCAGCTGGATGTCTTTGGGCATGATGGTGACCCTCTTGGCGTGGATGGCGCACAGGTTGGTGTCCTCGAACAGGCCGACCAGGTAAGCCTCACTGGACTCCTGCAGAGCCATGACAGCGGAGCTCTGGAAGCGCAGGTCGGTCTTGAAGTCCTGAGCGATTTCTCTCACCAGGCGCTGGAAGGGCAGCTTGCGGATCAGCAGCTCCGTGGATTTCTGGTAGCGACGGATCTCTCTCAGAGCCACGGTACCGGGCCTGTAACGGTGAGGCTTCTTCACGCCGCCGGTGGCCGGGGCGCTCTTACGGGCAGCCTTGGTGGCCAGCTGCTTCCTGGGGGCTTTGCCTCCGGTAGACTTACGAGCGGTCTGCTTGGTTCTTGCCATGACTTCTTCTTTCTCTGTTCAGGAGATGTAGTAGCTCCAATGAAGAGACACGCTGCTCTTAAACTGTGAAATGGTGACGCTGCTTCAGACCTCCGGCTCCTGATTGGTGAGGGGCTCCTCCTGGAGCTCAGCACCGCCCAGAGGAGCGACCCACCGCCCGAAGCTACGCTGCTGATTGGTGGGAAATCCTTTCAAAGTTACCGCCAACATTCAGAGCGGGCCGCCCTCTGCTGCTCTGCTGGAAGCCTCTTCTCTGGTTGGTCTGTCAGCAAGTCTCGCTCCAAGGACATATAAAGGAGCTTTCTGCTGGTGGAGCAACACTTTTTATTAGTCTCCACTACTGAAAACATCTCACGATGAGCGGAAGAGGCAAAACCGGCGGAAAGACCAGAGCTAAGGCAAAGACCCGCTCTTCCCGTGCTGGGCTCCAGTTCCCAGTCGGTCGCGTTCACAGGCATCTGCGTAAAGGAAACTATGCGCAGCGTGTGGGTGCCGGCGCCCCCGTCTACCTGGCGGCTGTGCTGGAGTACCTGACCGCTGAGATCCTGGAGTTGGCTGGAAACGCTGCCCGCGACAACAAGAAGACCCGTATCATCCCCCGTCACCTGCAGCTGGCTGTCCGCAACGACGAGGAGCTCAACAAGCTGCTGGGCGGAGTGACCATCGCTCAGGGCGGCGTGCTGCCCAACATCCAGGCTGTTCTGCTGCCCAAGAAGACCGAGAAGGCCGCCAAGTCCAAGTAAAGCTGGAGACTCGCTGAGTGCTGGGAACCAGCCCCCAAAAGGCTCTTTTAAGAGCCAAACACTCCCAAGATTAAGAGCTCTGGTCCTCATGTCTCTAATGCACCAACAACAACAAAAACTGCAATAAGAGAAATGGCTGGTACTTCTGTTATAAATAAACAAAAGGATTAGTAGGCTTTGACTGTAAAAATAATAAATAAATAAAAAGTGCTACAAACTGGCTTTACTATTTCAGTAGACCATAATAGTGATTGGGATGATATTAAGTTAATAAAGACAATACATGAAGAGGGGAAAGTTAAGATGTAGGCTAACCATCCAGAACATTCTGTAGATCAGTGATTCCCAAACCTTTTCATTTCACATCAAGGACCCCTAAACTGACATGAATTAGACCATGGATCCCCATTTGATAGGATGTTTTTAGAATTATTTTTTTTGTTTTTAACACATGGTGTATGAAACCCATGACCAAAAATATCATAGGCCTACATTCTGGCATTATGTTGCTTATGAATGGAATCATAGTGTCAGAAAGTTATAAATATCAAAGTGGGGCGGAATAGGGACAAACTTCATAAAAAAATATTTATGTAGCCTTGCCTCACTCTGATGGAAAAGTGAAGTGACTGTTGTGGAGCAGTGAAGTCAACCCCCATCCCTGTCCTGCCGGGAGAGATGTTACTAGATATAAGGAAGCAGTTAAAGGTGTAATGTCTAGCCACATTGTGCCAAATTAATACAAGAATACAGTTACGCAAACTTCAACTAAACTGCTGAAACTCTTAGAGCCGATCACTGCTATCTTGTAACCTTCACATGTGGCGTCGGCCTATAGTTTCGGTTAGCCAATCTTTGTGTTTTTGTGCCACTAACCGGGGGCTGTACACTCAGTGTACGTTTTGATAGATGTTTTATTGGATTAACCTTTTCCATCGACCCATTTTTGTCCTTTTTAGGGGGAGATAGCAGGTCGGCAGTATATGTCACATAGAAGTGGTGTACATCATGTGAAAGCTGGGAACCTAAAGAATATTTGACATGCAGCTCAGCGCTGTGTGTCCTGTTGTTCTAGTCATCATGAATTAAAATAAATTGTGAAGCTGTATAAGGGCTCAGAACATTATGACCTAACTGGCGAGGGCTAGAGTCTTGGCACACTCAAGTATCACACATGAGGTATCCAGAATAAGGGACAGAGACAGATATTTACACCAAAAAAAAAGGACTTTATTTTTGATGATCTTTCCCTTTAATATCATCAAATGGTGGATCTTCAGTAGAGACACAAAAAGAGGGAGATGCAGGTCAGAAAACAGCATTGCACATGCATCTACTCAATAATCCTGATTATCAAATCAAAGACATAACATGTAAACACACACTAATTAGTGATAAGGTGAACAAAGGAACACATGGATACTCACTCTAGACGACAGACTTGATGGGAACAGGTCTGACTGGTAGCAGGCAAACAGAGTAATGTTCTTCCTCCTCACCTCCTAGTTATAGGAGCACTGGTTGTGAGCAGAGTGAGCTCAGCCTGTGGCTCATGAGGGTGATGGCAGACATGAAACAATCTCTAACAATAGAAGTATATGATGGCCATTCCAATGCGCTATTGTCTCATAAGTTGTTGCAGCAATTTGGTGCAAAATTCAATCATTTTTTAACCACTCGAGAATCAATAATCGCTCCAAAATACCACATTAAGGCACCGAGACCTTGAGGAACACCATAGAAAAAACTTTTGACATTTGGAGATTTCTGCAAGAATTGCATTTTTCGCCAATTGGATGACGAGCACTTCGGTTGACCATGCCAGTTTTTCCTCACCAAAATTTAGCCTTACATATTAGCATTATTTACTGTTCTTCTTGACAAGCTAGCATGACATGGTTGGTAACAATGTATTCCTTAGGTTTTTTTAGTTTCATAATACCAGTATACTCTAGCTACCGTCTTCTCTCTGAGCCCGGAACAACCTCCGACAGACAGAATAGCAGCCAGGTCCGCCGGCGGGCTGTCGGGTTGTTAATGGCTTAATCTAATCACTAGATATCCCTTTCCAATGTCATGTAAATTTCAAGTTTCAAGCCCCAAATTCAGAATAAACCACATACATGCATTATTAAATCATTTAATAAGAAAACACGGTTAAATCAGTCTTAACTATTTCCATTTAAAGAACTTAATAGCAAACATAGGAGAAAATGGGTTATGTTTTCAAAGTAATCATTGGACATTGTAAAGTAGAAAAACTATGAGCTGAGCAGTTATTGGTTAAGGAGTCTCTCAGCTCTCTGACGGTGGGGGCGCGGCCCTGCGCACAGCCTTGGCCAGGGCTTTTTGGATGACCGGGTACAGTTTATAGCATCCCTCGATGCAGGTCCGAACCCCGGCTGTCAGAGTCTCTTCACTCATTTCTCCATCTGACTGCAGCCCAGAGATCTGGTTCAGGCTGGGGAGGAACGCGACAGTCAGACCGCCCTGGTTCTCGCCGCTGACTGAGCTGCAGCTGCTTTCCTCTGTGTAAGAAGGGTCAACCACATAAGAGGCGCCGTCCTGGCGTATGGAACAACCGAGCACCAGGTCGTACATCTCGATCCCGGCGTCCGCGAGAGCGAGAGAAGCGCACGTGACTGCGTGGGCCAGAACCGAGCCGCTGTTCTCGAGGACCATCACGTTGACCTCGATCTGAGAGCGGGGGTATTTGTGGAGGCACACGGCTGGCTGCAGGCTCTCGTGTAGCATCAAGGAGAGGTCCTTTTCCTGGCTCCCCTGAATCCAGGCGCCCCTCTCCAGGCAGGAAAACGGAGCGAAACGCATGTCAGTAGTCAACCTGGAGACACAGAGAAATACAGTTTTGTTGTCTTCATAATCACTTCCTGTAGTAACTTACGCAGACACACAAACATCAGTGTCCACATAATGTGTAAGTAGTGATGCTGATGCTTGAGGGTGAACACAGCTAAACATGATTCAAAATGGTATTAAAGAAGATGTTACAGGTTATGTCCACTTTTAAAAGAGAAAAATATGTTTTTCTCAACTTCATTTTTGTTTATAGTGGTGATTCTGGTGGTGTTTCATTCATTTACAGCACTCCGTGATACTCCTCATAGCATATTAATACAACAATACCTCTAAAGCTCATCACAGGGATATTAGCTTTGATGAGTTTATAATCAATGGACCTGCTAATAAATATTTTTGTTGCCAGACAGCAATGGCTATAACAGCAGGGCCAGTGTGCATTCATGCAATATGTGCTCAGGAAATAATATAGCCAGAAGCTCTTTTGGCCTTGTAATAAACTGGGGGAAAAAAGTTCAGAAACTTGTGTTTGGTGGATTTTTTCTCTGTTGTTACAATGCTAATGGTCATTGTATTTTACATGGTTGGAAAGCCTGTTTATTTACCTTCACAATGATGTCCAACTTGTAAGGATCATGCATTTGTGGGATGAGCAGCACAGCTGATTATGTGGGTAGCACCCAAGAAAAAATTGCCAAAATGCTCTGTCAATGGTAAACAGTGTATTCTCCTGTTGGTTTTCACTCTTGTTTTGAGTTGTTTGGTGGATTGGATGATTGAACTCTCTATCAGTAACAAGGAACAAACGAGACATATTGGCAATTTTACACTTTATTCATTTAATACACCGTCAGGAGCCTCAGTAGCGGTGGAAGATCCATACGCAGCCACAACAGCCTGGCACCTCCTCCTCATGCTGGTCACCAACCTGGTCACATGTTGCTGTGGGATGGCGTTCCATTCCTCAACCAGGATTCGTTGTAGGTCAGCCAGCGTGGTTGTGTTGGTCACTCTAACACGTACAGCACGCCCAAGCAAGTGTTCAGTTGGGTTGAGGTCTGACATTCCCCCACATGTTTAGGTTCCATTGTCTGTGTTGTCGACACCAGCGCAAACGGGCCTGACGGTGAAGGGCAGTCATTGCAGGCTTCCTGGTAGCCTTATGAGAATACACTGTTTACCATTGGCAGAGCATTTTGGCAAATTTTTCTTGGGCGTTACCCACATAATCAGCTGTGCTGCTCATCCCACAAATGCATGATCCTTACCATCACCAAACACAAGTTTCTGAACTTTTTTTCCCCCAGTTTATTTATCTTTAGCTAGGTGTATTGATGTCGCTAATTGAGTCTACTAGTTGGCACTTATTTTTGTTTATTTGTTGTGTTAAATGTTTCACTCTGTCTTTTCACATCTTTGTACAATGTTGTAAATAAGTGTTCTCACTTAAAGCACAGACACTGTTGAACACTTTAACTGTCTTATCTAACGTTATCTGAAGTTTGCTAATATCAGCTGACATTGAGCCAACCTAAGCTGCTTGCTGCTAGCCATACAAGACCAAGTAAGACTGCGTTATTTACTGCTTATGAATTCAGGCAGACTGAATATAACACACGTGTGTGTGTGTGTGTGTGTGTATCAATAAAAGTCAAATAAAATAAATTAATACATTCATGAAATCACCACATTACCTTCCACATTTCATATCGGTCTCATCTTTCCGCTCCATTTCTCTGGGGCCATAAACGCAGCACATCAGCTTGGTGTTTCCAGCCTCGATGTACGCGGAGCCTTTAGCCTGGCTCACCAGCCCGCACCGGACAAACACCGGCCGGACGTCCACCTGATCCCGCTGCCGACCGTCCAACCGGGCTCCGCTGGCTCCGTGCGAGGGGAGACTCACGGCCGCCGGTTTACCCACAAACAGATACGGACTCTGGGACACCTCTGGGCCGCGTATACGCTTGGTGTCGGTCGGCATGGTGCTGGATGAACAGTCAACTCAGTTTGGTCTGGTGGTGCAGGATGAGCAGCGTGTGCAACAAGTGTAGCACAAAACATGTCCCCCCGGAAACACAGCAAGCAGAGAAATGGTTCCGCTATTGCGTGGCAGGCATGGTGGCAATGAATAAAACTATAGGCCTATCAGTGATATAAAACAAAACACAAGTGCTGTTGCAATAATAAGCTATTTAATTATCAATATTATGACACAAAATCACAAATTATCACACAATTGGTGATATATATATATATATATTCATACGACACCTTCTCACACAAAATATATATTGTACTTTATATACTATATGTTCTTAGTGTATATGTTCTTAATATGCCTGTATATATTCTTAATATGCCTGTATATACTCTTAATATGCATGTATATACTCTTAATATGCATGTATATACTCTTAATATGCCTGTATATACTCTTAATATGCCTGTATATATTTTAATATGCCTGTATATATTCTTAATATGCCTGTATATACTCTTAATATGCCTGTATATACTCTTAATATGCCTGTATATGTTCTTAATATGCCTGTATATATTTTAATATGCCTGTATATATTCTTAATATGCCTGTATATACTCTTAATATGCCTGTATATACTCTTAATATGCCTGTATATGTTCTTAATATGCCTGTATATATTTTAATATGCCTGTATATATTCTTAATATGCCTGTATATACTCTTAATATGCCTGTATATGTTCTTAATATGCCTGTATATGTTCTTAATATGCCTGTATATACTCTTAATATGCCTGTATATGTTCTTAATATGCCTGTATATATTCTTAATATGCCTGTATATACTCTTAATATGCCTGTATATGTTCTTAATATGCCTGTATATGTTCTTAATATGCCTGTATATGTTCTTAATATGCCCCTGTACAAAGTATTTCCTTTTATAATTGTAATATAACTTAAAGTATTTGTAATTGTATTTGTAATATAACTAATTGTAATTGTAATATAACTCAAAGTACATCCTTTTATAATTGTAATATAACTTATTATTTTTAATGGAGCTTCCCAGCAAAAAGCATTTCACACGATTGTACCTGTATAACCGGAGTGACAATAAACATCTTGAATCTTGAATATCCTCATGGTGTCTTGCCCATTATTATTGCGTGGCAGGTGGCAGTGAATGAAACTAGGCTTATCCGTGATATAAAAAAAACTCTCAAGTGCGGTTGCAATAATAAGTTATTTAATTATCAATATTATGACACAAAATCACAAATTATCACACAATTTGTCGATATATCCTCATGGTGTCTTAAAAAACACACCCGAACTAATAACCATAACGACTTGAAATTATTATTGACAACATTTTTTATTAATGAATTTTATTCATCAAGCAGAGCAACAGCATCCAGTGTGACACCGGTGTCTTTTCCATTGCATCAGCCAAGCCAGTGCCTCTGATGTGGCAGGTTCGGCTATGATTGACATCAGGCTCGTCCAATAGAAAGTGACGTTTCTGACGTACCGGTTCGAACGGACCAATGGGAGGCTGCCGTAGGCGTGTCCACCGGCTCTGAGCTTCCCTTTCTGGTCGAGCAGCGTGGGCTACAGCAGTGTGTCTGGTGAGCAGTACCTGATTCATCCTGCGAGAATACAGACTTCTGTGAGTATTATTCTTTTAATAAACAATGAACAACACTTACCGTACCATTCAGTAAAGTGTGTTTTCTCTTAGAGTCGTGTTCTCTCTCAGGTTAGACATGTATAGAGGCAATGTTAGCCTGTCTGGCTAACGTTTACATTGCTAACCTGTCAAGCTAGCTATAGTGCCTCTGCTCCAATACAGCAGTTTTACAACCAGCAGATGATCTTATAATGCTGAATTCAGGCTTTTTTAGAAGCAGTTTCAGATGCATGATGTCTGACATGACTGGCCCTATTTTTTGGCACAGCTTCCTGAGGGCTTGTTTACAGCAGAGGTGCAAAGGTGACATGGGAGAACTGATTTGAGTCATCAGGAGGAAAGGAAATTAACCCCTCTGAGACTTCATGTTAGAGCTGTGGATATAACTAAGCCTAAATTTAGTCTCTGTTTTGTGGTTCTCCCCAGTGGTAAAATGGTAAGGTAAGAAATCAGTAAGCTTTGGTGACAAAACACAGGGTTGCTCCACTGACTAACTTTGACTCTGTGGACATAAAGATGTTGGTTTCAGAGGTTACCACCCACCTGAGCTTTTTGTCACACAAATTGTGTTGATCCTTGTTTTTGTATCCTTAAAGTGCATAATTTCCCCCTGTTGTTAACACTCTAGTTTTTTCTAACAGTCTGTTCTTCTGAGACGAAACTTTCCATCCCATCACCCCCAAAGTCTCCACTGGTTGCCAACAGGGTGGTTTGGTAGTCAGGATGGGGATGGTGGCTGTTTTCCGTCCGCTTGCTGGCCCCAGAGAGCTGAAGGCACCAGCTGTGTGGTTTCCTTTGCACAGCTAGTTTAAGTGTGATGGGAATTCTACTGTGCTGCCTTTTAATTATAGATATCATTGATACTATAGTTATGGTGCTGAGTTATAAGACCACAATATTTTTATTAAATTCAAATCTTTCAAATCCTTAAAGGATGCGATTCATTTCTCTACTTTGGGTCGTGTGCGTTGACGAGACACCTGAATTGCAAGTAAAAAAAATTCCCTGCCTTCTTCCACAGCTGTAAGTGTTAAACACTACTGCAGCTCCATCTGGCCAAACTACACTCAGTATTATTACACTCTTTGTTTCCAGTGTGAGCAACCATTGCAGCAATAGGTGTCCTGAATGCATTCAGGGTTGTTGTTTGGATGCATTCAGGATTTAAAAATGGCGACAAAAGCCGAATCATAACCATGATATTACTCATTCGGATCCCAAACTGCTCGGTCCAGATCTGTTCTCAGTTGATAGCAGCGGGGCCCTGCAGCATGAAAAGCCTCGCCTGCCTCGCAAGATTCCTGAGTTGGTTTATAAGAAGAGCCAAAGGCCATTTTGTTGGATGTAAATGACAGAGTAGAACACAGCTTGTCAGGACACGCCCCTTACAAACTGACTTGGCTATAGGCAAAAAAGTTGCAGATGAGTTCATTGACATGAAAATAATTCCCTTTAATTTTGATAATCAATTTATTGTCAAGTCATTTATTAAGCAAAAAATGTGTTTGTTGTGCCGTTTCCAGCTTCCATCAGGTGGTTCTTTGGCTTTTGGACTGTTGGTTGTATTTAACAAGACGTGAAGATGTCACCTTGGGTTTTTGGGAATTGCAATGGGCTCTGTGCCGACGACAGTCATGGCCAGAGGCATTATGTTGTCTGTCTGTCCCATTCTCGTGAATGTGATATCTCAGGAACACCTGGAGGGAATCTCATCATTTTATCCCGTTAGACATTAATGTGAAATTGACCACCAAATTCGAATCACTTCATCGTTGAGTCCAAGTGAATGTTTGTGCCAGATGTAATCAATTGATGACATTTTGAACAGACCTGACTATAAACTGCAACTTGACTGGTTGACTGGTTGGAGGCATACAACCACGAGGCGGTCATTCTAGTTTTGCCTATTTTGACAATGACATATTTTATAGACTGAACGATTAATCAGAAAAATAATTGACAGATTAATTGAAAACTGAAATAATCATTAATTGCAGCCCTAAATGTATTGCTATATAATAAATCAGTAAAGCTTAGCTTTATCCCTCCCATTAAAGTTGGGGTTGGTAATCGTCTTCATAATAATGTTTTGTTATATTTGTTGAAATTCTCTTTACATCCCAACAGCAATCAATAAATCAAATGCTCTGGCAAAAAAAGAAAGAAATCCAGTAACTGTGGCTGTCACAGGACTGAAGGACGAAGGGACGGGCTGTCAGTATCGCCGACTTGGCGACTTTTTCGCTTGATTTAGGGATTTTTGGAGCTAGTGCTGCAAACTACTTTCATTGGAAAAGAGTTTGCAACACTGGGCTGTTTTTTTTTTTTTTTTTAGGTTTTAGGTTTTTCTACTTTCTCAACATTCCCGACCCTAGCTTTAAGCATTTATAACAAGTATGGTTGTATTGGTAGTTTCTGCTACCAATTATGTGTTCGAGGGACGAGTTTCAAACCTTGGAGCAAATGGCTGACTTGCAGAAAAGGCTAAGCTGGTTTAACTGTTTTTAACTGTTTTGTTGTATGACAGCATAAGTGCTGTCATACAACAAAAGGGATTTTACAGCAGTCTAACTCGCTGTGAAAATTGAATAATTTCACAGAAATAGGAGATTAGCAGTTTTGTAGTGTTGCTGTTAACCTTGTTAGAAGGCCCGGGAGAGGGATCACACATTTAACAAAAAAATAAATGTATTCTGTATGATGATATTTAGCAGACAAGTCTTGTAACGTTCAGATGCCATTGAGCGCTGTGACAGAAACTCACTCAGCTCCTGTTCATTTTTTGGGGTTCAGCTCAACTCCAGTTGTTGCCAATATCTCACTGGAAAAGTTAAACCAGTTTGAACATTCGACATTCAAAACACAGTAACTTTGTAATCAGTTAGTACAACCGTTCTATTTTATCAGACCTAATTATTATTTTTCCTTTGTTGCCCTATGACTGGGCTCTGCTGCTGGGTTTCTGTTGTTCTATAACCATGCTGTCAGCTGTACTAGTAATTTACATATAAATGTTCATGTTGTAAATGTGGAACAATTTAATTGGACATGGAGCTGAATTAAAAAAGGCTGCTACCCCTGAGAGAGCTGCCTATTTAAACACGCATGATGTTTACAGTATTCATTTTCTCGTGTTGTGTGTTTTTGTTCAGACAGCTGATTCAGAATGGACTCCTCTCTGAGTGCAGCTCAAATCCGCGAGAAGTTCATTGACTTCTTCCGCCGCTATGAGCACAAGTACGTCCACTCGTCAGCCACCATCCCAATGGACGACCCCACGCTGCTTTTCGCCAATGCTGGCATGAACCAGGTATCATCTCCTCACGGTTTCCCCAAACATCTGTGCCTCTCTCTTTCGGGATGGCTCTTTTATATGCAACCCACTTATTTATACGATTTTTGAGATTCTTGTAGGAAACTTTACATAGAACGCAACTCGCAAACATATTGTACTCCTTCCTCTTAGTTCAAGCCCATCTTCCTCAACACCATCGATCCGTCCCACCCCATGGCCAGGCTGCGTCGTGCCGCCAACACCCAGAAGTGTATCCGCGCAGGAGGTAAACACAACGACCTGGACGATGTGGGTAAAGATGTCTACCACCACACCTTCTTCGAGATGCTGGGGTCCTGGTCCTTTGGTGACTACTTTAAGGTATTAAGCTGTTATACTTTTCAGTTGTGTCTCTTTTTTTGTCGCCTGACTGATATTGGATTTTTGAGACAGATATCGATATTCGATAATGATAAAGAAGATATAGAAGAACAAACACATAACATAAACAATAATCTTGATACAGATCTCTTCGATTTTTTAAATTTTTTTGTAAAAATTGTGACTACGATACTAAGCACTCTGTTTCTAAATAACCTCAAACCTAGTTCGGCATTTCTGTACTGCAATATCTCGCTACTTATCTGCCAACATGCACACCTATACTGATATATTTGCAAAAAGCTAATATTGACCAATCAATCAGTCTGGCAGACTTATTGGTCTAGCTCTAGTTACAACTTTATCTGCTGCATTGCCCTTCATTTTAACATGAAGATAAAGTGGTAAGCTGTACACAGAATGATATGCAGAAAGAGCAATAATCAGAGTGTGTGGTTTTGTGAGTAAAATCTGGTCTAAAGTTTCTTTCTACTGAATTAATACAGAATGTTACTGGTGTTAGGAGATTTTACAATTCAAATACTTCTGGGGTCACAAATCCATTGAAAAAAAAACATCCCTAAAACTGCATATTCTAGGCCACGTCGAGTTCCTTTTTCCCAGGAAAAGAGGTGCTGCAGCACAGCCGGTATGCGAAAAGTGTTTTTTGAACATTAAAGCATGTAAACATGTTCTAGTAGAAACCCCAAATACAAGTATGCACCTGAAATTAAGCATAATAGGTCCTCTTTAAATCATGAACACTGACAACAACTTAAGATTGTTATGTCGATCTGTTTTTTAACCCCGCGTTGGCCTCCAATGCAGATGTGTGCTGCTGTTGAGTTTCTCTCTCTTACCCTTCTGTGTTGTTGTCCTCTCTGTCTCGTCTCATTCTGCAGCACCTGGCCTGTAAGATGGCCTTGGAGCTGCTGACCCAGGAGTTTGGTATTCCCATAGAGCGTCTGTATGTCACCTACTTCGGGGGTCACGCTGAGGCAGACCTGGAGCCCGACCTGGAGTGCAAACAGATCTGGATCGACCTAGGGTGAGCCTAGTCTGGAAATGAGATGTATTTGTGAACATGTCAGATGAAGGTTTTTTTTGTTGCTTTAGGGCATCTTTGAGCAAATTATTGTTTTATCCCCTACAATATCTCCTGGGAGTTCCTCTTAAGTCCTCTACAAATCATTTACAGATCCTGCATTGTGTCTCTGCATGAATGTTGCAAAGCGGTTACTGTCTATCTGCCCCTGTTTAAAGTAATTGCACAATGTTGTGCGATCTGCCTTCCTTCTCCTCCCCAAGTCCCACCGAGCCGCCACACTGCAGCCTACAACAACAGCCCACAAGATTCTCTCTCTCTCTCTCTCTCTCTCTCTCTCTCTCTCTCTCTCTCTCTCTCTCTCTCTCTCTCTCTCTCTCTCTCTCCATAAATCATATCTCATCATTGTATCTTTTCATGTCCTAATACATGAAACATCCCCCCCCCTTTGCTGATTCAACAGTGCTGTTATCTACCATTTATTTAATTATTTATTCAAAACTTTCAGTTGAATTTTTTCCCACTTGGCATCAGCATTTCTATGATGCTTCCCCCTCTTTTTTCTGTTGGCTTTTCTTTGATGCTTGTTTCATTCTTTACTCCCTTCAACATCTCTGTTTACATACAAACACATAAAGCAGCTCTATAAAAAAGCGTTGCTTTTTCTGATTTCTAATTGTCTGATTTCTTTCTTTTGTATTTGTAACGACACAATGTGAATGTTGGCGCTCAGACTGGCCTCGACAGTTACTCAAACGTCTTGTCTTACACACACACACACACTGATGAGAGTATGTTAAAACATATTAAACGCGGCAGCATATTTACCTCACAACTGTCAGCACAGATATACTTTATTTATCTTCATTATATCATTTATATCTTGTATCTTTCTTCCTTTTGTGACTGCCATGTAATACATTTTCATAATCAGGCAGTTTATGACGGTATCAATGGGTGAATATTCACATCATATATAACTCAAATAAAATTATTGAAGAACAGAAAAGGCACCCAGAGAAAAAAAAATATTTATAGTGCTCACAGAGGGTAGGCTTTCACACTTTGCCCTTATGTCCTAATTATCACACACCTTAATTTTGACCTATTAAGAGAGTGGATTTATTTAAATCCTGTGTTTCTCTCAGGTTGGACGAGGCTCGCGTCCTGCCAGGCAGCATGAAGGATAACTTCTGGGAGATGGGAGACACCGGCCCCTGCGGTCCCTGCAGTGAGATCCACTTCGACCGCATCGGAGGGAGGGACGCCTCTCACCTGGTGAACATGGACGATCCCAATGTGCTGGAGGTCTGGAACCTGGTGTTCATCCAGTTCAACAGGTAACGGACTCGCACACACAGACACTGATCAGAGTATGTTAAAAGATTTTCAACCTGGATCCTATGTCCTCATGTTTTTGTGTTTAAGGGACTAATGGGGACAATATTTTTTGAAATTGGTCCAGTATTGAGGGATAACGCTGCTAAACGGGCTGCAATGTAATCCTTCGGGGCCATTCCTCACCGTCAATGTATGTCCACTTAAAGTGCTTGTTTCTAAATGTCTGACAACATTATGAAAAGAACCCTACAGATGCAAATGTCAAATAGACACAATAAATTAAGAAGCATCTTTGCTTTGGCAACTCATGCGCAACATTTAGAAATAAGTGCTGCAAACACACAAACGCGCTCCAAGAATCTCAACACAACGAGGACACTAAAAAGTGATGCACGCGGCTGGTCGGCTATCCATCAGTGGTGTTGGAAAATCACCTAAAATGTTAGGGTATTTTTGCTTATTTTGACATTGTGATGATTCAGATATTATTGTAGATGTCTGCTGTTAACGTAGCGTTAGCCTTTTGCTTATTATTATAATATCTGAGTCATGCGATCATCATCCGTGTGCATCACTTTTTAGTGTCTCCTGGAAACAGTTTCAGTTGTGTTTTGAGCTTCTTGCAGTTTTTCTCTTTTTCTAAATGCTGTCAAATTGATTAAGATGTTTCTTCTTTTGCTTATTTTGTCTCTATTTGCATGTATTTTCTTAATTTGCAGTGCCTTGAGCTCTCAGGGACATGATAGTATAGACCTGCACCTTTATTTCTATTGATATTTGGACCAAACAATGCTTTTTCAGAATAAACAAAGTGGCTTATTCATTTTCAGTTCAGTGTGGTTTTCCAGCACAGGTTTTCAGGTCAAACTGGTGCAATTATTCACACATCAGCACATAGATTATTTACAGTTGTTCTAAAATAAAACCTTCACGCTAACACCTCATGGCTTTGTGGTCTGTTTCAGTCGAAGCTTGTAACCAGTGCAGTGGGTTATATAAAGAATGTTCACAAGCTTTAAGACAGCAGCACACCTAAACATAAACTTAACCATAAAATGTCAGGTGTTGTTGAAATTTGGACACACCTTTTATTGTCATATGTTATGTACAATATGTAGTGCAGCTACTGAATCAAATGTACACACCATCTCTCCACGGCTCTTCAATGTACAGTTGTTTACATGTGATCTGGTTTTATAAATATCCATCTCAACGATTGACCTATTTCATGTCAAGGGACAAGTAGGTTTCTGCTGAGGAAATCTGATTACTTGGCCGTGTAAACCCATAATCTTGTTTCTGAAAAGGGTTTTTAAATGCGTGTACTTGCATGACAGAAGACCCAGGACAGAAATGGTATCTGGATAAAAAGGAGAATAATTGCTTGCATCCAAAATAATCCAACGTTTCACGTGAGCTGGACAAAACTGGACGATCCTCCTTAAACAAGTGCACACAGTAATACAAACCTGTGTGCTCTCCCTGCTTTCCTGATCAGTGAATCCGTGTTTGTAACTATTGTTTGTCTTTCCACCCGGCTCAGAGAGTCCGAGACTGAGCTGAAGCCCCTGCCTAAGAAGAGCATTGACACAGGGATGGGCCTGGAGCGCCTGGTGTCCATACTGCAGAACAAGATGTCCAACTACGACACTGACCTCTTCGTCCCGTACTTTGAAGCCATTCAGAAGGTAATGAAATGACCCAGATTTGTGTAACTGAATGTAAGTGTCGAAAAAATTTAACTAATTTAACCTGGTTACCCAGTTGAACACATTCGGAACGTGACGAGGGGTGTTGATGACGGGCTGTGGGTGTACATCAGAGAAAAAAAAGCTGGAAACCGTTAATGTAATATGCAGTTAAAGCATAATTTGTGTTTGTTTCAGGGTACAGGTGCTCGACCTTACACCGGTAAAGTAGGTGCAGAGGATACTGACGGTGTTGACATGGCCTACCGTGTGATTGCTGACCATGCCCGCACCATCACCATCGCCCTATCAGATGGCGGCCGGCCCGACAACACAGGAAGAGGGTGAGACATGAACATTGCAGAGCAAAACAAATGAGGAAATTGAAGACGCTAACACTGTAAAACTACACAAGATTTCAGCAGTGGCTATGTTTTGCAGTTCATTTTTAGCACTTCATTGTATCGCTGTGTTGTTTCCGTCATGTTCAGCTACGTGTTGAGGAGGATCCTGCGTCGCGCAGTCCGTTATTCCCACGAGAAGTTGGGAGCTCAGAAAGGCTTTTTTGCCTCTCTGGTGGATGTGGTGGTCGAATCCCTGGTGAGATTTTCTTTCTTCACTTTTTTTATTCTCAATGGCCTTTGACACATATCAACTTTAGAGGAGCGGACTTTTTTTTAACTTGTGACGGCCTCAGCAGGTGTTTCTACAAGTTTGAACTGTTAAAGTGGACAAAAGGTTAGTACGGATCAGGGCTGTCAAAGTTAACACGTTAACGCAAATTCGTTCTCAAATTCGGGCTCAGTTTTAAAGCTAGAGTGAAGATACTGGTATCATATGAAACTAAAACAACCTAAGGAATTCATTGACACCAACCGTGTCATACTAGCCTGTCGGCAAGGAGGTTAAATAACGCTCCAAACTTGCACTACATTTTGGCAAGGAAAAACTGGCATGGCCATTTTCAAAGGGGTCCCTTGACCTCTGCCCTCAAGATATGTGAATGAAAATGGGTTCTATGGGTACCCACGAGTCTCCCCTTTACAGACATGACAACTTTATGATAATCACATGCAGTTTGGGGCAAGTCATAGTCAAGTCAGCACACTGACACACTGACAGCTGTTGTTGCCTGTTGGGCTGCAGTTTGTCATGTTTTGATTTGAGCATATTTCTTCATGTTAAATGCAGTACCTGTGAGGATTTCTGGATAATATTTGTCATGGTTTTGTGTCATTAATTGATTTCCAATAATAAATATATACATATATTTGCTTAAAGCTTAAACCCACTCCCATGTTGATGAGAATATTAAATACTTGACAAATCTCCTTTTAAGGTACATTTTGAAGAGAAGAAGAGAGAGAAAAATGTGCTATTAATTTGCAATTAATCACATTTAACTATGGACAATCTTACGATAATCGTGATTACAAAATGTTGTATCGATTGACAGCACCATATTTAACACAATAGTAACTTCTAACATCCAGTTCATGACTAAATGGTGACCTTCTCTCTACGTTCCCTCTTTTATCTCTTCTCCTCTCCCATCTCATCTTTCTGCTTCTCCCTCTCCATCCCTCTCTCGCCCTGTCTTCGATCCCCATCTTCTTTCACTCTCATTCTCCAGGGCAATGCCTTCCCGGAGTTGAAGAAAGACCCAGAAATTGTGAAGGACATTATTAATGAGGAGGAGGTGCAGTTCCTCAAAACCCTCAGCAGGGGACGCCGTATCCTTGACAGGAAGATCATCAGTCTGGGAGAGATCAAGACCATTCCAGGTGAGACAAGGTTACAGAGAAGCATTACCACTTGCATGTGCACACGTTGCGTGTCATATGCTGATGGTCTTAGTGTTAAGAGCTTAGCTTTATTGTAAGATATGTGTTGAAATAATCTGTTGAAACATAAATATAATTTTAACAGGTTCAGTGCACCATTTTTGTTTCTGTCAATCATCTGCTTGCTTTAATCCTTTCTATACCTCATATCTCTCCTCACCACCCGTCACTTTCTCTCTTTGCTCTCTCCTTCCTTTACTCCATCCATTGCTCTGTTTTTTTTCTTTTAATCCAATAAGAATGTGTTTGTTGTCATTATGGATCGGTCTCTCTTCCTTCATTCTATCCATCTGTCTGACCATGCATGATGCCTGAAATCTTTCTTATTCAATATTTAAAAACACTCATATTGGCTAAAGGAAAGGGACTACAATTAGATCTTTCACACTGTAAAGACAGATTGTTGTCTACCTCAGGATTTTTGAATGTATCTGTGTGCCAAGGAGTTGGCATAATTCGTGGACAAAACAAGACGTTACTGACGCGCTTGAAACTTTGTGCTTTTCACATCTAACTTCTCGCTGATTGATCGAAATGATGACTGCATTATTTTGTAGGAATAACATGTTTACTGTTTGACTCAAGGAGTCTTTGAGCGCTGTTGCTTCCGACAGACACCTCTCCCGCATATCAAGCAGCTTTTTTTTTTCCTCCCTCTCCGTCTGTGCGTCCAGGTGACACAGCATGGCTGTTGTACGACACATACGGCTTCCCTCTGGACCTGACCTCCCTCATCGCAGAGGAGAAAGGCATGTTAGTGGACGTCGCCGCCTTCGAAGAGGAGAAGAAGGCAGCACAGGTGAGGAGATGGAAGGACGGGTGGAGGAAACCTTCTGATATTTACAGATTGTTTTGAATTTGGCCTTGACTGCTCTGTGAGGGGAAACTCCACTGAGCAGTCTTTTGTGTCCACCCCCGTGGGTGCACTCTATTTTGCCTCGCATCAGCGTTCTCCAGTATTGCACTGTAAGTCAGAATCGGGAGCTGTGCACCTGCTGTTTAAATAAACCTTCATTTACTTTACAGCCCTGTGCTAATCCCTTGTTGTTTGATTTTGCAAAAAGATTGATCTCTTTTCTAGTTTACTGCAGCCTCAGACTGCTGTCCAACACTTCTATATGTCCTCCTTATCCTGCCATGTACACTGAGTTTATTATATACACCCAATACAATAGCCTTACAGTAAGTTCAAACTTGTAAAGCTTGTTTTTTTTGTTATAAAAGACAACTATGATTTGCTTTAGTTATCAATAATGCCGTAGATGTCACTTTTACAACGAAAGTCTCACCAATATCTCTTTTAAAAGGTTTCCAAGTTTGAGTCCACTGAACTCATCACGTGGTGTATTTAAGTGTCAAGTTAAGTGTTGTAGATTTTGTGTTTCTAACTGAACAACACAATTTTGTGTGTGTAGTTGAAATCCCAGGGTAAGGGTGCAGGAGACGTGGACCACATCATGTTGGACATCTACGCCATCGAAGAGCTGAGAAACAAGAACACACCCGCCACAGATGACTCTTGCAAATACAAATACACCTCTGAGGAAAACGGCAACTACAGTTAGTGATTTGCATTCTCACAAGCAGACCTTAAAGGGATAGTTTGGGTGTTTTGAAGTGCGGTTGTATGATGTACTTAAACATAGTCAGTGTATTACCTAGAGTAGACGGCGCTCAGCACGTCCCCAGTTTGGAGAAGCAGACAGGAGTACTGGCCCGGGAGCAAAGCAATGTGAACGGGGGCAGCAGCAAAACATATTTTGGCCACCTAAAAGAAAGGCCCACCTAAAAATATCGATATTTAAGTTTACGCAATATGTAGAATATTTTAAACTTCTTTACTTGCCGTTATTTATGCTTTTTTCAAAGCCACCAGACTCCATTGACAAAAACAGTAATTTTACTTCGCAGAACACCACTACCACTGCCTGGATTAGTTAGTTTGCTTGTGTCAGTGTGACTTTGGTGTATTAAAGGGTTAGTTTGGATGCACTAAAGTCACACAATGACACAAACAAACTAACTTATCCAGGCAGTGGTAGACCTGCAGCTCCCGTGTTCTGTGAGGAAAAATGTATGTTTTTGTCAATGGGGTCTGGTGGCTTTGAGGAGCGCAGAAATGGATATAACGGCTTCAGATGGCAAGGTACAGCAGTGAAATATTGTAAATATAGCACACACTTAAACTGATATTGATTATATTTTTCGGTGGCTAAAATATTTGCTGCCAGCCCCGTCCACAGCAGTACATCGCTTTGCTCCCCTGCCGGTACTTTTTACAAGCTAAGGGTGTGCCAACCGCCAAATACACTGACTATGCATAAGTAACTCATACAACCCCACTTAAAAAAATACAAACTATCCCTTTAAGTTCAGTTGGACGGTCGTATTTTCAGGACATTCACACACTAACTCTCAACCTGCTTGCGTGTCTAGAGTTCGAGCAGCCCTCAGCCACTGTGCTGGCCCTGCGCCGTGACCGTGCCTTCTGTGACAGCGTGACCACGGGTCAGGAGTGCGGCGTGCTGCTGGACCAGACGTCCTTCTACGCCGAGCAGGGCGGACAGACATTTGACGAGGGCTACATGGTTCGAGAGGACGACAGCACGGAGGATGTAAGTGCAACAGAAATAAAGATGATGAAAACAAAAAAGTGGATGCATGTGCTTCTTAGTGGTTTGTAATGAGCTCCACTGATGCTGTTTGAGAGTGTTTTGTAAAGACAGCGGTATTAAAAAGCCCTCATTAGAGTAGTTTTCAGAGTTGGTGCATTGCTTTTTTTCCCCCAAACTACATAGTGGTCACACTGCAGGTAAAAACAAAAACTCAGGTTTCATTCATTTATACATTCATATCACAGTTTGCAGAAGACAATCAGTCAAAAAAAATCCATTCAAATGTCAGTAATTTGTTCCTTGTCTTGATATGATGGATAATACTCATTCTTGCTGAGGATGTGAAGACACGCTAAAGGAACCTCTTCTTAGTCTTAATTTCTCTTCCGCATCAGACACCATTTCTTAAAACACTTCAAAAACTTTGAAGCGTGAGCACAAACACCAGCTTTCCGACTAAACTAACAGCATTTGGCATTTTTTCCACCCGTTTTCCAGTGTTTCCTGCAGAACAAAAACACGTCCAGCAATTCTGTGTCTCTGTCTTTCTTTCCTGTCTTCGCAGCGGATGGAGTTCACCGTGAAGAATACACAGGTTCGAGGAGGTTACGTTCTCCATATTGGGACGGTCTATGGCGTTCTGAAGGTCGGAGACCGTGTTACCTTACGCGTCGATGAGGTGAGAACATACAGTGTGCAGGATTTGAAGAAGTTGCATAGATACATGATTTTGTTCATTATCAGCCAGTTAAATGGCATGGAAATAAGTTTTCCGCGGTTCCGTCTGTTTATTGCCTCTGATTTGTTTCTCTGACATCTCTCCGTTCATATTCTCTTTCCAGGCTCGTCGTAGGCCCATCATGAGCAACCACACCGCCACACACATCTTGAACTTCGCCCTGCGGGGAGTTTTGGGGGAGGCAGATCAGAGGGGCTCGCTGGTCGCCCCCGACCGCCTGCGATTTGACTTCACTGCCAAAGGTGCCCTGAGCACGGGGGAGGTCCGCCGGACTGAGGAGATCGCTTGTGCTATGATAAAAGAAGCTAAGGTCAGTGGGAGAGTACGCATCAAACACTCACACACCAGGTAGCGGTTCATGTTGACTGAAGGGGCGAGAAAATGTTGCCTTTTCTATACTCTGAATGATTTTCATGAAGAGATAAAAGAGGGTTTGTACCAATCTTCGATCCTGATTTAATGTTTCTCATGCTGTAATAATTGTGAATATTAACTCCTTCTAAACCATCAGTTGACGGGGCTTTCTCTCCCCCACTTTGCTCTCTCCAGGGTGTGTATGCCCTGGATGCCCCGCTAGCAAAAGCCAAGGCCATTCAGGGCCTTCGTGCCGTGTTCGATGAGACCTACCCCGACCCCGTCCGAGTCGTGTCCATTGGTATCCCCGTGGAGACGCTGCTGGAGAACCCAGAGAGCACCGCTGGTTCTCTCACCTCCATTGAGTTTTGTGGTGGAACGTGAGTGCGATGCTTTATTTCATTTCTCACGCACTTCTGCTGACTTGTGACAGGGGAATCAAACCAGCCTGTCAGGGTGCACATATAGCCAGCATCTTAGTCCACTTAACTTCACTATGTTGGTTCTGAAAAAAAAAATAAGTGGCAAACAAAACTAATGTGGAGAACGTTTCCCTTTTGATGAACTGAAATCTTGGTAATTCTATCAGCAGTTAAACCACAAAGTGCCATGTCCACATGCTCCATAACTGTGTGTCGTCACACATAATTATAGTGTTTGTTGAATGGTTTTCTATAAAGTTTCACAAATGTGCTTGAAAATTGGTAAAGTAGCAGAACAAAAACACATTGGCAGACATTTAATCCTGTTAGCACTTTTTGTTACATGAGCTTCTGCTTTGATTGTGTGTTCACCGTTACATCTGAAGTGCAGCTGTTAAATTACGCTGCATGTTCTCACATCAACTTGGAGCAGTGGAGTCGTCTCTCTGAATAAATGTCTGCATCTGCATGATGCCGACAGTTTTCAGAAGTGTCAGACCTGCCCAGTGGCAGTGTGTAAAGTGGAAACCATTAATTGGATTTGTGGGTTTTTACGGCGAGACGTGCCGTGTCCCTGCGCAGAACATTTTGTAGAGCTCAATCCAGCGATTAGACTTGCTGCACTGACTTTTACAGTGTCTGCTCCTAGCTGTAAAATTCACCTGAATGCCGAGACGTCCCCGCTCCCAATCTATAGATTATAGCGAGACTCTCCATTTCATTTGTTTTCTGTCGCAGTTCAAACTGATTTCCAAGCTCTATTTTATGTTGCATATGTCTTGCATGTCCCACCACCTCATGCCGCTTCAGGTTTTAAAATATCCCACTGTAGTAAACTGTTGTTGTGCTTCTTGATGTTGCTTTAAT
Organism: Sebastes fasciatus; assembly: GCF_043250625.1. NCBI lineage: Eukaryota > Metazoa > Chordata > Actinopteri > Perciformes > Sebastidae > Sebastes > Sebastes fasciatus. The sequence goes on along the minus strand of NC_133798.1, from coordinate 12,023,231 downwards.
TCGCAGCCACATCAAAGCACCCCCTTGTTCCTGCTGCTTTGGTTTTGTAATGTTTTCTCTCCCTTCTCCTCACCGCTCTCCTTCTCCTCCCACAGTTGTGTAACGCTGTTGGTAATGTGCTGTTTGGTTTCTGTTATCCGCAGCCATCTGCAGAACTCGGGTCATGCCGCGCCGTTTGTCATCGTCTCTGAGGAGGCCATCGCTAAGGGCATCCGCCGCATTGTTGCTGTGACGGGAACAGAGGCCCAGAAGGTCAAGACACAACACACACACAGACACACACACACACACACACACACACACACACACACACACACACACACACACACACACACACTCCTGCACTTGCTCCCAGCATTATGCTCATGTGACAAACTCCACCAACATTTTAAAGAAATACATTTAATACATGAAATGATTACTTGTTGTAGCGGGTTGATGGTCAAATAGTCGCCATGATTTTCTTGCGGCTCATAACAGAAAAAGCGAACTAAATGAAAATGTGTCAGGCCGAGGGACTACGTGTCTTATTTGGGTCCCTGGTGAGAAAACACACCCCGGTGATGAAACTTTAATGAAGCTTGTTTTTGACTTATGGTGATCTTGAAGCTAGAAGGGAGCATTTTTGCATTTTTCCCCCTCTCTCCAGGCCCCGAGGACAAATTAATCTTTCCTATTTTTAGACAACAACTGCTGTTTGATCCTCCTCTTTATCTTTTCCTCTTCCTTCTTGCTACCACTGCTCTGTTTCTTTTTCTTTCTTCCTCGTCTCTCCCTCCATTTTTTTTTTTCCTTTGCCCGTGTCTCGCTCCTGACCACCGCTCACGCCTTTGCGTCTCATTCACATTCATCAGGCCCAGAGGAAAGCTGTTTCCCTGCTCCAGTCTTTGTCCGAACTGGGAGACAAGGTGAAGAAGCAGACGGACCCGAACAAGGACACTCAGAAAGACATCGCCGACATGACAGAGGTAAATGCCATTATTTTTCTGCTCCAAAGAACATCCCAACAGAACTCTGTGCCGTGGTATCAACATGTCCGTCCTCTCCGCAGTTGATAGGCACAGCAATGATCTCCCAGTGGAAGAAGGACGAGATGAGGGAATCCCTGAAGGGCCTGAAGAAGACCATGGATGACTTGGACCGCAACTACAAGGCTGACATCCAGAAGAGAGTCCTGGAAAAGACCAAGGAGGTGATGGAAAGCAGCCCCAACCAACCGCTGCTCGTCATGGAGATGGAGACAGGAGCCTCAGCTAAGGTGAGAGTGAAAAATAGACTGAAAGGATGTCACTGAATTCGTACGAAGCCATTTCTACCTTTTCTTTGTGTGTGTGCGCTCTCTGTATTGACTTATCAGCCCAAAACAAACTATGTCCTTGTAAAAGAAGACCCTACATACACATGCAGGAGGAAATCTGTAATCCAAACCCCACGACTACATCAGCATCGCACACAAAAATAAATGAAAAGTACAAACAGTATTAAAATCCATTTTATCTCTGCAGTACTGCTTATCTCATTGTTATTGCCATGGGACCAAATCAGCTCTGTGGCCCATTAGTTCTGACCTTGACACATCAATAGTTGCTGATGAGGAGACTTTCTTTCTCCCCTCCCTGTTTCTGCTCTTCCCCTCCTTTTTTCCATCTCTCACTTTTTTTCTCCTTATCCTCTCTCAGGCACTGAACGAGTCACTGAAGCTGCTGAAGACGCACTCTCCTCAGACCGCTGCGATGCTCTTCACTGTGGACCACGACGCCGGCAAGATCACCTGCCTGTGTCAAGTCCCACAGGTAACGTGCCCACATTCATTCATGCAGTGCGCTGTGCGTTCAGTGCCACCTCTTAAAACGGATTTTACCCCAAAGAACATATATTGTTAAGAAGTGAAAGTCAATTGTTCGTTCCATTGCTACATCAGCGCCCAGCAGTAAAGCTATGCCTCCGCCATTTGGGACTGAAAGCGACTACCGGACGCCAATAAAACATCCGTCTACAAAGTGCTGTACAAAAATAAAACAAAATATGTTAATACATCCACCACGGTACAGGCTTACAGAATACAGCCCATGGGTGTATTATAAGATAGTAAAAGTGTTGAATTACAGCCAGTATATCCATTATGACAGCCGCATACAGCTAGCAGGAAGCTGGCTGAACCGGATATGTCATATGAGCGTACAGACTCATTGGCGTTTTCAGTCCAAAATGCCGGCAGTTCGGCATCTAGCGGCTGCTGTTAAAAAAGCACCGGAGTTTCGTCTCTTTGCTTTCTATACTCTTTGTAAACCCTGATCACCCCATCTCTCTTCAGGATGTGGCCAACCGCGGCCTGAAGGCCAGCGAGTGGGTTCAGGAGGTTTGTCCCCTGCTGGACGGCAAAGGAGGCGGCAAGGACATGTCTGCCCAGGCCACGGGGAAGAACACGCAGTGCCTGCAGGAGGCGCTGCAGATGGCCAACCAGTTTGCACAGCTTAAACTGGGAGAGAACTAAGAGCAGAGAGGGGGTATGTGTGAGAGGAGGAGGAGGAGGAAATAAGGTAATGGTTGAGTCCCGAGTCTTAACTGAGTTAGGAATCACCAAACGTCATCCTTTCCTTCGTCCATTTCCTCTCCTCTTTTCTTCTCCCTTTGGGTCATAAAAGCTTAGAAAACAAACAAAACTCCCGGGCTGCTCCCTCACTATGTTGACAGATGACCACTGACACTCAGCCAGCAGTAACTGAGCCACTCATATATTTATTAGGACTGATTGCTGACTTGCCCCAGTAAAAATTCATCTCTGTGGAAATTGCTTGAATATATAGCAAGATCCTCTCATGCAGAGGACGGCAGATGATTTGAGAAATTTAATTTTAGTGCGTCCACTTCATTATTGCATGCTCGTGACAGAGGAAACGGGATGTACTTTTGATTAATTTGGCCTCCGGCAAATACTGCACAGCTCAGATGAAGCGACTAAAACTCCACCTCGTGTGGACACTACAGTTAGCTCTTGATACATTTCCATACTGCCTCTGTGTTTGTGTCTCATCTCACTGTAGCCCTGTTTATTTAAATACAACCCCGAAAAGCAGTCTCCCCCGCTTGTTCAAGGCTTCTTCAAAGTGCAACAACTTCAATCTTTTGGCTTCCCGTACCACTTAAGCTCAGCCTCGGGGAAGAAAAGGGAAAAGTCAGCCCAGCTCTTAAATGATTTAGCCACCGTACGTCCTTTGTGGGCTGAAGGCTCTCGATCTGATCTCTGAACAGTGGCTCCGTCCGTCTGTGTGAGTGACAGCCTGAGCCTGAGTTGCACACGCGCTAGCTGTATCATAGTCTTGCTTTTCGACTAACAAGCCATCATCTGACGTGTAACAAGTCAACGGGTTTAATTTAGCAAAAGAATAATTCATTAACTGTATAAATGATCATGAACGTGTCCAATAATTAATCCGTGTAACTTAATTTCGCTGACATTTGATATCGATTGAATGCAGAATGTTGAACGTGTCGTTTATCATTGTAGCCGTTCCATGTCAGAAGTGTCACGTCATGTGGATGAAATAAATCCAAAAGATAAATGCCACACGTCTACCTTGTTCCTTTCAAATGTGTGTTATATGTTTTATATTGGTGATGAATTTAAGGGAGGAAAGTACAGACTCAAGGTTAGCCCGATCATTAGATGTGGATCACTGAACAAAAATGATTGAGGTACAAATTTATTAGCAAGTTCTGGAAGCATCTATTAATAACAGTGTTGGTTTAAAGAGAGTAAAGATTGTGTACCTTGCTAAGGCCTGAAATTTCCCCCATAGTAGCAGGATTGGTAAATTATTCTTAACCTGGAATAACATTGCAATTTTTGGCCACTTGGGGGCAGTAGAAACAAGCTGTATACGCAAAAGACACATTATCACCTTTTTAAGTTGATATGTTGAACTTGATAGCAAACAGTTATCCATTTACATATCCTGCACTAAGTACAATATTCACTGATTTCAGCTCTGTGTTAGTCTTCCCTACATCCTGAGGAAAACAAACCCATCCTGAATGCCCCACGATGTTTAACAAGCAGTTTGTCTGGCAGCCATTTGGTGCTGGGCAGGAAGCATACCGTGTATTGCAAACCATTTTATCATTTAATCAAACCACACTTCTATCTTTAATTCCTTTTTAGAAATCCTTATGGCGTTTCTCGCTAGTCAGAATGGTAATTAAAGATATCCATAGTGACATTCTTACTAGAAGAAATTGTATATCAAGATATCTTAAACTTTATTTCTCTTAGTCAAAATTAAATTTAAGATATCTTTAAATCCTCAGACATTATAAGTGTCCATTTTAATATTTAAAAGCTAGACTTGATGTATTGTAGATATCCGTAATTCAATTCTTCCTAGTCAAAAAGAACATTTCAGATATCCACAACGTCATTCTTCCCAGGACAATTTACGTCACTTTTGCCATTCATGTGTATAGGAGCTTTCAATTTGAGATATCTAGAATGAACATTCTGGATATCTGCAATATAATTCTTACCAGGAAGAACTCCCATGTCAGATATCTACAATCTAATTGTTACTTGTCATAATTTTGATTTCAGATATCCAAAATGAAAAAGGTATTCCAGATAATGTAATTTTGAATATCCCAAATACACAATGACTAGTAAAAATGCAATTTCAGGTATCTACAATTAGAATTATAACTAGAAACATGTATGTACAAATGTATTGTTGATATCGGTTCTGGATATCCAAAAAGATAATAATAACTTCAGTTATGACAAGTAACAATTAGATTGACGATATCTGAAATGAGAGTTCATCCTGGTAAGAAGAATTATATTGCAGATATCCAGAATGATCATTATAGATATCAAATATGCAATTGTTGATATCTCGAATTGAAAGCTCTAAACACATGAATGGCAAAAGTGACGTCATTTGTCCTAGGAAGAATATAATTGTGGATATCTGAAATGTTATTTTTGACTAGGAAGAATTGAATTACAGATACTTAATGTGTTTACAATTTGTTTTTCATGAACTGATCACATTTTATGAATAAAATCTGAAAAGTAACTAAAGCTGGGGGGAAAACATTTAATGGATTAAAAAGTACAATGTTTCTCTCTGAAATAAGTACTAATATATAGGCTACTTGAGGACTCCGCAACATACCACCACTGCCAGATTGAAATCTAGTTTCAGGATTTCTATTCTAGTTCAGATCATTTCAGTGGTTCAGTGTAAACCAAAGCCCTAATTCCATAAATACAACATCACACTTCTACCTCATGTTTCATGACGCTTTTATTTGTACAATAGCATAAAATACAAAGAGTCGTATCACATATCATACAGATGTTTCAATGTAGTAAATACACATGTACTACCTTGTCCAAAAGGTAGTCCTACTGAAGAATGGGACATTAAAGCCGGGACTAGATGATGACAGATCCCGACAGCAGGAAACCACCCATATGGAACGATTTCACCCATCCACACTGAGACATCAAACTCTCTAAATACGTTTTCCTATCGGTTTCATATGAGCCACCAGTAAGTTTGCTGTTACGGCAGATGTGTTCACTAAGCAGCCTTTAATCCTACTTGATACTTCATACTTGATTGAGAGTAGGCCTACTAGCACAATACAATCCACAGCGACAGTCTGATATGTGCAGTCTGCAGCTCAGTGACTGCTGCTAAAGAGCTGTTCTTGTTCAATGCAAACCAGTGAACTGATGAGGAAAGAGCTGCCCGAGGCAGTCCTCACCTCAGCCTCAAACTCCACAGCACGCTGGCAACAGTCACAGGCGATGTCACGATGCCAACAGCCTGGACCGGCAGTATTTTGATCAGGATGGATTTGTTCCTTTTAAAGCTCTCTTCCAGTCAGTGAAATGTCTGTCCCTGCTGCAGAAACCTATTCTCCATTAACCTCAGAACAACACCGCGCTGCAGCCACTTTAAACATAGCAACTGGAAAGATACAAATTGAGGAGCTGTGAGTGGTATTCAAATTATTTTCCTTTTCTCTGGTACAGATTCTCTTTTGTTACAGCTGGAGACGCTGCCTGGCTGTTTTTTGCCCTGCCAGACATCCGCAAATTTGATCACATTTTTTGACTTTGTGATAACCTAATGAGTTTCTGATTAATATATTAGAGTAATAAAGCCAGCTAGAAAAAAAAAAAAAAAACAATTTGCCTGTAACATAGCAAGTATATACTTTGGAATTTTGGGAAAATTGTTTATTAGTTTTCTTGCCGGGAGTTAGATGATGAGATTGATACCACTCTCGTGTGCATGAGTGGTATCAATCTTCTCACCTTACTCTTAGCAAAAAAAAGATAAGTATATTCCCAGAAAAATGTCAAACTATTCCTTTAAATGTAGATGCATGTAAGGGATTGAGCTGCTATACAGATATTCTCCCTCTGACAAAAAAACATCAGTGTCCACTTTTTTCCGAGCAGAGCAGGTGTGCTTTCAGACTGTGTTCATTTCTCATTGTTTAATTACCCCATAAAAAATGTAATTTAATGAGTTTAATGTGCCTCCTTTTCGATCTCGCTAAATGAGAATTGTGGTAAACTCCAGTGGTTTGTGTCTGCTGCTTTTGTGCAGTCGTACAAGGCTCAATAACACATTTTCAGGCAATCAGTAAATGGTGTTTGTGGGCTTTACTGAAATGTGCCTCAGCACAAAGTGTGCGAGACCAAACGGTGTAAAAATAGTCCTGGATGTGAAAGGGACCCGGATTCCACTGGCAGCAAAGTAGAACAAAGGTGATTTTAGTCTGGGGGATGTTTTGCATGAGTCTGGCCTGGAATTCCCAAAAAATATAACGCAGTGAGAAGAGAAAATCAGTCCAGTTTAAAGGAACAGTGTGTAACATTTTGGGCAATCTAGCAGAAATGGAATAAAATACTCACAACACTTCATATCTACATAGGGAGCGGGTCCTCTTCACAGAGTCTACCGTGTTTCTACAGTAGCTCAGAACGGACAAACCAAACACTGGCTCTAGAGAGAGCTTTTCACATTTTACGTTACCTGAAGGCCACCGTAGTTCTCCAACATGCTTGTGAAACTGCGGTAACGTGAGCCGCATTGTGCAAAACCGTGGTACCACCAGCCGCTGTCTTGACTTCCGTTGCTCCTAAAGTAGTGTTATTATGGTAAGGATGGTCTCTGAGCGAGGCTTTGCACTCGGCGACTCACGTTACCGCAGTCTTGGAAAGGGAGAAGTGAGCGTAGGGGTACTAAGCTGGTTGCAATCTGCAACCACATTAGATGTCGCCAAATCCTACACACTGTGCCTTTAAGTTGTGACAGAAACTCAAGTCAGCTTCATTTTGCCTTATTTCTGTCAGCGTTATCAGAGGACTGAACCACACATTCAGATTTCACCTGAGAAAACCTGCCGCACCCTGGATACCTGACTGTCACAATCAAGGACCACATTTCCCAAAATGCTCTTAACCCATGCAGCTCCGAGCCTATGTTCCTGACACATCCACGGCACAGACACATGACCTGAAAACTGGTGCTTCTTCCAGAAGAATCCACTCCAGAGGACAAAAAGAAATCAGTGTATTGGGTCAGCGACAGGCGGAAAGACCTACTTTAGGTTATAAATGCTAAAGGGAACACTCTCAGATGAGATCTGTGTCATGTACTGTAAAACCTCTGCTCTAATTTAGGCTAGCACAGCAGAGAGGGATCACCCTGCTTCCCCCCCTATATCTGATCACAATGTTCTGGTCTCCAACTGTGAGAAACTGAGGATACTGATAACGGTTTCCATACTGGTACAGGTACTCGCCTTGTTTGGGGGGGCCACGGGCGACTATTGAGACTTTTCCACCCACTGCGGGCTGCAAGATTGTGATAGGATTCTGCTGCCAGAGAGCCGTGTTTATCTCCAAAACAATTTACACATTCATTTTGAAGTTGGAAAGAGCATCTTGGGAAACAAACATCAATAACACACGACCACAGTAGCAGTAGAAAACGCCGAACCACGAAAGCAGCGGTACACTGATATGTCTAAACCTTTATAGACGCTTTGTCATTGTCACCATCTGTTCTACAGTCGCCGTGTAGTTGGAAACAGACATAGAGAGATAGGACAGGTATACCTGCAACTTTGTGGGCTCGAATCCAGCGGATGGCCCTCTCTGTCTGCCATCTTTCCTGCCATTTTTCACTATACGTCATCTAGAAAAGCCTCAACAGTATACGCTTGATGTTCACAAAGGTAGCTAATAAGAATTCACAGCGAGTCACACTACATCACCGGTTTACATCTTCTCTTTTTAGCCTACAGCGATCTGTAGAAAACAAAGTCAGTGCACAAAGCAAGTAAGAAGTGAAGAGCGGGAGGTGTCTGTATCCCGAGCAGAAGGCAGAGTGTGTGTTTTCATGAAAGTGTGTGTGTGTGTGTGTGTGTGTGTGTGTGCAGCTCAGAAGGCACAGCTCTCAGCCAAAAGACGTGTGAGTGTGTGTGACTAAAAAAAAAAAGGTAGCAGGTGTGTGTGTGTTGCCGATGGAGCAGCTGTAGGTGAGATACGTCCAGCAGCAGGACAAGGCACGAAGCATGAGTGAGAGTGTGTGTGTGACAGAGAGAGAGAAAACACAAACAATATGTCCAGATTCAGCCGCACGGACTCTTAAAGTGAGCCCAGCTCAACACTAAAGCATCCTGTAAAATCTGTTATGTGCAAAGTAGGATAAAAAACACTGAAAGCAGATAAAGTACAACGGTAATACATGATGTGGTTACACAATATCCTCCGAAGATAATACAATAATACACCAACAGAACGGATATCAGCATAGGAGGCACTTCACATGGCCTGCTGGGGGCGGTGTTGCGCCCCCGACACTCCTCACTCCTCTCAGCAGGAGCAATGGTAGAACTAAATCTCAAAAGAAAAAAACACTTAATAAGAGTGAGCTTCATGTGGTTAAATCCCGTAACTTTTAAGAACTCACTCAGAGGGATGTGCGTTCAACAATGAGCTCTGTTCCCACACAATACACAGGTGTTGTCACATGAAAGCAGTATCTGCTGCTGCAGCGGCACTCACGGTTCCTACACAGCTTCTATTCACAAATGCAGCTATCTTTAACCACTTTTCAGGGTGACAGATTAGGTTTTTTTTTAGCTCATGGTGTGGCACATTATGAGTCACTAAAACAACCCACCAACTCTGTCTGGGGGGAAATAAAGAGTGGTAAACTTTTAGCTGTACTAGTATAGTGTTCTCATAGTTTTAAAGGAGCATTAAAGGGGAACACAACCTAAATTAAGAATTCCAATATGTTTTTTTCCACGGCCTAGGGAAGTTCAATCAATATTTGTCAACATCAGCTACTCTCTGTGAAAGCCAGAAACCAGAGAAGTAAGTCTCAAACTTGTGATGTCATAGGGTATAAAATCTGGATACACTAAGACACTAAATGGGAGATGATTTCATGGACCCACATAATGTTTGTTTTCTTTTTTATACCCAAATGAGTTTTATTCTATTGCAGTGTTCTCAGTTGTGAAACAAAATGTTCCCATATACTCGGATCATTCCCCTGGGTGCTCTCAGTGTCACCTAGAACATTTCTCCCCATTCATTGTCTATGGAGAAGCTCCAAACTTTATACCCTATGACATCACAAATTTGAGTTTTAGCACTCTAGGTTTGGTATTTGAGAGAGAATTGTTCATGTTTACTAATATTTTTAGACTGTCTTAGACCATATATACTATATGTATATAGACATATTTTATATTGTAGAACAAAGCATTAAAATCTCAAACTTGTGTTAACCACAGACCTTATTTCAGGCATCTAACCAAAAACCCATTGACTTGGAGACGAGGGAACTGGAAGTGCTAAAATGCTATCTCATTTCCGGGGCTGCGGTCGAATAGTCCTTTTTGCTTAGGAAGGTTCCTAACGGAGTTAAATGACCCCGAAGTACCTAAGTAGAAGCCATGATAAGAGCTGTTCGAATCCTCCAAATGCTGAGGAAAGGAGCTTCAATGCTTCCTTTATTATCTCCTTTAGCAAAGGATACACTGGACCATCCTTTACCAAAGGGAAAGAGAGAATAACATCCCACAATTCCTTGCAGCAACAACATTTAAAGCGACGCACCATTCGGCCGTTCCGGATAACAAACGATATGCTTATCTTGCATATTATTTTCATACGCTCATACACTAATTGGGATTCATGTTTAATATGAGCGGAGAGTGACAACCAATTTGTTTCACTTTATTTTTAATTAATTATTTATTTCGAACATGTAACAAAATACCTCAGTAAAAACAAAACAAGAATAACAAATAAAATGATCAGTAACAATTAACAAATAATCTAAATAAATAAATATTACATGTCCAAAAAGAAGTTGGAAGAACAATATGATCCTACACCTTCTCCATAACTCGAACAATTAACTCAATATTTATCATATACTGTATTCCTTTGTTTATTTCATTCAAAGTGATATTTTTCACTGGTTGTCCACGTTAGGTCAGATAATCCTTTTTTATATATTGATGTAAAGTGTTACAGCAGCAGAAGGACCGGTGGTATCTCTCTTCACAGGTGAAGGAGCCTGTCATTGAAAGGCCTATTTAATAACGCACGGGGGGAAGCGGCGCCTTTTGTAGTCCATCTTCAGAACATTGTCGTTTCACCACGGCAGACTCACGTCACTAACATCCGCTGCCGTCGCATCATAATTACGGAGCCTGTAGTGAAAGTGCAGTCGGATTCTCTTAACACCGCGGTTGTCTTTTCCTAAGTCCTTCTGAATTCTCCTTCTCATCTTTCCTTGACCTCATGACGTGTGCCATCGAGGTCAAGGAAAAGTTGTTAGGAAAAGACGTTAGGACGTAATCTTTTTGACTTTTCAACCGCAGCCTGGGTTTTAGAACTCATTCCTGCACCACTCTATAAAGTAAGGTCTGGGAAGTCACTTTTAAAAGACAGACCTCTCGGCACAACATGAATTAACTGTAGCGTCATTAATACTGATCAACGATCATTCAAACCCATGGATACATACGTTAGTTTGGTGTAAAGGGGCAGTAGAAATACTTCTTATCGCACCTTGAAAGATCTGCGTAGGAACCCTGAGTGCTCTTCCCTATCTGCCACCAGCTGCTTCTTGATAAACACATCTCCAGCATCTTTGGAAGGATTTACAGCCTCAGGTAAATACTGTTATTTTCCTTCCTCTCTGTGGCACACATTTTCTGTTTTCCGACACCGCCTAGCAGCACTTCCATGACTGACATTTGTTTGTGCCTCTTAGTTAAAGATGTAAATAACCAACAATGGAGGCTATGACTGTGTAAATGGGCATTATTTGATACCAAATCATGAAAAAAACCAAAAAACATTAATGTGCCACCTGGGTGGAAAAGAAAATCTAATCCGAGCCAACAATATAAATCCAGCCAAAGTGTAAACTCAAAGCTAAACAGTACATAAAAACTAACAAATGAAATCTGCAGTCTGCAGGGGGATATGCCATCAATATGAAAATCAGAGCAGGAAGTGCAGTTTATGCGGTGCGGAGGTGAAGTCTAAGGCGTCTGGTGGCTCCAGACAGAGCTGGAGTATTAATTGGCTGAGCGGGGACCAGGGCTAGTGGTTAATGAAGCCCAGCTGCTGACAGGTTTTAGAATTCCCACATCCAGTCGGGTTTTCTTTCACCCCATCATGTGGGCCTTTATCTGGGGCGAAATGCTCCTGACAGTCTCCAACTCCACTGGGATACGGCAGTGAAGTCTGTGAAAAGGGAAAAGAAACAGAGCGAGGTCCCTTTTTCTCTCAGTCCTTTCAAAACCAAAGTGGTGAACCCAGTACTGTTTGTGTAGCACATAAACAACAGTGAACCGATGTCTTTTCATCCTTAAAAACACTGGAGCAAATGATGTTTCTCATGCTGCCTTTGTCACACTGCTTCTTCATGCCCCAGCTCTCCGCCTCCGATCCTCGCCTCCCAAATTAGACCCTGACAGACCACATGGGGATGAAACTCCGGTCCAGAAACCAGCGTGACTCCTTCCAAACATGAAATCCCAGGAGGCTGACTTTTGGCCTCATTAGAGTCTCACACAGTCACGCCAACTCGTCTCCCTGTCTGGGTGTGAATACTGACTGTAGCATGGCCTGTGGTCGCCGTGGTGTTTAAAACCAGGTTAGCTTGCTCTGCAGGAGCTGAAGCCCATGCTAGTGCTGCAGCGATCTGTCCGAGTCAGAAGTCTTGATTCCGTGAGTCTGCTGCAAGATGTCGAGGGCTTTGCATAAGCCCGTTAAAAACCCGGGAGGGTTTAGAGGACAGTCATACGATATAAACTCACAGCAATCACCTCGTCTTATAACCGAGCGTTTTACGACTCATCACAGTCAGACTGGGTCCTTGTAACGCTGTCTTGTGAGGCCACACTCACATAAAGTGGAGTTGTGACAATGAAAAGTGGCAATTGAGGTTTGGCCTCGTATAGAGCTCAAGGAAGTCCTGACCCAGGGTTCTGTACGAGATGGAAAATTAATCCTTGAGTCTCAAAATGTTCAACAGCACACTGGCTTCTGATATCTCCGCAGTTTGTGTCCATCTGGTCTGCAGGCATACAGTACAGAGCCTCGTGCTTAGACGGTGAAGAACTGGAAGTTTATGCACACTTTGTTACTGTCATCACTGACATCACACGGCCGTAGAACAATAGTCCGCTCGATGCTGACGGTGCCGTTTCTGTGGCCCTTTTCAGTACGCAGCATACTGTATTTTTGTTAATGGATGACACTCATCCAAGGTGAGATCTTTCCCTCTCTGGCTCTCTGTACACAGTCAAAGTCGATATTAGTGGTTCTTGGTTTTCCTGCTGTCCAGCCTTCACTTGTTTTTCCACTCCTGAGTTGAAGCTGCCCCTGGAAAAGAGATCTGTGGTGTTGCAACCTTGAAAACTACTAAGAGTCGATTACTCTATTGTCAAATTTAAAGGCTCAACTCCCACTTTTAGGTCCTAAGTGAGCAGATTTACATTTGAATCTACGTGTTCCCTGCTCTTGGTTCCTATAGAGTCAACGCCTTGTTCTCCAATCAGATCCTCCTCTGGTGGGCAGCCTCTCCAATATGAGGGAAAGTGAATAGAATAACATTGTTTGGCACCATTTCGTGACCTTTTCATCTCGCCTTCTCTAAGCATTTACTTCAAACTGGGAACCCAAACTGGTACAGGTAAGTGAAAGCGAGGATATCTAACACGTTCTAAGCAGCAGCCTCTATAGTGTCTGCTGCCGTACCGGCGTCGGAACATTAGATGCACAGGGTGGTTTGCTGGTTATTTCCCGGGGAATACAGTGATCTTGCCATCCTTGGCCAGCCGCTCGATGATCTGGGCTTCGTAGTCGGCGTCGTGGACGCCGGTCTTCCTGAACTCTCCGGAATAGCGGTTCTGCTCCCAGTAGTGGTGCCAGTTTCCTCGGCTGTCCGCCCCGAAACCAAACACATTCACCTAGAAGAGAGTTGAAGCGTGTTGGAAAGCAAGTGTGTGATTACAAATGTGTAGAGTTGTTCTGATACTCCAGTACAGCCTGAAATGTTGGATTGGGTATCGGCGAGTACGCGAGTCTATGCACCGATCCAATATTACGTTATCATTTATCAGCTCATTTACGCTACACAGTAACAACACCTTGTGTCATTTCCTACCCGATCCATCAACCCGTTCTCACTCCCAACTCGTCAAATACCGTTTGGTATGTGTCCCTTGGCATTGAAAAACCGATGCACGGAGGCACCCTTTAGCAACAGTATGCGATGAACCGGTCTTTCAACTAACTCCAATGTAAACCCACCCACGGCATTATTCAACGGTTGGAGTAAGTGACGTAGTATTAATAACGTGAGAGTACATTCAGGGCGGGCGCGTCAAACAAACACAAGACTTTCAACCAGGAGTCCTGTGTGAAACTAAATGTAACATTGACTTATTTTGTCACATCAGTCTTTAGTCACGTGACTCATCTGTATCGTCGGTCCTGTGAGTCACTAGTCAGTGAAGTTAACATCAACTACGACCGTTTCCTAACCCTAACTAAGTGGTTATGTTGCCTAAACCTAACTTCCTGTGAAATTTTGAAAGGACACTATACATGTAACAAGCGTATATTGACACACCGTACCCCGTGCGTCAGTCTCTGATCCGCACATCCTTCCCGATCGTTACTGCGCATGTGCAACTCTCAACAGAGAAGAAAAAGAACTGAGATGGCTCACCCGTTAGCTACTTCCATCATCAGCTCCGGAAAAAACGGATCGCTGCGTCCGAAATCGATGATGGAAGTAGCTAACAAGTGAGCCATCTCACTTCTTTTTCATCTCTGTTGAGTGTTGCACATGCGCATTACTGATCGGGCAGGTGTTAGCAGAGAGCGTAACGTTAGCCAGAGCTAGCAAAACGTCAGCAATTTGGCAATATTTTACACCGGAAAACCCTACAAGTAAAACAGTGACATGTTTCCAATGCACTGGTATCGGATCGGTACTCGGCATCAGCCGATACCCAAGTTCAGGTATCGGAATCGGTTTCAGGAAGGAAAAGATTTTATCGGAGCATCTCTACAAACGTCTATCTATTCATAATGAATATGAAGTGTAGTTTCAGCATGATGCAAGGATTGACAGTATGTGGTTTTGTGAAAGCAGAGAGAGAAAGAGAAAGAAACTGACCTCATCACAGACATGCAGGGCAAAGAACAGTACTAGCATGCCAGTGGAGGGGTAGCGCCCATGATGTCTGGTCCAACGGTCGTGGATGTATTTAAAGAAGGCTGGGTTGAAGATCTGGACCTGAGTGGTGGACAGAGACACAGAGGAAGGGAAATACTGTAATATATCGTCTACTTGCTGTATACATAACTAAGAAGCAAACCCAAACAGCTGCATGGAATATAAGAGAAGATTCTTTTTTTATACATTTGTTTTTAGGCATTGTCCCACAGGCTCATATCCAGAAAGATTCACAAAATGTGGATTTGTTCTTCCAAAGAACAAATCCCCATTTCCCAGTTCCCAGTTTATGTATAGTTAAACCCAAGTTCCTCTGAATTCAAATTTAAAGCTTTCACCCAGATTATTTATACATTAATACAGAAGAGATAACCTCGTGCAAATCATAGCCGCAGGATATTCAAAAGGTCCAACCGAACAAGAAAAGATTTTATAATACTCCCCGAGGTTGTGATTGAGTTTATTTATTTTCACGGATTAAAGAGCGAGCGGGAGATTATTTAAAACAAAGGGAAGGTTTATAATCTAACTGTAATCCCTCATCAACAATGGGGAGGGGATGATATAATTGCAGAAAAGCGGGGTCACTCTGTGTGTATGTGTGGCTGCATGTGTGTGTGTTGGTGTATTTTTGTGGCCAAAAGTAATTGCGATGGACGTTGAAAATACACACCTTGTCTTTATCTACACGGAGGAACTGCTTCACTGGAGCATAGGTGCTGAGAGAGAGAGAGAGAGAGAGAGAGAGAGAGAGAGAGACAGAGAGAGATTGATTAAACACATTTAATCATCACTTTATGTGATTGCTGCAGCTATGAATTCTGGATGATTGACGGCTGACAGACTGTTCCAGCCCAGCGACTCTCTGGCTTCTCACAACTATGTGTGTGTGTGTGTGTGTGTGTGTGGGTGTGTGTACGCCCCCAAACTGTACTTATGCGCATCTTTGTGCCTTAAAGTCAAACTGTGGATGCCAACATTTTAGTGTGTTAATTTTATGTTTGTGTGCACTCACATGTGTGTTAATCCATGCTTATGCTTATGCTTATGCATATGTATGTGTGTGTGTCTCTTCTTACAATCGAATCTGGCCGGTGGACAGAGCGCTGGTGATCCAGACAAGATCCAGCGTTTTGAAGGGAACCAGGACGAAGCTGACGTTGGCCGCCAGGTTCTTGGCGCTCTCCGGGTACATGAAGTGGTGAGTGGTGTGGCTGCCGGCGTCTTCTTCGTAGCCCACCGTGGGGGCCAGGTTTATCCTGGAAGCAAGGGAGGGACAACATAAGAGATGTACGTCTTCCTGTGGGCTTTGACTGTAGTCAAATAGGTGCCAAAATTGCTTCACAGGATCTAATTTCATGCTGACTCGATAGCTGCTTCTGAATGTTTTTGGAACCAACTTAAGTTGCGTTTAAAAGGATTAGTTCAACATTTTAGAAATGGCAGGATCATGGCTAAAGAGGACCGATTATGTTTTCATTCTTTTTCCCTTTCCTTTGTGTGTTATATAGTGTTTTGTGCATGTAAAAGTGCTGCAAAGTTACAAAGTCCAAAGTCCACGCCGATGGGGAGTTACCCTCCCCCACAGAAACACTGCTCCTGAAACACCTTGCTTGAAGTTCCGCCTTTTCTTCCGTAACGTGGTGATGTCACCAAGTAACACGTTTGCATAATACAACCTCAAAAAAAGTTAGATAGAGCGGAGTCCGAAGAGTTTGGTTCGGTTGACCAATTACAACAAGGGGCCAGCTGACCAATCGGAGCAGACTGGGCTTTTCGGGAGGGCAGGGCAGCAGCTCAAACAGAGCGTTTCAGACAGAGGGTGAAAAGAGGTGCTGCAGTACAGCCGGTATGAGAAAAGTAAAGTGTTTTTTGAACATTAAAGCGTGTAAACATGTTCTGGTAGAAATCCAAAATGCAAGTATGCACCTGAAAATAAGCATAATAGGTCCTCTTTAAACCTTAATTTTGCCATGTGGGGGCAGCTGTAAAAACTAAAGGTCCAGACACACCAAACCATCATTAATGAACTAGTGGCGACGAAGGTCCTACTGTGGTGTCGCCTGTGTCATGGCCAAATGGTTGCAAAGCCAACGGCCAACTACCCCGTACATTCTGCGTCTGCATGAGAGGAAATAATTATCCATACCAGTAGGTAGCGGTAGTCTGTATTCGTCATTCGAAAAGGGAAACCGGAAGACTGAGGACTCATTTGGAGTCGCGGGCCACCGTACAGATGCAAGTGCAATATTCACTCTTCTTTTAGCTCCGTTTTGGTCTCTTCCAACTTCCAAGTATGGCTCTTTAGCTGCCGAGCCCTCCACTATGTTCACCAGCTAGTCACTAAACTGTGTCTGTTGGGTGCTGAGCAGGTTGTGTTCAGTGGGTTTTTAGAGCTTTTTTTACTAAAAAGCTACCTGGAAACAGTGAGAGAGTGAGTGAACCAAAACAGTAAATTTATGGGCTGTAAAGCCAAAACAAGGAGCTGAAAGACAAGGTGACAATTCACTGTGGGTTTGTCACTACCAGCAAACCAGTTCACAGTGGTCGTAGTCGTTTCGTGTAAGTCTCATGACGAGGACTTTCCAGAAGCACATTTTATTTTTATATAATACAATAAGCATATTTCGTCCAGTGCAACCTCCAGTCAGACAGTCAGACAGTAACTGAACCACACCGCTTTGCTGTATTTACAGTAGTTGTGACTCACTGTCTGGAGGAGTGAGCTGTTTATGTAAACAGAAAGGGGCAACTGAAAAAAAAAAAAGGCCACAGAGTGCGCCTACACATATGTCAGTGAACAAAAAACAGATGTTTACTAAGATAGCGGGGGTGAAAAGGCAGCCAGACAGAAGGTGGGTGGTGGTGGTGGTAGAGTGGGATTGTTGTGGGCCAAGCTCATTATAAAAACAATGAGAATCAAACCTCCAGCGATGAGAAAGTGTAACAGGAGATGGAAGTTGGACGCTGCCCACGCAGGTCTACTGAGAGTGCAACGCTAATGGATGCTAATGCTAATGCGCGCAGAGACAAAAAATACTAGTCATTGCTGCGGAAGCTTTCATGCCGCGAGCACGTGGCCGCAACACACACACTGTGCTGCGGGAAACAACATATAGCTGTGTGTTCATGCCAACTGACAACAATCAGGCACTGTGATCCATCACTGCTGCACCGGGGGAATAGATTCAGATTTATGTGCCTCTCTGCACGGGTGTGTACGTGAGAGGCACAATCTATATGTTTCAGCTCACAGGACATAAAGCTCTCTGTGGTGACCTCACACCAGGTCAGGTGACCTCTCTGTCAACCAATCGGGGAGATGAATAGAGGACGGCAATAAACGGCAAGATTAAATATTGAATCAGAAACACACATTTGCTGTCTTTAGAAATACTTCTCCCTTTTGCACACACACACAATGTTGCATTGCCATTCCACCTGTCTCTCTCCTCCTCCTCCTCCTTTCTTCCCTTCCTCTATCAATCTTGCTCCATCTATTGCAGCCCTGCATCCGCTCTCTGGTCTCTAATCTATTGCATCCATCCCTCTCACCTCATGATGTAGTTGTGTCCGTCAATGGTCGCCCCATATCCGGCCCCGCGGAGGTTTCCGGAGTTCCCCACCACGGCGCAGCGCAGGCAGCGTCCTGGATCCCACGAGCCGTACGGCGACCTTCCGGGAATCACCTGCGAAAGAGACAGCCGTGATCGAATCAAGCTGACTGGATTGAAGCTACACGGGAAATGAAATAGCTCTGGAACAGCAGGAGACATAAAAACAAGCTAACCTGCAGCTCAGACCTGATTGTAAAAATACATCCTGCTCTGGGTGAATTCTTCATGAGACCCTCCATGAAATATACATGAAGCCCATCTGCCCTCAAGGAGCTGGACTGACATATCGAAACATACAGCCTCGTGTGAAAGCGCTGCATTGAGAGTCAAAATTAAAATGAAAAAAAAAAATTCCAAATACATTAAAACTGATGATCCCTACTGTCTAATAAAGACAATCTGTTCCCCTCAGCCTTTCCCCAAGAGTGTGAAGTAATGACTCCAAAGTACCAGGATAATGGAAAGATGAATTAATAATATAAAATACCTGAAACAACCTCAGCAACACCTGCTGGATGCTGTGCGGTTTAAACTGGGGCTGTAACATCTAGAGAGGAAGAAGAAGAGGAGGAGAAAGTATGGTTAGGATGTGTCGTTTCTCCTCTGCAGACAAATTGGATGTGACAACAGACTTTATATTTAGTTAGTTTCTGTGTGTATATGTGTATGCATGCACTCGCCAGCATTCATGTGTAAATAAGCAGGTGCTTGTCTTTGTCTGTGTGTGTGTGTGTGTGTGTGTGTGTTTAGGTAGCAGCAATGTGTCAGACTGACAGAGTGCAGTCAGACTGGGTGAGCGGTGGTCAGAGTAGCAGAGGCATCGCTGCCAACATGTCAAAAACAAGCTGAGTAAAAAAAAAAAAAAAACAGATGGCAGTGGAAGAAGGGATGGAAAATGTCAAAAAAGAAAGCAAGATGTGTGGGAGACTCCAAACATGTTGTCAACTTCTCACTCCCACCAAATGTTTTCTCCTTTCTTTCAGACTGCTTGTGTAAATAATCTGTTTATTACACCTAAAGAGACAGTGTGCTAAAGTTTCTTTGTATCTTTCCAGGCAAGTTTTCTTTTGACACTGTCCGTCAACAGCGAGATGTCCATGAGTTCTGCTCGGAGGAATAAACAATAGTGACAGCAGAGATGACAACACGCCTCTCCTGTCTGGCTGAACGACCAGAATAAATAGAGGATGGATTAAAAAAAAAGGTAAAAGTTATGTGTTGAATGTAAAGAGGGAAGGAGCGGGGAAAAAAACAGCAGGGAAGTTGAAAGGACAGAGGATTTAAATGGAGTTGAAAGAAGACGAAGAGGGGAGGAGGATAATACTGTAGGTGATTTTGCCCTTTAAGTACCTGAGTGTTAAAGACTTAATGGATAAGTAATACCATGAATGCAAAGCGTTTTCCTCTTTGGCTTTGAAAGTGGCCTTAATGCACTGTTGAATTTCATGTGTGAAAACATTAAATACCATGAAAGTGTTGAACTTGAAAAGTATCCATTACAATGTTAATAAGCCAGGGCACTTAAAGGTGCTAAATGCAAGATTGAGAACATTTCCATTGCCTCCGCACGGCTCTCAACATGGCGATAGCTGAGCCGGCAGATCATAACTAACAGCGCTAATAAGGAAAACAACGGCACCAGTGCTGACCGATGTTTTGATGCTGTAATCATGCTTATTGTTCATATTGGCCATTGAAAGATCCCTTCCTAATGCACTTCCAATGGAAGTAATGGGGGTCTAAATCCACCGTAGGTGATGCCAGCCTGACGAATGTCAATGAGTTAGTAGCCAATTTCATGATGGGCTTTACATCTCCAAATGAGCGGTGCCAGGTTTCCGATGCTGCTGCAGTATTGACCATTAATAACTTCACACTGCCATTGTCAGATCTGCATCTCGAAAATATTCTCATTTAAAATATTGCCCCCAAAATAAGATTCCACTCAAAAATGAAACATTATATTGATCTTTTATTGTGAAATGATGATAATGTCAAGTCAAGATTTTGTTTTGTCAAATTAAGTTAATTAAGTTATTTTTTTGGCTTACCACTTACAACATTTTTAGTTTCCTAAAGCACCCTAGTCACAGTCTGGACTGGGGTTTATTTAAGACTTTACACAACTCAGAGAGACTGTTTTTCTGTATTTACTTTAATAACCACTTTAATTAAGTGCCCTGGCTTATTAACATTGTAATGGATACTATTCAACCTGAAAACACGTTTATGGTATTTAACAGAGACTTGAAAAATTGTGACCTTCTCCTTTAAAGGTCCGGTGTGTAACATTTCGGGGGATCTATAATCAGAAATGGAATATATTATTAATAACTATGTTTTCATTAGTGTATAATCACCTGAAACTAAGAATCGTTGTGCTTTTCTTGCTTAGAATGAGCCGTTCATATCTACATAGGGAGCGGGTCCTCTTCAAGGAGTCTGCAATGTTGCTCAGCCATGTTTCTACAGTAGCCCAGAACGGACAAACCAAACACTCGCTTTAGAGAGAGCCTTTCACGTTTTTATGTTACCTGAAGGCCACCGTAGTTCTCAGACACGCTTGTGAAACTGCAGTCACGTGAGCCGCAGAGTGCAAAACCGTGGTACCGCAGGCTGACTTCCATTGCTCTTAAAGTAGTGTTAGTATGGTATGGTATGGTTTATTTTGGTAAGGATGGCCTCTGAGCGAGGCAAACGGTGTTACTATGGTTTTGCACTTGGCAGCTCACGTTACCACAATCTTAGAAAGTGAGGAGTGAGTGGAGGGGCATTCAGTCGGTTGCAATCTGCAACCACACCACTATATGCTGCCAAATCTTACATACTGTCCCTTTAACATCAGTGCTTTCTAATACAGACACCAGTCACTTTAGGTTGACAGTGCTTGTGTTCTAAGAGACATGAAACATTGTGAAGCCGTATGTTAACAGTCGAGAGTAAAAAAATGCTTTATTCTGCTGCTAAGTGTGTCTTTTGGGGGGTGGGGGGGTTATGGATAGTTTTGAACTGCCACATTGTGGGATGTAAAGAGAATGACTACACATACTACACAAAGACAAAGAGAAGTTGTACGATTAAAAAAGAAAAAAGAAAAATCTTGTTCCAATTTTAGCATCTGCCAAACCACACAGGCAAATGTGCATTCATGCGTGTAAAGACAAAGCCAGCACCTGCACACACAGAAGAAAAAAATCCCCCAAAACACAAAAGTTCCATCAGGATATTGGCAGCCGCTGCTCCTCTACATAACCATCTTCTCCTTAACTGTCTTTCTCCCTCTCTCCCACACAGCAATCTTCATTTTCCCACTCCTTTGTCGCCACTTCCTTTTCACCCACCATCGGCCTTAATTCGCTTTTCCCAACACAGATCTCATTCGCTTACATTTTCATTCACGCATCCTCTCCAGCGGTCTCCTTGCCCTCATGTCTAATTCCTTCTCTTTAATTTCCCTTGCTCCCTCTTTGTTTCTCCTCCTCCTCTTGTCTTTCTTCTTCTCTTCGTCTCTCTGGGACGCCTGTGCACCACGCTGCTCATCAGTGCTGATCAGAGACAACTAAATCTTTCTTTCACTCCACTTTACTCTCTCTCACTTTTTTTTCTGGTGCCATTACCTCTTTGCATTTTTCTCTTTCCCTCCTCCCCTCTCTGGGTTTCCATCCTCCTTGATCCCTCCATTCTTTGCCTTCTTCTGCCTCTGTCTCCCTGCATGATGCCAGAGCCAGCTTGGCACGCTGCACTGCTGTTGTTCAGGGGCTTCTAATTTTTGGCAGATTTTTTTGGCAGCCATGCCAAATGCCGTCTTGCTTCCTTCCTCTCAGCTGTCCTCTGACTCCTAAAGTAAAAGCTTCCTGGCACCTACTTTCAAGTAAATACCACTTTTCTTTTTCCCTTACTATTAACCAATATTTCACATTGGCAGAACATTGCTACTTTCGGGAGCCATTGCACCAGCTGTTCCTAAGTTTTAACATGAGCATTAACTAAGTGGAGGTTTATGCATCACTAAATTAAAAAGGGGTTGTACCCATAGACTGTGTATATAGATGGGCGACTCGTCTTCACTTCCTCCCACTGTGGAAAAGTGAAGCCAAAATATCCCGGATACGGGAGCTGCTATCTTGAGATTTTGACGTCATTTGGAGCCAGAATCTTGGAAGTAGTGATCAAGGTCCCACCCACACAACCGCCCGAGCCAATCACGAGCCGAGCACGGCCGTGATTAGCACCACGGTAGCAGTTTGGCTAAAAAGACGACAACAACTAACCATAATATCAACCTCGGAACCCATCGGCTATCGGTCTGATGACGGATAAGCCTCTGGGGGCAAGGGGCCAGATTTCTGGGGCTGCTCCGGTGTAGCCAGCGGATATCCGGGCCAAGACTTCCTCTTTCGTGCGCTGCTCATTGTTTACAGTCCGATTAGCAACTTGAGATACAAGACTTGAGTTGGAGTTGAGAGACGATGTGTACGACGGATTGTTTCACAAGTAGCCAGTTTACAAGCTAATTTCAAACCTTTAAAAAGCTAAATCATTGTCAGACAATAGCCGTTGGGTTCTGAGATTGCATTTCGGCCAGTGCTTGCCGCCTCTTTTGATCTCCACACAGACTGTTTACCAGCATTCAACCAAAGTCTGCTCGGACATGATTGGTCAATACTACTCGGACTACAAATGGAAACCACAACGCTTCCAAAACCAAAATCTTGTCCCATTGCCTAGTTTATAGAGATTACTAAGAGAACTAAGGAAGAACTTAATGCACAACTCAGTTGAGAATTCCTGAATAGCTGGTGCAACCAAACCCTGGACTCAAATCAGCCATCTTTAGAAGCCAATGTCAAAGCCTCTTTTCAAGCCTTTTCTTCTGTTCAGCTCTCATTGTCATAAAGAAACTGCAAACCGGCAAAATTATTCATCGTAAATGACCTAGAGGGAGTTTTCCAAGTGAATCAAAGTGACGACCAAACTAAAACATCACTTAAGCCCTGCACAACAAATCATTCTTCAAAATGTTTCTTTCATTTAATGCTTGATTCCTTCCTCTCCTGAGGCAGGAGAGCACAATAGCACATTAGGCATATATATACTCCGATCTTGCACACACATTTTGTTTTCCTTCCTTCCTAACATTGGTTGATTGGATTTGGACTTGGATTAAAAACGAGTCATGATCCAAAAAAAAAGAAAGACAAGCAAGTAATTGAGTGGGGAGCACCTCGAGGTCTACGTCTCACTGTGCATCAGTGATGTCTGCCTCCTAAACTCTTTGCCAGGAAACAACCTCTTATTGTGTCTTCTGATTCCCAACAGAAAGAACTTACGCTCCCCATCACCTTGACATTATGGTGTCCAAAAATATAAGCCTATAAGCCAAATAAAGGCCTGGTAAATTCGTTTTAACGCAACTAATTTCTTGAACGCCTTAACGCAATTTGCAATTTTAAAGCTAGAGTGAAGGAACTGGCATCATATGAAACTAGAAAACCTAAGGAATCCATTGGTAACAACCATGTCATACTAGCTTGTCGTGAATAAGTCTAAATAATGCATGGCCTGGCATGGCCATTTTCACAGGGGTCCCTTGACATCTGACCTCAAGATATGTGAATGAAATTTGGTTCTATGGGTACCCACGAGTCTCCCCTTTACAGACATGCCCACTTTATAATAATCACATGCAGTTTGGGGCAAGTCATAGTCAAGTCAGCACACTGACACACTGACAGCTGTTGTTGCCTGTTGGGCTTATGATTTGAGCATATTTTTTTATGCTAAATGCAGTACCTGTGAGGGTTTCTGGACAATATTTGTCATTGTTTAGTGTTGCTAATTTCCAATTGATAAATATATACAGACATTTGCATTAAACAAGCACATTTGCCCACTCCCATGTTGATAAAAATATTAAATACTTGACAAATCTCCCTTTAAGGTACATTTTGAACAGATACAAAATGTACGATTAATCCCGATCAACTATGGACAATTGTGCGATTAATCCCAATTAAATATTTGAATCGGTTGACAGCCCTAGTTTATTCCTTTTAAAGTAGACGGGTACCATCCCTAAATGTGGTTGTTGGTCTTCCTAAATGTTGAAACCTTCCAGCAATGTTATCCATTTGTCCACAGCATTTCCAGGATATCCCAACATATTCCCACCTTTATCCCAGTTGAAAACCATGTAAAATATCTAAAACTTGTTAAAATCCTTCGGTCAAACCCACAAAAGCTTTGGAGTGACATGATGCATTCATGGCCAGCATTTGTTTGGAGGAACAGAAAAGTAAGAGTTGTATACAGTGTTATCAAGGCAACATGTGAGTGCCGGACAACTCCATGCAATTGGATGTCCTGTCTCTCCGACACAGAGTAATAGAAAAGGCATCCCTGACCTGACAAGAAAACACAAGGTCAAAAACAGACAGACACTGCTCTAATGGGTCTGCAGAGACCGGTATGTTTATCCTGCTTGGTGTAGCCGTGTACTGCTCTTCTGTTTGTTCTCTAGTTCCTTTCATAGTTTTAATCCACATGTTCTGTATTCTTCTTTCCCTGCCCTCATTCCTCCCTATTTCTCTGGTTTATTTGTAAATCTGTTCCATCCCTCACTCCCCTCTTTTGTTCTTTCACCACTCCCATTTTCATACCGTCCATGTTCTCTCTTTCTTTGCTTTGTTCCTGTATGCGATCTCCCCTCTTCTTTCCCTATCAAACCCCCTCTCTCCATCTTTTCTTCTTCTAATTTATTTCTCCTTCCTTCTCTACCAGTTCATCACCTCCCTGTTGCAGTGTGACCTATAATGACTTGGCAGCTGTTAGCCTGTGTTTGCAGTTTTCTGCCATTTCAGAGCTGGACTGAGGCTTCAGCTCTGAAATAGGACTCTAGACCGGCCACTGAAGGACATCGTACAACACTGGAGATAATCCGGGAAACACACACACAAACACGCTTTACACTTCGATTCAAGTGACCATACACGGACACAAAGACGAATACACACACTGAGAAGGGGTGTTAATACAAGTTGTCTTGAATTTAGTGCTTCCCGTCTCTCAGACATATTCATTTCAGTTTTTCAGACATTACTCAGTAGTGGTTTAAACCCAGTGACCAACCACGTAATGTTGACATATAACTGGCAGGGATACATGAGGAGCATGTAGTACTTGTAAGAGGGGATTGGTTGGCTCAATGACAAGGAAGGATGAGGAGGATGGAGAGGGATCGGCGATTATGATGCATTACTCCCCCTATGTTGGTGTCCTAATAAACTTATCTCCCACGTAACTGACTTCCAACCCCTCTGTGCTGTGTTTTTAATGATTAGGCAGGGATATTAAATCAGAAAAACAGTCTGCAGGTTCACTGTATGTCATTTACGCAAATGTATTGCAATGTGTCCTGTAAATGTTCAGTTTGGGAGTTTAATTCCAAATAGAGAAATGAAACCACTTGAACAAAATTTGTATCTAATGTGAAGTTAAAGCCCCCTTGTCTAGCATTGCTGTCTGTCTATGGCTCTCAGTGGTAGTATCAACAAGCATGAAATTGCAATAGCTGCAACCAAGTACGTGTGTGCAAATCCGAACAATCAAATTTTGGTCAAAGTATGTATTATGTTTTGGTGTCAAAATGCTTTTTTCCCAAGCCCTTCTAAAAATGTTTTACTGCATGACCTGACGTAGGTTTCTGCATGATGACGCTGCTACATGTAAAACACATATTTATACATCCTTATAGTCAGTGTATTAACGTCACATACAGTAACTTAGATGGCGGTCGGCACGCTCCCAGTTTGGTGAAGCACACAGGAGTAACGTTACCGGCACGGAAGTTAAGCAATGTACTGCTGTGTGGACGCCATGTTAGTTCGGATCCAAAAGTCATACAACACAAACAAACTAATCAATCGACGCAGTAATAGACCAGCAACTCACCCTGTTCTGCGAGGTGTGACGAGATGTTTTTGTGAATGGAGTCTGGTCTGGTCTTGAAGACCGTGATATAACGGCTTCAGTTCCCTGTTGGAAAGGACTGTCTCATGGAGAGGTACCTTTTTCTACTGCTCCAGTCCTTTCTGACGGGGAACTGAAGTTGTTATGTTGCTCTCTTCAAAGCCACCAGACTACATTCACAAAAGTAGTCATTTTACCTTGCAGAGCGCGGGAGTATACATACAACCCCACTTGGAAACAGGGGGAAACAGCTATCCTGGCTCTGTCCAACCCTAACCCCAAAATTTGCCAACCAGCACCGCTAAAGCGCACAAATGTTATATCTCATTTGTTCTGTGTAAAACCAACACGTGTTCATTTTAAGTGTGAATTAGTGAACTTTAGAGGCAGATTGTGTTATCTTCAGACAGAGACAGGCTAGCCGTTTTCCCCTGTTTCCAGTCTTTGTGCTAAGCTAAGCTAAGTAGCTGCTGGCTATACCTTCATATTTACTGTACAGACATGAGAGTGGCATTAATCTTTTCATCTAACTCTTGGAGAAAAAAATTTTTATTTTCCAAAATGTTGAACTATTCCTTCAACCAGTTGAATTATCACCC
The DNA here is from genome assembly GCF_043250625.1 of Sebastes fasciatus. Lineage (NCBI taxonomy): Eukaryota > Metazoa > Chordata > Actinopteri > Perciformes > Sebastidae > Sebastes > Sebastes fasciatus. The sequence continues at coordinate 11,996,240 of NC_133798.1, read as the reverse complement.
AAACTCTTGCATTTACACAGTTAACATTCACAGTAATTGTCACCGCACTTAATGTACTAATTGTGTCACAACTCTAGAAATGTAAATTTAAATGACATTGTTACTTACCACCCACCAGTAGTAGACATCAGAGGGCAGCTGGATGTTGTCTCGGGTCCAAACCGGTGAGATATCCGGGTCGTAGTTCTCATCGAACCAATCAGAAACGCCGGGGTCTCCGACGCAGCGTGGGCAGGCGCACGTCTTCTGCTGCGAGGTGTCCGCTGGCGACAGCCTGTGTGCGCCCACGTAGCTGGGCACTAGCTTCACCCGCCTCGACTCCTCCCACCCAGGCGGCTCCAGGTAGTTGAAGCCGACCCCCCCGCGGAGCGAGACGGAGAAGAAGAGCGAGGTGAGGAAGACGAGGACCAGGGAGCCGAGGAGAACCCAGACCCTGCGGGAACACCTCACCCTGCCTCCTTTCTCCGCCCCGCCTCCTGCCCCGGTACTACCTCCACCTCCTGCCGCCACCGCCGCCGCAGCCGCCGCCATCGTCCCTCCGCTCAGCCAGGGCCTGAGCTCCGGGAGTCTGGGGGCTCCCCTGGATGGACCCCCGCCCCAGGACCCCCAGCCCCAGCGCCTGTCCCGGTGCAGGGTGGAGGATGGGATGCGGCCCCCCCATGGCCATGCCCCAACCCCTAAGCCTGCCACTGTCACCAGCCCACCACCAACTCCCGCGCCGCCGCTGCTGCCTCCACACAACAACCACCAAGGCCCCGGTCAGCGTGATTGGGACGACCCCCTGACTAACACTTTGGATCACTCACTATATCAGACTAGCAAAAGCACACACACACACACTCTCTGACGGAGGACAATGTGTCAGAGTCAATTTGTCTCACAGTCAAGCTGTGCGCTCAGCGATGCTCCTACGCTTCCTCTGTCTCACACAGGATTCTCTCCCTCTCTCTCTCTCTTTCTCTCTTCACAGCTATGTGCTCGTCTCACACAGAAATGTCTCACCACACACACACACACACACACACACTCAGACACGCTGGAGTCGCAGCTGAATTACACACAGCTGTAGCCTGACCGCTTCATTTGCTTTCAATGAGAGGTGATCTCTCCTTCAGCTTCGATCTGCTTCCTCCACCTTTCTATGCTCTGTTCATTCCCTCCCTCTTTACTTTCTAACTTTCCCTTCCACTGTCTTTACGACCACCTCTCTCTCTCTCTCTTCCCTCCCTCTTTGTTTTTTTGGATTAACTGCTATGTCCATCTTCAGTGAAATCCATTGCACGGAGCGGACGGATGCAGCAGGTCCCTCTCGTTTGCTCTGCCATCTGTGTGAACGTTGAGCTCAGCTCTGGCGCTCTGCTTTCTCTCTTTCCCCCGTCTCTCTCGTTGCGCTGAAGCGACGTAGCCAAAGAAAGCTGGCAGACTAGTAGAGAGCAGCGGAGAGAGGGAGGGAAGATGGGAGGAGGAGGAGGAGGAGCGGTAGAAGGGAGGAGGTCTGGCCTGAAGGGTGTTCCATCACGTCTCTAGCCATCCTAGACCCAAAAAAAACACCTCTCTTCTTCCTCACTGCTCGGTTCCTCTCTTATCTGCCGTTTCATCAGTATTCTCTCCTTTGTTTGTTTTTTTACTCTTTTTGCTTTTCTCTTGAGGTTCACCTCGCCCAGTCTCTCTCCGTCTCAAGGTCTCTCCTCTCTGCTTTCAGTCCATTGTCTGCCTGTTTCACTGAGGCTTTGAGAGCTGCTTGGCGAATAGCAGTCAAGTTTAAAGTGCTCCTCTGCACACTTTCCTCAGACACAAAGTTTTAAAAAGTTGGGATAAAAAGCTTCAAATCTTTGTGATGAATGATGAAATCTTAATGCGATGAAAAAAAACACGCTAAGAGAGTAGCAGGAGATTTCATGACGCTGTTCCAATGAGAGTCACCTTCTGTAGATGAAGACTCTGCTGATATAGTATCTAGAAATCACACAAAAAAAGTCCAACAACTAATCAAGAAGTCCTTTTACTGCTCCACTCTGCAGCCATAAAGATGAAAAAACACAAAGATAAAGACAAAAATAACTTTGGGGCGAAGTAATCAAAGCATCACAAGCGGATTGTTCTTCCGATGGAAAGATTTTTATGATGACGGCTCACCCAGGGATGAAGAAAGGCGAAAGTGATGGACGGAGTGATGTGCAGAGGCTGCGATGAAAAAAAAAAAAAAAAAAAAGACAAAACCAATCAGCCCCAAATCTTATCTTCTCTCCAGCTGGCTTTGCGAGGGCGACGGAAGGAAGGGTGGGGGCATCATCTGTCCTGCATCGGAGCCTGTGTGTGTGTGTGTGTGTCTGTGTGTGAGCACGTCTTTGTGCCAGTGATTTAATGTGTGTATGGTGTTAAGCTAGGGTTGCACCACGTCTGCCAGCTGTGCTAATTTAATTGTGTTCTACAGCTGTGCCGGTGTGTGTGTGTGTTTGGCTGGCGGCGTAACTTTCATGAGGCTGGTGAGCTTGAGGTGACTGCTGCTTTGCTCTAATCTGCTAAACTGTAATCCGAGGGTAAGACCCCGGCAGTGCCCACTTTACGCCAGCTGTCTGCCCTGCCCGTGTTCACCTGATGCCAAATAAACACCTGCTTAACTCACCTGCACACACACGGTTGTCTTTCTGCTGCAATAACAACTACTTTTGATGTGTGTGTATGTGTGTGCGTGTGTGTGTACCCTGGACCCCTAAGGCACAAACCACTGCTCCCAGTAAAGTTATGGAGTTTTTTAGGTCATGATCAAATGTCTGTGTGTTTGTGTGTCGCTCAGGGATTTCTGGCCTGAAGTCTGGCTTCTTGTTCCGTGGAAATCCTGTAGAGACGGAGAGAGAAAGAGAGATAAAAGACAGAATTCCATTTACTGCCATCAGCCTCATTGACCATATCGACATCTTTAATCCTCCTCTCCTTTTCCACTTTGATCCCCTTCCTCTCCTTTTCATTCTTCTTCTCTCCCCTCCGTCTAATGGCACATTCACACCAGTTACATTTTTACGATTACATACAAAGTCAATGCAAAGAGACGAACAGACGCAAATTCACGCAGGGCGACGCAAATGACGCGAATGTTGTTGCTGAATCAGAAATGGAGGAAAAAGTATTGTAGCTGTCTGTGGGCATCCAGAGCTACGATAGTATATCATATTTGTACAGAGACCTGACGAAACTCTGTGTATAAATGTATGTGTATGAACCACAGGCTGTGTATGGTATAAACAACAACGTCGCAATGCCTAGATCACGTTGCGTTGAGTGTTAATGGAGCAGCTGCATAGCCCGGCACTAAACGATCCAAACTCCATTCAGAAAACAAACAATTTAAAAGTTGTTTGCTTGTCGTCTCACGGACAGACATGACAAAGCATGAATTCAGACTTTTTACAAATCGGCATCATTATGTAGTTATTTTGGCATCATTCTATCGGCATTCATGTCATTTTGGGTTCATACCGCAGTAACGGCGTGTAGCTTGATACAGTCACACATGTGATTACAGCTTGCGGAACCCAGACACGACGGCGTTTGGTTTTCCGATATATCTTTGACTTCCACAACATGTTATAAGCAGCAGCAGTTGTTATTTCTTCCATGGTTGATGGCGGAAATGGTGGAAAGAAAAGTTGTCGGTATCTGTGGAGACAAGCCGTCTAGCACAAATGAACACAAATGTTACCGGCAGGCGGTCCATAACCCGGCTCACCTCAAACTGTTTCTTTTTTCCCTGTTATTATTTGTCCCCAGCAGTCTACTGTTTCAACTGCATCTGTTCTTTTTACACATCTCTCTTTTCTTCCTCGCTCCTCTTGCTCAGTTTGTCTTTGACCGTGTCCATCACAAGGACAAACATGGAACAAGCTCCTGCTGTGTTTGTGTGTCCGCTGGTTGGTACAGAAGAAATTTCAAAATGTCACTACACTGAATTGGAAATGTTGACTGACAGGATACAGATTGAAAGAGTCGGGGCAGAATACTAAGCAGAGAAACAGACCTCCTGCCGCTGTGTTTATTGCTGCTCTACCAGATGATGGTGCATCTGTGGGGCATATTTGCTAAGCCCACGACAAACTGCCACCAGGTTGCGAAATGTAGCGTCACCGCAATGTTTCAATGTAACGAGGTATTTATTGAGCCTACGGATGTAAATGAGTTTAGCTGGAATTAATCTGATGTCTGACTTATTAAGTCCTCCTTATTAAGATCTGATGCCGGGCTGTTTTGACGTTGATGTTGAACAAAGAACTTAGGATATTGGTTGATGAAAAAGTGCGTATTTATCCCGCAAGAAGAAGGCCGCGTGTGAGGAAATATGACCTAAATAGCCGAACGTCAGCTAAAGAAAAAAGGTCAGTGATTGAACAAGATATCAAAAAACAATGTGGAGATTTTTGGTAAAACTTTTAGACTCATTTGACTACATTGTTGCTGTACACAGATCAAAATCATTTAACAGGCCTACTTAATGAGTATCAATGGCTGATTAAAGGAACAGTGTGTAACATTTAGGGGGATCTACAGTATTGGCAGAAATGGAATATAATATCAGTAAGTATGTTTTCTTTAGTGTATAATCACTTGAAAATAAGAATCGTTGTGTTTTCGTGACCTTAGAAAGAGCCGTTTATATCTACATACGGAGTCCTCATCACGGAGCTGGCCGCCATGTTTCTACAGTAGCCCAGAACAGACAAACCAAACACTGGCTCTAAATAGGGCCATTCACGTTTTCACGTCGCCCACCGTAGTTCTCCTACACGCTTGGCAAATGGGAGAAGTTTCAGTTGGCTACAATCTGCAACCTCACCACTAGATGCCACACAGTGCACCTTTAAATTGTTGCACACTGGACTTGACCTGCTATAAGGCGTTTTTATAGTCAGGAAAAATTCAAATTCAAACAGGAGTAACTTGTAATGCATCTTTAAATGTGCTGCAGCATTCTTTACTACTGTCATTAAATGACTCATTTTGTCGGAACTATTAAGTAGAGCTGAGAGGAGTGATGTGAGGATGTCCTGCTTTTCTTTGTTTTATATGATGAAAAAGGGCTTCAACTCCTCAGTAAATATCCCTGTGTGTTGTTCTCAGTCAGACAATGCTTAGTTGTGTACTGGAATGTTTTGCTCCTTGTTCCCTCCACCTATGAGGAACAAATTACATTACCTAGACAGTCTGCCTCTTTTTCTTGCTACCAACCAACCCACCCACCCACCCAGCAATGAACAATTATTTTCCACTACTCTATTTTTGATGCATCGCCATGGCAGCCAGCATGCGATGCAGGGTTGTTACGGCAACACAAACTACAGAGTCCCCAACCTTGACCCATCTAATCCATGGTAGCGAACCGGGACAGACTTGACATATTTCTTTCTTTTTATGTTCTACTTCTACTATAATTGCTGTATACATCACGCCCTCCGTGACAGAGAGTTGCACACATTTTACACCTGGAGCCACAGTCCTGGCTGTCCCGGTGGTTTTTCATAACTTTACCATCGTCAATAGATGTCATCTGGGTGCACAAGTGCAGTGACAAACACCAGCTAGATGCACACAAAACACACGTGCAAAGCGAGTGACGTGTCCGAACAAGCAGCAGGTTTACAACATGAATTTAAGCCGGTTAAGCCGGTTTCTCCCAGTTACACTCTAATCTTTAATTTTTCAGATTCTGTATAATGGCTTGTTAGCATTCCTTCTATTTCTCACTGACGCCAAGGGATACAATTTATTTGAGCATGATGCTCGCCTCTTGTCCCTTTTTTTTTAATAAGAAATGCTCCCCATGCAACTCCCCATGTTCTTCATTGAATTCATTACTCATTTTTGAGAAAGTGAAGGACAGTTAACTGTTGACTATGGCAGCCTGTTAATGGAAACAGATGTCAGTTTTTCCCACTGTTATCCATAATGTCCTTTGGAGTCCGCACAGCTGTCAATGAAATATTCTTGTTAAATGATTCATCGCATCACCGAACAAATTTCTACACAGCGATCGCGCCTCATCAATATGCAAGAAAACACCATTAATCCATGTTGCATTGATGTCAGCGGAGTCCTGCACATGCTGCACACACATCACCTGTCTAGTTGTTAATACATGTACACACCTCGGAGGCAGCTTTCAGTATGTGAACTTGGCCTCTGTGTTTTGTATTCTGCCCAGTTTTTGTACACCGCTCTGCCTTCTGAATGGCAACGTTTCTCTTGCATTGATTTCCGTCCAACTTTAACAGGAGCTCACCACTTTAGACTGTCAATCACCTCCCCCATGTTCCCCACGTTCCCTACCTTCGCTCTCTTTCTCCATTTTCTGCTTTAGGCGCACCTACTGTCCTGTCATATTCCTGTTAGTTTGATGCGATCACATTTTACAGCTAGTAATTATCATCCAATACCCTCCCTGCCGGCCTCCTTCCTGTAACAATGGCTCTTAACAGATGCCGGAAAACTTCCATCTTTTCTCTCTATGCCTCCTGTTGAGTGCTCTCGTCTGTGACGCCCCCTTTCTGCTCGGTCTCGCCTCCTCTCTTCTTTCTGTAAGCGCAGGGCGTCTAATGACTGAGCAAAAACAATGACCGACTCGAGAACTAATCTATCCTCGTGCATCCGGCTTTGATCCAGCAGCCCCGGCCACATGCTCCACAGTGTACGTATGTGGCAGACAGTTCTGGCAGCAGCAGTTTATACTCCACATTTCTGTGCACTGCTGCAGAACAGTGAGTACCAGCATTATTATTATTATTGACACTGACAACCTGCCCTGGGGAGACTGACAGTTGTGCTCCATGTCTGCAGTCCATGAGAAAACTATAAAGGTTTTGTTATCCTAATTACTGACATTCAGAGAGTGGCATAGCATCCACGTATTGTGAATATATGTATATAGAATATGTCCTACATCATTTAAAGGATAAATTTGCCGACATCTTTCTTAATGTCAACAAACCCCAAGAAAAGACCAAATCCAATATGAATTGATCCTACTAACACGTATCGCCTGTTTTGCCAAAGCGTGACATAGATTATTTCTCGGTGCCATAGAGCTCCATTGTTGTTCAACAAGACAAAGGCTGCGTTCAGTCCTCTCATTCATTTGAATGAGGCCAGTCTGGCGGAGCCGTGGGGGCACCAATGCAGGGGGCACCGGCAGATATTTTCCTTTTTTCTCCTACCACCCAAAGTCATGCCAATAAAGTGAGCTGGTGACTCTCTGTGCGTCCCAATACCCACACTAACATGCTATTTAGTAGGAAAGAAAACAGATTTAGTATGTCCCTATACACAGCATGTCAAATGCAGTATGCCAGAAATACTAGGATGTCCTTCTACATCCAGTCGTATTTTGCAGTATGCAAGCCAGCATGCTTTTCTGGCTATTCTGACCCACAATCCTCTGCGCAACGGAAGATACGTCACGTATTTATAAAATAAACAAGAGACAGATGACAGCAAACAAATTGACAGAAGCCTCAATGACAGACAGTGCATTCAAGTGTAAGTAGGCTACTAACGTTACATATTTTGCGACTCGTGTGCATAACGTTTATCGCATACTTTTCCTTTTTACTTCATATTTTGCACTACGGAGTGCGACGGATATGAGCAATTTCAAAGTGCATACTGCATGCAACAGTACGTACTCCCTTCCCTTGGAAGGGATCACATGACATCACTCTATTTGACCTCCAACATGATGTGTGTGTCCTGTAAGTTAATTGACTTATTTAATGTTTGATTTACCTGTTTATTGCACAATATCTTTTGAGGATTTGATTTATTGTTAATAAGTGTGTTTCTTTCGTTGCAGAGCATAAACCACACACAAATACACAGAAAGAAATGCATAAAAAATCTGCTTCTAAATAAAACACTCTGCTTACGGAACCCGCTGACTACTCCTCTCTGTTGCTCATATCATCAAGTTCAGACCAGTACATTCTTCCTCAACAAGTGCAGCTACAGTAAGTATGTGGTTTGGACCGCAACCTCTGATTGAAATTGATATTAAGTGATTGTGTATCTACAGTACTCTGAGTTAGCCCTGTAATGGACAGATGTCTCCCTGCCTTCCACTCAGTGCATTCTTGGATAGGCTCCACAGTCCACCAGGATCCTGACTAGGAATAACCTGGTAAAGAAAAATGAACTAATGTATGGTGTAGTACAGTATTAGATGCAGAAACAAATTAAAGTGGAACTATGCCATTTTTCAGAATTCATACATGTTATTCCTATGGTCTAAGACAATCCAAAAAATATTAGTAAACATGAACAACTCTCCCAAATCCAAAGTGCTAAAACTCAAACTTGTGATGTCATAGGGTATAAAGTGTGGAACTGCTCCATAGACAATGAATGGAGAGAGATGTTGTAGATGACACTGAGAGCACCCAGGGGAACGTTCTGAATATATGGGAACATTTTCTGTTTCACAACTGACAACACTACAATAGAATAAACATCATTTGGCTATAAAAAAAAAAAGAAAACAAACGTTCTGTTGGTCCATAAAATCAGTCTCCCATTCACTGTCTATGGAGCAGCTCCAGACTTCATACCCTATGACATCACAAGTTTGAGACTTACTTCTCTGGTTTCTGGCTTTGAGAGAGTTGCTCATGTTCAATATTGATTGCATTTTCCTAGGTCATGGAAACAACATATTGGAATTCTTACTTTAGGTGGTGTTTCCTTTAATATAGCTGAATAGCTGAAAAAAACACTGAGAAGAAATGAAAGAAATTACCGACTTAGAAAACTCCAACTCATCTGGAGATGCTTAGTGACCACCAAAGCAATTAGCTGCTTTAGCCAGACTAAGTCTGCATATATACGCGCATGTATCTTCCAGGTTTAATTACCATAATTAATTCCTTTAATTACTCGCCTTAACTGTTGCTGTCACTAAGCATGTTGTTGGCAGCCTGCCATTGACCTGCGTAAATGAGTCAAATCTTGTTCTCAGTCGACCCACGTCTTTTTTTTCTCCATCATCTGTCTGGTTTTCTCTCATCACAGTTTAAAATAAGGTATCAGCAAAACTCTGCAGTAGAAACATCTGTTATTAGCAGCTATTATTTTGGTACAGACCATTTTCAATTACTTCTCTTTTTTTCTGCTACTGTTACCATTTGTTTCTGATTATTTCCTATAGTCCCCTCATTCATCCCCGTCTCCTCCAGTCATGAATAATAACTACAGTGTGTTTATGACGATGAAAGATTGACGCCGACAATGGCTTCATCCCTCCCATCCCTTCCATTTCTTCCGTCCATCCTCGCAGTAGAAGCATCTGTCGTTAGCAGTTGATCTCATTGATTTTCTTGAAGGGTTCAAACAGGTTCTAATCATTTGCATCGCTTCTCTCTGCTTGCTTTCTTCCAGTTTTTTTCCCCCCTTAACCTCGCTGTCTCATTTGTCATTGTTTTCCACCGTTCCCCTCCGTCACCCCTCTCTCTCCCTTTTCATTTTGATCACCGCTGCGGATGGCTCGAGTCAGAAACCATAAAATGGAACCATTTTGGTTTGTTACAGGTGCCCAATGTACCTCCGCCTTGCCTCTGTGTAGCGTTTGGCAATAACAATGCTTCACTGCAATTTCACAGACCAGAGGCCACCTTCACCGTCGACATAAATTATAGATGTAGGTTCCAATAGATAGTTGGGAGTAAAACGTGATCTATATTTTTGTCATGCAATCCTCTCCTCTTCACCCTGCCTGCACAGAGAGAGAAGCTGGTGGCATTAGTGAGACTGTAGACTCTGCCTGTTATTCCTTTTTATCTACACATTTTGTCTGACTGAACTTTAGCTGTCCTCTCTCTCTCCTTCCATCCTCACTGCAGCTAAAATCAGCAACAGTGAAAGGATGATACCACGGCTGCTGCTGTCCAACGCTTTTGTAACGTAATAACCCCTTCTATTCTCTTTTCCTATTCTGGTGCACACAGAGGCCCTGCAGCTTCAACAAACTAAGCCTGAATGACACACAAACATATAGGATAGTATTTTTTATATAATATTTTCTTTGGTATATTTGGTCTTCTGTATGTTTGTTGGTTTAGGGACCTGTCATCACCGAACCATATTTTCACTATATATATATTTCTTTATTGCCATCTGGGTGATGAAGGTGGCACAGCAAGTATTCTCAAAATATTTGGTTGTAAAAAAAAAACCTGGTGACATAGGCAAGCAAGGACTGCTCACAGGGATAGGTGGTGACCTACTGTGGCTGGCGAGCTAACCACGAACACGCTAGCTAGCCTGGTCAAAGTTCACCACGGTTGAATTTGGCGCAAAAGTTGTGTGTAACAAATAGACTAATTGCAGCAATTGATTTTGCTGTGAAATTAAACTGATTTAAATGTTGCCGTCATGGCCTTTAGTCTCTATATTGTCCAATATGACTATTTTGCAGCCTTTCATTTGTAACCGTTTGCATAAACCATCATTTTTGCAACACAAAGATAGATAAAATGCGAAATGTATTACAAAAAAAACACAAACGTACCACAAAATATTGTTGTGCTCCTCAGAGACAAAAGAAGATATTTTGTGACACGTAAAGATGAATTACAACATGGTGATGTTTGACCTCTGGTAAGATCAAGTTGATGCTCTTTTTAATTTTTTACGGTGTTAGGGGCAGTAGGTGATTTGACAACCCGGTCTCACTCCCAACTCGTTAAATTCCTCCAATTGGGCGGCGCCCCTCGGCATCGGATACCAACGCACGGAGGTACCCTTTAGCGACAGTATGTGACGAAACGGGATTTCCACTAACTCCAATGTAAACCCACCCATGGCGTTATTCGAAGGTTGGAGCAGGTAATGTAGTATTAATATCGTGAGAGTCCCCTAAGGGCGGGCAAGGGTGGTGGTGGATGGGTCAAACAAACATGTCTTTCAACCAGGAGACCACTGTTAGTGTCCCGTGTGAACGCTAACTTATTTTTTCACATTAGTTGTTAATCACGTGACTCGTTGGTATGGTATCGTCCGTCCCGTGAGTCGATAGTCAGTGAAGCTAATGTCAACTACGACCGTTTCCTTACCCTAAGTGGTTGTGTTACCTAAACATAACTTCCTGTGAAAACAGAAGTTTATTTTGAGAGGACACTATGCATGTAACGAGTGCATATTGACACATCGTCCCTGGTCTGTCCAAAAGTAACACAAGAGGGGTACCCCGTGCATCAGTCTCCGATACCGAGGGGCACAGACCAAACGGTGTTATTTGACTAGTTGGGCGTGAGAATTTGCTCCATGGCTCTGAATTATCAGTAGCCAAACTGTGCTTTGATAAATCCATGGTGCCGTCTGTGGTGCTGAAGTAGCAGACGGATTTGTAATTGCTACTTCTTCTGAGTCTAGCCCTTCTGTCAGTTTCATCTTGGATCTATAATAGTCTCTAAACTATATAGCTTGAAGGTTTGTGGTTTCAAAAAAACATATTGTTCGCTAGTCGCGGTAGAACGAAACAAACCGTGTCCAACCCCCCTGTTAAAAAATAACAAATTGCCTACTGGTTGGGGGGATATTTCAACCTCTGGGCTTTACTCAAAGTCACAATCACCGCCTTTAATACCCAAGAAATTGGTAAAGACTCCTGCCTGAAAAGACTGAATGACTACATTCAAGCCTTGACCAAAAGACTTTTCTGGATTAGTCTTTATAGAAACCCACTTAAAGAAAGACCTTCAGCAACAACCTGGATCTCATGTCTCTGCTTCAATGTATCTGAGACAAATGCTCCTGACTTTGAAGGTACTCGCCATCTGGAAACAGAGAGAAAGTCATGACCAGCCTCGAGGGACACAGTAAGGAGAGAAAATGAAAACATGGAATGAAATATAGCAAGATGAGAAATAATACCAGACACAGTCAAAGAGCAGCCAATTTGAAAAGACGATAATGGGTTATTTATCACCGAATTCAAGTGTCTCCATTTTTATAAACTGCCAGCAGAAAGCCTCGCTCTGCGACTGGGCTGTAGCCATGGAAACCCACTATCTGTATCCCATTCCTGCCTTCAGTTAATTGTGTCATACAGCCACTCTGATTACACAAAATTACTGTAAAAAATCTAGTCTTTAAAATGTAATTGGCAAAAACAGCTTCATTATACAATTTATAATTCATGTTCCTCCTACTTGATAAGACTTGATGAAGTCTTTTGTATATAATTAAAACAAAAATTATTAAAGAGTGATGATTCATTCTGACTGAATCATAATGTTTCCATGCAGGCATGGTTACATTCTTCAGTGTATTTACTAATATTAACACATATGAAATTCTATAATTTTCCAGGGACTGACTGATCATAGTTTCAAACTAGATGGGAGGTACTGTAGGCCTTTAACTTCCTGTTTAAAGTGTAAACGGTGTCTGCCTCCCTATGATCCCCAGGTACTGCAGTGTCTTTCTTAGATGGGTGCAGGTTTTACATTTTAGCGTGTGGTACAATCAGAGGGAGAGCTGAAGTGTAAAATCACAGGCAGTCAGAAATCTTTGAAGGGACTAATCCATTAAAATCTTTAGAATCAGATAATAATTAAAAATCTAATCATTCAAAGAGCTTTCAAATAAATTCTAGCTGACACAAGAAGCCACTAGAAGTCAAACAGGACGGGTGTCATGTGGTCTCTCAGTTTTGTCTTTGCCAAGATCCTGGCAGCAGCATTTTGAATCATTTGAGGCTCTGCAATTGCTGAGTGCAATTTCTTAGTTTTTGTGCTGTCAGCATGACTATAATTAGAAGAGCCTGGGTCCTCTGGCCAAAGATCCCTTTAGAATAAAGTCATGAACACTGTACTAATGTAAGTCTGGATGCCCAATTTTTAGACAACAATGACAGTTTTGTTAATGCCAAATGTTATATTGGTCATATACAATTAGTTGCCACTTTATTAGACGCACCTAAAACTAATGCAGTCTAATCAGTGGGCAACTCCAGGTATGAAAAGTGAAGCCGATGCAGAAGTGCTTAAACTTGCATTCTCTCTAACAGCCAACAGGGGGCGACTCCTCTGGTTGCAAAAAGAAACACGATTGAATTGAAGTCTATCAGAAAATGACTGTACTTATCACTTGATTTATTACCTCAGTAAACATTGTAAACATGAGTTTATGGTCTCAATCACCAGTTTCAAGTCTTCTTCAATACAGAATGATGTTCATATAGTAAATTATGGTCCCATTTAGAGTCAAATAGACCATAAAGCGGGGTATGCTTTAGGGCGTGGCTACCTTGTGATTGACCGGTAGCTACCACAGCGTTGTCCGATTTGGGAGTTGTCCGTGTTTTTGTCTTACAAATGTAACCCTTTCACAGTGTGTTTTCAGTTCATGACCGTTAATTGTAACATTTTTGGTAACCTAAAAATATATTCAGAGTTTGGTTGTACTTAGCTCCACCTTCTCATGTCACTTGCAAAAAAACAACATGGCGAGGGCCAAAAAATCAAGATGGTGAACTCGAGGCTTCAAAACGGCAGTCCACAAACCAATGGGTGACGTCACAGTGACTACGTCCACTTCTACAGTCTGTGAGTCTAATACAACAGGCCGGCAATAAATCCTATGTTCAAGAAGGTCATAATGTTTTGTTGGAAGTGTTTCAGAGTCATGTTGATGATTCAATTCAATGTAATGCTAAATTGTCCAGAAGCCCCTTGATTATACTCTTAAAGTAACTTTTTGCCAATTTGTATGACAGTATCACATATATTTCTGTATGCACGTTAATGAGGCTGCTCTATATGATGCTTACCCCAAGTGATATATTGAAATACTAGATACTATTTTCATACCTTTACATTAAAGTAAATGGTTTATATAAATATTCTGGATGTCCTTTGCATCACTTAAGGCACATTCCCTTAAGTTCATCCAGACACATTCTGAATCGGAGAAAACTTTCTGTGGATACTTTATAATTAGAATTTATTATACAGTACGTCAGGGTTGCTTAACTGAGGTTTTTAGAGGTTAACAAAGTAGTTGAAACTTTTGGGGATTAGAGATGAAAGCACCAATGATTTGTTTTCCCAGAGGTCTCGGAAACTGACAGAGAGTCACAGAGATAATCATGCCAGATGGGAATTTGCATATTGAGAAACAACACAAAAGGTTCACAGGAGCAGTATGTTCCCAGCATAGGGAATTAAAAAATGGTGAGGACATACAGCAACGACATTGTCAGTGACGTTTTCTAATGGGGGTCATGGGGACATTCACTATGGTTCATTGGGTAAAATTTTGTTCTCTAATATTAAAGTCAATGACGTAAATAGCGCTGTTGATGCTAATTAATTACTGTCATTATTGGCCGAGAGGTAGTATTTGCTTTTTATTATCCAGAAGGTTTCCGGAACCATCCTTAGCATGATAAACAGGGCATGTCACCCAATGGGCAGGCGAGTGGTTAGTTTTGTGTGTACAGTGCCCCGGCATCCTTGAGCAAAGCCGTGCCAGATGTGGGACCAAGTCATTATTTTGCAAGTCTCAAGTATTTGCCCTTAAGTCCCAAGTCAAGACTGACAAGTCCCAAGTCGTAAACTTTGATTTTCAAGTCCTAAAGAAGTCATAATGCACTCTTCAACAAGTAAAATGCCATCTGCTTATGAGTAACGTATAATGTTAGTTCTTCATGATTCCCTCCTGCAACTTGATTGGATGCTGGATCGTGTCAACTTGCTGGGAATGAATAGCGTAGATACAGGAAATGAAGAGAAATGATTGATTTGTGGCACACATTTTAAAATAACATACTTTTTAATCTTTGGGCTTGGAGGAAGGTATCAAGTATTTTCAAGTCAAAAGGCTCCAGTCCAAGTGAAGTCACGAGTCATTGGTGTTAAAGTATGAGTCGAGTTTTTTGATTTTGTCAAGTCAAGTCTAAAGTCATCAAATTTGTGACTCAGGTCTGACTCGAGTCCAAGTCATGTGACTTGAGTCCACACCACTGTGTGAAACCCTTTAAAATCCCCAAGAGCAACTCTGACCTCTATTGAAAAATGCATCTGCTTGTATATTGGAGATACAAATACAATTTACCTCATCTAACATGAGACAATAACAGTATAATCTGTTCATGTGCCAATGGATGTCAGGTCTGGGACTGCAAAAAAAAAAAAACATTTTGCAGATAATGTAGTCCAATGGTTCAATATTTTAAGTGACCTATTTAAATGTGAAAGTCAAAGAGAAATTCCCCAAGGAAATTAATTTAAGATGTCAACCTATTTTGAATTAAGTGATTGAATGCTGTACATAGGAGTATTGTCAGTGGTGAGTCTGATTTAAGAATCCTTGTTTCCAGCGAGTTTGGACTTTAATCAGCAGTCAAACAGAGGGAAGGGGGGCAGATTGAATACTAGATGTAAGGGGGGGGGGGGCTCTGAAAAAGAGAGACAGAGAGAGAGAGAAAGGGTCCATCCAATGTCTCCCAAGTGGCCAATTAAACACATCCGACATATTTGTGTGTGTGTTTGTGTGTTATGTAAGCATGCTTTATCTGTTATTTTGCCAGAGAGAGATAGCTTTTACTGAATTCCTGAACCATACTACGAATTGTTCTGAGCAGATTTAATGTGACAAAATTTGTGACAAGCTTTCTGTTGACAACAGTGGCCCTATTTTCCCTGCTATTTCTTTAATATAGAAATAATGAAATAGATCATATAAAAGCCTTTATGGGTTATTAAATATGCAGTGTGATTATTGCTAAGGAGTTCCCACATGTCTCTGTAACTGTACCCTTAAAGCAGTAACATTGTGTTTGAGCACTGGCATTTTTCAGCCCATTGTTTTGGATCAGTGAGCAACCTCCGGGTCTGTAAAGTGATGCCAATGGTGAAGTGCCTTAAACTTGCATTATTTCTAATAGCCAGCAGGGGGCGACTCCTCACTTGATTTATTACCTCAGTAAACATGAGTTTATGGTCTCAATCACTAGTTTCAAGTCTTCTTCAATACAGCATGATGTTCATTTAGTAGATTATGATCCCATTTAGAGTCAGATAGACCATAAAGCAGGGTATGCTGTAGGGCGTGGCTACCTTTTGATTGACAGATCGCTAACACAGCGTTGTCCGGTCTGGGTGTTGTCCGTGTTTTCATCTTACAACCTTAACCCTTTCACAGAGTTTTTTTTTCAGTCCATGAAAGTTAATTATAACATTTTGGTCACTTAAAAATGTCTTATTCAATGCTCGGTTGTACTTAGCTCCACCCTCTCGTGTTGCTTCTGATTACGATTTCTGATTATGGCGACGGCCAAAATGCCAGACTCTAGGCTTCAAAACGGCAGTTCACAAACCAATGAGTGACGTCACGGTGACTACGTCCACTTCTTATTTACAGTCCATGTTTTGAATCTACCACCCACAACTTTACTGTTTTGGTTCAGTCTCACCGCTCTCACCAGCGCCATTATAGCGGTAAAAGGCATCGGTTTTCACAGCAATCGCTCTGATAAAACCGCTGTAAGCTATACTTGTTCAGCACCAAAAAAGACAGCAACCATTTTTTTGAACAATGTGGAGCCTCTCGCAGCTAAACTCTTGGTGGAGAAAAAATACAGAGCTACAAGGAGAGTAAATATTGGATTTATTTATGTCAAATGGCTGGAAACTTGACAGGCTAATGCTGCTAACGTTCCTGTTGGATATGTAAATAGGCAACTGCTTGCTAGCACATTCGCCAACTTTATAAGATGATGATGATGATGATGATGATGACATGCCAATGACAATAACACCAGACTATTCTATAATAACCAGTAAACTGAGATTTTGGACACTGATTTATCATTGTCATTTTGCATCATTACAGACAGGTGCAGAGACAACATTTGGACATTCAAATCAAAGAGCGGAGGATAGTGCACTATATAGACATTAGTGGTTTTGGACAATGCTTATGTTTTGTTTACAGCTTGTTCCGCTGCCCCAAAGTGGCCCAAAAAAACCTAATACTGCTTTAAGGCCCCTTTTCTCGCAGGTCAAATGTAGAACCATGAATGAACAATGTTATCAGCCAGGAAATGTGTTGAGGCTTGTGGCTGTCTGCCTCAAGCCAATTCATACAGACACACATACCCACATTCAAACTCAAAAAGGTGGAAAAACAGAAGCCATTAACTCACTAGGCTTCAATTTAGGCCACAATAATGCCTCATGCTGACAAGGAGATGTTTCGTCTGAGGCCGTGTCCCATTTACCGAACATAATTCACACTTTAATGCCAGAACAGTGGGCGCTCTGGAAGATAAGTTATCATCACAGGATAGCACATTACAAGACACACTACAGATGTTCATTCAAACAAACCTCTCATTTTACAGTACCTTCACGAACGCATACCCTACATACTGCACCAGTGAAATTTCATTGGCTGACCCTCTCATACCACAGCTGTGAAGAGGCCCAGCTGAATTCAGCTGACCATCTCAAACCCTGAGCCAGTGGTGGTTTGATTTTTCTTCTTCTTCTTCTTTATAACAGATATGGCATTCTCCTGACCTGTGCAGTGTGTGCCACTGTGTTCTACACCTGCATGCCTTTTGCAACTTTTATCCAATTTAATTAGGTTTAATTATTAACAGCTGATTAAAGCGCAGTAATATGGTAAAATATTCATGCTGAAGTATTGCTTTAAAATGATTTGCAACAAATTAACCTAATGAGAACCCAACATGCCACTAATGGCCTTTTTCTTTATTTTGCAGTTCATCAGTTTCTATTACTCAGGCAATATTATACAGTCAGGTTACACTATTATTAAAATACTAATGATGAGTGAGGGTCTAAAAGCAACAAAGCTATAAGCTATAAAGCGCCTGGTTTGTAGTGTAATGTTGCCAGAGCCCAGTGAGCATTTTTCTGGTGATTCACTGGTGAAAAGCCTTTTTAACATTTAGGCTCAAACTAGAACCTTCTTTGAAAAGGGTCACTAGATGTTTGTATCCTAGAAGTAGTCAATTTATACGTTTGCTTTGAAACAATGCTCACTACAAAACAACACAGGGAAATGGCAGAGGAGACAGTTAGGTAATTACTAAACTGGAAGAACCTCACACCTAAAACAATACACTACACTAAGAACTAGACAAACCATAAGATTAAGGCATGCAGGCAAATTAAAATTCAAAACTCATGCACCCAGTAGAGTGCAGATCTCTACCAGGTGTGACTCCTTCTCCGCTCCCAAACAAAATAATCTGAATCTCACTCTATTGTCCCTCCCAGCTCCCTTAAAGGGATTTATTCATCTCAACTTTAGTGGATCATAACATATCGGGTTTGGAATTAATCTGCAGATGCTCCAGTTCAAAATGAGACCAAACTTTTCTATGGATGGCAGTTTCTGAGCCACGACAAAGGCCAAATTGTGGCCTGCAACAGACTAGGGAAGGCTTGTTTGTGGCCTAGCAGATTGCCGGAAATGCCTTTTGCTACTGAAGCAGTTGTTGATCACTTGTAGCCTCTACCGGACGGTTAAGAGAAGTGAGGAGTCAGCAGTCAATGATGATATAATAAAATAGAAAACTAGTCAATAAAATAGGTTTTTCAAAAATTTTGAATCACAGCAACCACAAGAGGTCCTTGAGCATACGGTCATAAATGAGCACAAAAAAATATTAGGCTGATGGGTCCAGTAGTGTGTGAGATTAGCTGTGGACAGACAGACAGATACACACACACGATGGAACGCATGATCCCCCGCGTATGGGCATAGCCACTGGTGAGTCGCCGGAATAATGTTTCACACAAAGCCGGCTAAAATGTACTAGCCTAGCAGGAGCATTAAGTACATTTAACAGTAACCTGTAGTTTTCTTGTAAACAAACAAAAGGTATGTTTACATCTACATCCATTTTTGCTAGCTAGCAGTCTTCGTTACTGCAGCATTGCTACACTTGGCACATTACCGCCACCAATTGTCGGCGGATTAGCTTGAAACCGATGGCAGGAATGTGTATCGCGTCACCCGAATGCTCGTGCACACTGCAAACAAAACAGGGGCCAACTAGCAAAAGACATTGCTCCATCGTGCTACGAGCGAATAATTACTTGACAAACCACCAAGAACAGAAGTCAAAAAGTTTCTCGTAAGATCAACATCTTTGTCTGGTGCTGATTATGTTGTGTATCGTTTTTTTATTTTATTGACTGTGCCGAACAATGCAGCTAGAATGTGAGATTTCCATTCATAGACATTTCGTTGTTAATAAACATGCAGTGATGACTTGAATCTACAGTCAGGGATGCAGCTTATTGTGCCTACAGTGGTTGGTTAAAAGGTTGTTGTCCATTTTCTGACAGCAGCATTCTATTCAGCAACCTCACTTCAACTTTTGGTATTAAGCCGAGTTCACCAGCTGGGTAATGTCAGCCTGTGTGCTCTCATTGTAAAGCAACCCCTGAATGGTGGGATTGTAAAGGCAGAGCTGGTAATGAAACACAATGAAGAGAAGCAGAGAAAAGTGGCAGAGTTCAGCTACAGCCAAATGAATGGGATTCCTGTTACTTGTTAATTATTTTTCATTGGATGGAAGGATGGACTTTATTGTCCACCTCAGTGGAAATTTTTGTTTGGCTTTTCCAAATACAGCAAAGTTACATACAATACACATATCCACAACACACCATTAAAACATACAGTATACATTATATAATAGTGCAATGGGCAGGTAGCAGCAGGTTATATAAATAATAGAAGAGAGCACATCTTTTAAAATAACGAGTGGTGGAGTCATTCTGAGTTCAATGCCTGTATGGCATAGGGAATAGAGTGCTCCAGGGATGATGTATTTTTGTGGGCCAACTAGGAAGTTAGCGTCGTTAACGTCCCTCGACAAAAATCCAATGGGATTTTTCCATTGGGTTTTGGATTATTGCAGAAAATAAACTCTGTGACAAACAAACGTTTAAGCAAGATAATCTTCACAAATGAACACCACTTTTATGATTTTTGAAGCATGAATGTAATCTAACTTTGCTGTATTTGGACAAGTCAAACAAAACTTTCCACTGAGGTGTACAATAAAGTCCATCCATCCATCCATCCATTTTATGATTTTTTTATGCTTCAAAAATCATAAAAGTGGTGTTCATTTGTGAAGATTATTTATTGATGCATTTTATGTCGTAGAACAAAATGTTAAAATCTCTTGAGCTTTTGTTAACCACAGACCATATTTCAGGCATCAAACTAAAAACCCATTCAAAATATCCATTGACTTCCAGACGAGGGAATCGGATATGCCCTTGGGGACCCTAAATCGACGGCCAAACGGGAGCAGCTCAACCTCTGAGTGGAGTGGATGTGCGGTATCTGTAGTTAATATGTTTAGCCTTCCTGTGTACAGCACTGTCAAATATATCCATAATTCATGAAACAATACTGATGTGCCAAGTCCTACCATAGACCTACTAAATTAGGTGTGTATTCTTGTCTTCCTTTAGTACTATAAAACTTTCTCCGTCTCCATCTATTTTACTGTAGTAATTCTGTCTTCAATCTCACAGCGTGGATATATACTTGACCACCGAGTCATTACTTTGAAGTAAAAGGACATGGCTTCCTCTCTTCAGTTGTTCACTCGCCTTTCTTTTTCTGGATTTATGACTCGTTACGCCTTGTATCTGAATTAGATAGCATCGCATTTGTCCAATCACTGGAAAAAATGGGTGCACTTAAAGAGCACTTACAATATTTCTCCTCCGACAGCTGAATAAAAGGTAGCGGTGAAGTGGCCTATCACCGAGTACAATCTCCCGCTTTCATCTCCCAGCTCAATTTTTTTCCTCCATCTTCTTTTTCGTCATCCACCTTTTATCATCTCCCTCTCCTTTGCACACTTTCAGCCCTTTCAATCTTCCCACATCCTCTCTTTCTATTGTCTTTCATTTTACGGACACCCCATGGGGAGAGGCTTTACATATGAACTCATCCAAAAAAAGGAATTTTCAAGTATTGTATGGAAATCCTACACAGTCACACATCACAAGTTCATCCTTAATGTCATCCTTTAAGATGGATCCATGCTTGAACCTCTTGTCTCTCTCTGTCACTTTCACATCTGTGGATCTCAATTATTTAAACACTCACACTCTACTGTCACACACAAACACATCTTACGCCAACACTTTGTCTCGCACACAGTTCAAATGCTCCTTTGTCATATCTGCCACACTGCCTTACACTTAAGTCTTGACTATCGCTCCCTGCTTCTCAATACCTCCGCCTCTTCTCTGTCTCCCTCACTTTCTCTTCAGGCTTCTTATCATTCAAACCCCCTGCTGTCACACGCAGATTTTTCTCACACTCCCTCCCTGCTCGCTCTTTAATCTTTGCTCCATGCTGTAATTTTCTCTATAATTTGCATTTAGGTGAGTGCTATGTGACCTATATGCAACTTACAACAAGACCGATCATTTCCATTGCTTTTAAACTGACCTGTTCTCGGCTTTCATACCGTCATGGACTAGTTCTACTACATTGGCAGAAACTGTATTTCACTGTGAGTGTGAAATCCCAGTTGGTGATATTATATGACTGTTAAAGGTCACCTATTATGCAAAATGCACTTTTCCATGTCTTTTAAACATCAATATCTGTCCCCAGTGTGTCTACAGGCCACCATAGTATCATAAAAGACCATCCTCTCTCTTTTTCTCCTCCTCCGTTTTTCCGGAAATGGGTGCAGAAAAAAAATTCGCTTTTTTCCTTGTATTTTGACGTCATTAGACAATGCAAGTCACGTGAGGGTTTCCTGGTCGAACCAGAGAGAACCTTCAGTAGCTGACCCCGGCCCACAGCGCGTCACTGTCTCTCCTCCTCAACCTAACTTGAGCAAAGTAGCTCCTGTTAGTCTGCAAGAACCAGCAGAACAGGCTTCATGTACTCCCATCATCTAAATATAACATGTTCATTCACAAAGGCTTTATGTAATTACACTGTTTAAACAGATGATATTTATATATTATATATATTTGATGTCATGCATGTAGCAGAGTACAGGTAGTAAATAGTGACTTGTAAGCAACACAACACATTTCTGTTTCACAGTCAAACTTTATTTGAGTTGACAGATGACAATATTAATTATTCACAGCATTTGTAATCATCTCACCTGTTAGTTAGTTATGTGACATGGTGCAGGAGAAAGTCTTCAGCTCTGGTAAACTATGGTAAGCTAAGCTCCGGTGGTCTGTAGTCATGGTAACACAGAGACAGCTACTACTGTAAATAATATACCATTACTCTGATCTTCCATACATTTATCTTTTAGCAGAAATAATGAACTGACTACTGTTTCACATCTTCTATTTTCCACCCTGATGGTCGCTGTGTTTACACACCGTGTCATAGCGGTAGCATGTAGCTAACCCGTTAGCATGTAGCTACATGCTAACGGGTTAGCTACATGCTACCGGGTTAGCTACATGCTACCGGGTTAGCTTTGTATCTCCATGTAAACAGAGCCATCTGCTCTCAGCTGTCTGCTCTCCTCTGGGATGATTCTGTCGGTCATTTCTCACAGATGGATCTGTAAAGACAGACGTAAAACAGAGTGTATGTTTACGGTTTACAGAGTTGATGCATGAGGTAAACACTGAGCTAACTAACAGAGATATAAACAGTATTATTTACCTGAGAGAAACCGTCAGGAAAACCTGGAATCTGGACCGCAGATGTTCATCATGTGTCGCCGATTTCTGATCAGATTCCTCCGGTAACGTGCGCTGGGTGAAGTTTCTGGTTTATAAACTTTAAAGTGGTTTATAAACTTTATTCTAGCTGCTATCTCTCCACTCTCTAGAGAGAGAGAGAGAGAGAGAGAGAGAGAGAGAGAGAGAGAGAGAGAGAGCGCTTCTCCGGGAGGGAGGGGGAGGGTGACGCTGTTGTTGAGGACGTTTGATTGACAGAAAACGCTGACCAATCAGAGCAGAGTGGGAGGAGACAGAGGCTACAGACACAGAAATCAGCACTTTTGGAAATGGGCTGAAACAGAGGTTATAGAGACATGCTGGAATGCATGATCTGATTGTTTTTTTGAAAAAAAAACTTCAGAGACATGGTTTGGAGGTGTCTGAGACCTATAATAACTAGTTTAAATGGAGTATAATATGTGACCTTTAAGCAATTGGGACATTTAGTGCCTAACATCCCTGATGTCCATCATAAATTGCTATTAACAAAATTGAGATGAAAAACTGTTTCGGGCTATTATATTATATATGCAGTGTGATTACTGCGAAGGAGTTTCCGCATGTCACTGTAACTGTACCCTTAAAGCAGTGACAATGTTGTGCTTAAGCATTGGCATCATTCAGCTCTTTGATTTGGATCAGTGGGCTACCTCCGGGTCTGAGACGCGAAGCCAATGCGGAAGTGCCTTAAACTTGCATTCTTTCTAATAGCCAGCAGGGGGCGACTCCTCTGGTTGCAGAAAAAAGTCTGATTGTATAGAAGTCTATGAGAAAATGACCCTATTTCTCACTTGATTTATTACCTCAGTAAACATTGTAAACATGAGTTTATGGTCTCAATCTCTAGTTTCAAGTCTTCTTCAATACAGCATGATGTTCATTTAGTAAATTATGGTCCCATTTAGAGTCAAATAGACCATAAAGCAGGGGATGCTTTAGGGCGTGGCTACCTTGTGATTGACAGGCTGCTACCACGGCGTTGTCCGGTCTGGGTGTTGTCCGTGTTTTCAACCTAGAACTTTAACCCTTTCACAGTGTGTTTTCAGATGCACCTAAAAATATCTTATTCGGCGTTCGGTCTTGCTTAGCTCTACCCTCCAGTGTCACTTCAGTTTGCAAAAAGCCAAGATGGCAACAGCCAAATTCCAAGATGGCAACGGCCAAAATGCCGAACTCGGTGACTACGTCCACTTCTTATATACAGTCTATGGTTGTATATGAAATTGTGTACCATATAAACCTTGAAAAGATGCCTTTGACTAGGATTGGCTTAAAAAAAGGAACTGAAACTATAGGCCAACTGACCGTTCGCTAAACCCCTGCCCCAAACAGCAATTGCCCAATCATAGCTTAGCAACCATAACTAGGCATGTTGAAGTGGTGTCCATGGGGCTGTAGTAAGAGCAATACACAGTATTTAAAAACGTTTTTTAGCATTTTTCGCATATAGCGTTTATCTGCGTTACTTCAGTACGGAGGTTACGTGACAGATATGTCAACGTTTAGGTTAAAATAGCATTTTTTGACCTACCCATCCATCCAGACCCTGTGCCGCGTTTAAGGCTCTTTATACTTCCTGGTTTTCGATCACATGGATTACATACAAATTGATTTGGTGGGATATATATGAATTACAGCGCATGACTTTTCGTAGGTATATAGCTACTAACGGTGAATGAGAACAGCCTGAGCAAAGCAAGCAACCAGAGTTATGTTAAACCTAAATAGCAGGCTGATCTTAGCAGTTACATTTTTCCTTATCATATTTAAAATAGTAGGACAAACTAGCTCTACACTAATATGGGAATAAAGCTGTTTCTTTAACTCCATGTATTCTAAATGGATCATTACCTAGTGAGGATTTGTATTTTTTTGCCTGGGAAATGCAGCTTTAGCCTCAAGTCTTTTAGTACCATATGTAGCTATCAAATGCATATTTAAGACCCATTATACAGGATTCACATTTTAAAAGGGGACAGCTGGAAACATTATAAAGCTGCCGACAGCGTTTCCAACCAATTCATGGAGCTAACGCTAGCTTAATTAGATTGCTATAGCTGTTCAAATCGAGCGACAGTTGTCATTTCAGTTGGCAAAATTGACAGTCGTCAGCTAGAAATATGAAGCCTGCTTTTGTTTAACCCAACTTTCAAAAACGACTTTGCATTTTGAGTGGTAAATCTGCCACAATTATCATAGCAAGCTGAGTATATGTACCCTACGAGAACGGAGAGCTTTACAGTCATAGCAACAGTAATTAAGGAGGGTAAGGTAGGACAAGAGAACGGTCAGTTCTGGGAGATTTTGGATTTACTGCAGCGCTCAAGTTTTCAGGTACTCAATCATCATGGGAGGTGCAAGAAAGAGACTGCCAAAGTGAACAGATGGCATGTCTGCATTCGTATGGTACTCCTTCATTTTTAGCTGCACAGAAAGCACGAACCAAGCACTTGTCTCTCTTCCCTCTCGTCTCCCTGCCAGCCCCGCTAGTGTCTCTGGGCTTCTCTCTCACTCCCCTCCCTTCCCTTTTCTTCCTATTAGTCTTCAGTCCTAAAGAGAGAGAGGCGAGAGGAATACAGAAGACGAGGAGGAGAGTCCTCGGTCCTGAGGCCCAGTGCCAGCTGCTACTGCTGCAGAGACTATCCATCCAAACGCATGCAGGCAGGGATGACACTGCTTTGGAATTCAGCCCTTGATGCAAACTCTGGGTGTTATGTGACGCTCTGACCTAATAGTGATAACAGAAGTTACCCCAGTTTACACTCTATAAACAATGTCATCATTACAAGTGTGTCCATCCCTTATCCGTCTTGTACACACATGGCAAAAAGTATTTTCATCTTTCCTCCATACACCCAGTAAGTGATAAAATACATTTATGTATTAGGGCTGTCAACTGATTTAAATATTTAATCAAGATTAATCGCATGATTGTCCATAGTTAATCGCTATTAATCGCAAATTAATCACACATTTTGTTATCTGTTCAAAATGTACCTTAAAGGGAGATTTGTCAAGTATTTAACACTCTACTAATTTATAACACTATTTTTACTCTCTCAACATGGTAGTGGGCAAATATGCTTGCTTTATGCAAATGTATGTATATATTTATTATTGGAAATCATTTAACAACACAAAACAATGATAAATATTGTCCAGAAACCCTCACAGGTACTGCATTTAGCATAAAAAATATATGCTCAAATCATAACACAGTAAATTCAAGTCCAACAGGCAACAACAGCTGTCAGTGTGTCAGTGTGCTGACTTGACTATGACTTGCCCAAGACTACGTGTGATTATTGTAAAGTGGGCATGTCTGTAAAGGGGAGACTTGTGGGTACTCATAGAACCCATTTACATTCACATATCTTGAGGTCAGAGGTCAAGGGACCCCTTTGAAAATGGCCATGCCAGTTTTTCCTCGCCAAAATTTAGCGTAAGTTCGGAGCCTTATTTAGCCTCCTTCACGACAAGCTAGTATGACATGGTTGGTACTGAATGGATCCCTTTGGTTTTCTAGTTTTATATGTTTAAAACTGAGCCCGCTACAACCTACGAAAGACCCGTCAGATTTTTAAGAGTTTCACTAAAAGTCGTTGGTTGCGTTAGTGTGTTTAAGAAATTAGTGGCGTTAAAACGAACGTTATTACCACATTGACTTTGACAGCCCTAATATGTATGCATGAACAATTCTGTCCAGCCACCTGTTTTTGGTGTTGACAATGACTATAGTGCAATCAGTTCTATGTAACATATCTCTATGTAGTATTTGGGCAATAAAATGTTTTGTTTAGCACTATACTGGGAGGCCACAGTAATTCTTCTCACTCTGCTGCAACAACAACAAGATAAACTTGAGTTAGCAGCACATCTGTTGTTTGTACCTATTTATATTTGCTTGTATTTATCACAATGCACGTCCACCACAATGTGTTTATTGAGGAGACAACGCGGCAAATCTTATCCAAGGACCAATGAAACGGTATCTGATATTCTTTCTTTTGAAGCAGATCAAACACTGTGTATGAGCTTCCGTGAGTTGTCCACCA
This sequence comes from Sebastes fasciatus, assembly GCF_043250625.1. Taxonomy (NCBI): domain Eukaryota; kingdom Metazoa; phylum Chordata; class Actinopteri; order Perciformes; family Sebastidae; genus Sebastes; species Sebastes fasciatus. The sequence continues at coordinate 11,969,428 of NC_133798.1, read as the reverse complement.
TTAATCAGCTTTCCTATCGGCCAACCACAACATAAGAGCTGCACTTGTTAACAGAAAACCGCTGCATCAGTTCAATCTAAAGTAAATAGATGTGGCAAGAGAAAAGCAGCTTTAGATTAACAGCTGTAATTACCTTGAATGAGCTCTGTGAGCAAGGAGCAGTGTCAGCAAGTGAGAGAGTACACAGTATTGGTACCGTATAGTCAACATGTTGTGGTGTGGATGCAAAGACTGAACAATGCACAGTTTTCAAAGGCCAGTCTCAACGGACGAAAGCAACTTCTGCACTTCAGGCAAATTGCAGTAATACACTGAGGCATGCCTGACATTATTTTGTAATATTAAATCAAGGAAAAAAACACCATTGTGTCCCAACAGGCATAACGTTTCTATTAACAATTGTCTTTAGCTGAACAATTAGAAATAAAACATAATGGAACTCATATTTAGTGTACAATAGGGATTTACTATATGAAAGGCATACACTCTAATTGCTATAATAAAATCAGCATACGCTATTACTGTATAATAAAAGGGCTAATTTAATTTGCCTCAAATCTTTTGTGAGGTGCAACAAGCTGCATTTTGGATACTATCAATATGAATCAGTGTTGCCATGGCAATAAGTAATCCTTAGATCATTTGTCTACTGTCATAGTTTTGGTCATAGACTGTATATATAGATGGACGACGCATCTCCACTTCCCCCCACTGTACAAAACTGAAGCCAAAATATTCCGGATGCGAGGGCTGCAATCTTGAGATTTGCACAGTAGTGATCGGGGGGCTGGAGCCGAGGTATCGAGGTCCCGCCAACACACCCGCCCAAGCCAATCACGAGCCGCAGCCTGCTAGTGTGAGCCCCCTAGCTGCTACGTTAGCACCACGGTAACTGTTTGGCTAGAAAGACACAGCTAACCATAATATCTCCAGAACTACATTTATAATCAAATTGACACATGTTGTATTACGCAGACTAGTGACGGTCATGGAAAGTTAAAGCTACATCTCCTCTCTCGTACATTTTCTGAGCCTCCGGCTGTGTGACTACTTCACTCAGAGCAGCTGTCAATCATGACGTCTCACCCGCTTTTTATAGCATCAAATAACTAATTAAAACTAAACTTGAGCGGGATTTATGACCTATACTGCAGCCAGCCACCAGGGGGCGATCCAAATGTTTTGGCTTCACTTTTGGGGAGCTGTCATGTCCTCCATCTTTATATACAGTCTATGGTTTTGAAACATTCTTTTAGAGGAGGGGGAGCCTGGTTGAAGCAATGTTGCAAGAATTCAAAACAGTTGCACTGGTCACAGAGTGTTAGGAGAGTGGTTACCACTGGTTCCCAGGAACACACACGTGAACTAGAGGGGGTATAACCATTAGATCTGTCTTCAGGCTCCCTGAATCACAGTAAACTAATGAGTACATCTTAAATTCAAGTCAGGTGGTGGTTCAGAGCGAGCAGAGTCTCTCTGGTTTTAGGGGGAAGTCGATCAACTAAGCCTCGGCCTTGTACACATTTCTTGAAAAGAGAGCAGGAGGGATCCCTTTGCTCTTCCTCGCCCTCTCCCTTGGGTGCTCTTTCTCGACACCGCAGAGGGATGTGAGGGTGCGGAGAGACAAAGAGATGAGAAGGTTTCTGGGAGATGGGATGAGATGAAGTGAACACTTGACAGACAGCAGCCCTGGAAACTGCTCCCGTCTGTGTTGCCGTACAACAGAGAGACAGACGGAAAGAAAAGAAACTCACTTTTTTTTCTAAACTTGAGGAACAGAGCCAGCAGCTTATTCTTTACGAGTCGGATTAACTGAAAAATACTAGAGAGGGAGGCATGCCAATCAGTGACATGAGCATTTCTGGTGACAGTAAGTGATCTGGTCTCAGATCAGTGCCATGACACCAGTAATGATTGTGACTGCAGAGCTGTTACCGAAATAGCAACAGCTACATCGACTGCTTGCTAGCTGGAGCTCTAAATCTGATCATCAGTGAAGTGAAATTGTGATGACGGCTGTCTGTCCATGTGCTCCCAGGTGACTGCGGGGACAGGACATTTAAAGATGGTACCATAATCCAGAGAGAAACAAAGCTCTCAGATCACCAGTAAACTGATGTGATGGATGTCTACCTTCCTACCACCCATCTGGATCAAAAAGGGAGGCTATAATAGGTGGGAACACGTGAACTGACCTGAGCCAACTGAGAACAATTGACTGATTCACTCATTCATTCATTCATTCATTCATACCTCCCCTCACATTGGACAGACAGAGAGCTCCCTGTCACACTTAATTCTCCCAAACCAATGCCAGAGCAGCTTCTTATACAACCACAGTGACACATTGCAAACACCTGCCTGATATTGCACCGCATTAGATAAAATAGCCAGATTCTTTGCAGCAGGTTGGTACCCAATTGCTGTTGCTCAGGGGGCTATTTAGGGGGATCTGAGACTGACACCACAAGTGACTCAAACAGCTACCTAGAGACGATCCTAATCATGCTGTCATGTGGCATTTTACTCTTCTCACGATGACGCACCAGCAGATATAACTACCCACAGATATGATCAGAGAGAGAGGGGGAAAAAAACACAACACATTAGTGAACAAATGCCATATCAATTTGTGGCAGCACTGAAAAGTCAACCATTTCCTTAATTAACTAGACATCCCTACTGAAAAACATTGAATATACGCTAAGTGGCACTCTTTATTACAACTGTAAAACCTAATACTGTACAATGAAATACCAAAACCAAATTTGGTAGGAACACGTATCATATGTAGACTTAAAAAAAAGTCTGTTGGGGCATCCTATAAATCCAACATTAAGTCGGCCATTTTTAATTTGGGCAATTTTTTTTGTATAGTTTTGGCCGTTTCCAGGCTTTGTACTTTAACAAACTCCTTCTAGAGATTTAACCCGATCAACTTCAAATTTGGTCAGAACAATCTGAAGACCTTTGTGATGAAAAGTTATTAAAAGTTTGAGTTTTCTTGAAACGGCATCGCCGTGGCGTGGCGGAGAATTTACACGATTCGCCATTATACAACAAGCTGTTGTAACTTGACTGTACCTGGTCAAATCTGCCCCAAACTTGACACGCTTCATAACAGCCCAGAACTGAGGACATCTATATATCAATATTCAATATTGAGTTATAGTAACTGCGCCACCTACTGGCAACAGGAAGTAGGCCTTGTGTGACAAACATCATTCACTTTTCATGAAATTTATGTTGTCTCTGTGGACGATATCTGGCGTTTGGTTCCGACATCTAAAAAGGCTTGTGAGCCAATAACGACGTTGGTATCACTGTGTTTTCAGCGATCAAGTTGCCAGTTAGTGTGGAAAACACGGAGTAAAGAAGAAATACACGGAAAGGGGAGAGTTTCTGTCACACGGCGCTATCGTCACATAATTTAGATGGAGTGGTGTGCATAGACATTTTCCTGGAACAATGGTAAAATGCAATAAAATAGACACTTGGGGACAGAGCAGACATTTGACACCCTGTACTTTTTGGATCCATCTGTCCAGGTGTGTCTGTTTGCGTGCCAACATGCACCTATTAGACCACACCTGTTTATTAATCAACACATCCAGTGTTTGGTTTGTCTATTTCCATCTATGGACGCCCTGTTACCAAGCCCATCTGTCTCACACCCATCGTGTCTGTCACCTTCTCTCCTTTCAGTGAAGGGAACATCAGTCTGACACCTCAAAGCTGGGTTTATTCATTCTGGCAACGATGCTTGTGAGTGTCTTTCGTAACTAAGCTATCTCCAGTTGTGAGTAATGCGAGTGGAGATCGGCAGGCAGAGAGAGACAGAGAGAAAGTAACTTTTTTGAGGCTGTATCAATAGGATGACCTGTGTGTTAACCCAGTTTGAAATCCCTCTGGACCAAAAGTGACAGGGAATGTATCATCAAAAATTTCAGAGAGGAAAGGAGAGGAGAGAAGAGGGGGGAAAGCGAAGAGGCGAGAAGAATAAATGGCTAACCCAGTTAGGTTTGTGTGGCTCTATTAAACCTCTGCTCCCTAGGTATCAGATTAACCTAGTTGAAGCTTCTCCTGCTGAGTTAATTAGACAAGATTGGAAAGGGCTTCTGAGTCCCGCCACTGCAGATTTCTAATGATGTGATGAACATCAACAGCTCTGGACTCCGAATTGTGTGTGTGAGCAGGACGGTGATCTATAATTATATTATTCAGCTGTGCTCGAATTACAGAGTACCCTCTGCAGTGCAAAGCATGTGACTGCCCGGAAATCTAATCTGGTATTTGGGCATTGATTTCATCAAGCGGGAAAACGCTGGAATGCTCATTGTGTTTTGCCAAGTGTTTCAATGTTGTTTGGTCTTGAGGGGCCGCTGCAAAACTGACTGAATTTTAATAGCATTTACTGGTGCCTTTGGTCCACTTGCTTTCCTCGACACCTTCATGAAATACATCAAAGGATAACCATTTCAGTTGCCTCAAGTCTGCTTTTAAAAAAGCACAGAGAGGGAGAAACAGGGGACCAGAAGAGACAGTCAAAAAACTACAGTTCAGTTACAGGGCTGCCAACTCTCGCGCATTGACCGGGAGACTCATGCAATTGGTCCATTTTCTCACGCAGAGAAAAACAAATTTACAAAGGAGATAACTTGGGCTGCCCTGGATAGCTTCATGTGACATCTTACATGCATGCATATATCAAGGTGAAACTTCACTCCCAGGTCTAACCCTAAAACCCTAAATTCACACCAGAGTTGCAGCAAAGTGCGGCCAGCGGCGAGGTGCTATGAAAAACTGCAGCGGCCGCTCCCGAGCTCAGCAAGCTGCAGCCACTGGCACTGGAGCAAAGCAATATAGTGCTGTATATGGGGACGGCAGAAAAACTTATTTTAGCCACCTAAAAGAAAAGCTCACCTAAAAAAAATTTATATCCATTTAAGTGTACGCTAGATTCAGAATATTTTCCGACGGCAAAATGAACTGAAAGTGAAATATATCTATATTGTTTTTGTCATCTGAGCCTGCTGGCTTTGGAAAGAGCATAGATAAGTTTTGATTTCAATTCAGTTCCTCATCAGAAATGGCTGTTTGACGACAAGATAAAGGGTGAAAACATTCCTAATATAGCATACACTTAAACGGATATCGATTTATTTTGGTGAATTCTTCTTTTAGGTGACTAAAATGTGTTTTTCTGCCGTCCACAGCACTGTATTGCTTTGCTCCGGTGCTGGTGATCCTGTTTCTCCAAGCAGGGGGCACTCCGACCGCCATCTACTGTAAGTAATACACCTACTATGGAGTACCTCATACAACCCCACTTCAGAATACCCAAAATATCCCTTTAATAAGTATTTTAATTAGTGTATAATAACCTGAAAATAAGAATAGTTGTGTTTTCTTTACCCTAGAATGAGCACTATATATCTACATACAGAGCCGGTCGCCATGTTTCTACAGTAGCCCAGAACGGGCAAACCAAACACTGGCTCTAGATAGGGCCATTTACCTTTTCCCGTTTTCACGAGGGCCATTGTAGTTCTCCTACGCGCTTGGAACACGGGAGAAGTTTCAGTTGGTTACAATCTGCAACCACACCGCTAGATGTCGCCAGATCCTACACACTGCACCTTTAAGGTAATAAAGGCGATACTGGAAATGTAGACACTGTTGTCTGGAAAAGTATTTTGCTTGGGTTTTACTTTTGCTAGATAATTCCATTCATGATCTGAGTTGAAGAGGGCACCTAAAACAGTATTGGTATGACAAAACGTTATTCATTCAGTTGACCTGCCTCCTCAGTTCAATTCTGACATTGATTTGAATTAAATGGCATTTTCCTCGTTCCGCTCCGTGAGCACAAAGTGGTACAAAATTTCCCTGTCATCCATCAGTGATTGTGTGTGCTTTCAACAGAAGCTATTGATTTGTAACTAGACAAACAGAGAGGAAATGAACGGACTGACATCGCCTGTGTGATCTAATCTAATGGTTTGACTAGCTATGTGATTTGTATTGGAGAAACAATTAGAGATAAACAACAATACCAGATAAGCGTCAATGGTGTGGCAGACAAATGAAGACTAACAAGAACAAAAGTCAGACAGCATTGATTTCCAGTAATTCATATAAATAACAGTACAGTACACTGCTAAGTGAAAGTTTGTCTTTGGTTTCTAACGTTGATTCGAACACCCGTGTGGATAAGGGAGTGTGCGAGAAAGTTAAGTACTTTACAATGATAGGATAGTGTGTGCGCGTATGTGTGTGTGTTAAAGAGAGAATTAAACACAGTTACTGTAAGTAGTTTCAAATGATAGGATTACGTGTGTGTTTGTCTAAGTGTGTGTTTGTGTGTTTGTATGTGGAGAAAAAAAATACTTTTTTTATATATCTACCATGCGCTCCGTTTCATGTTATGTCCTATTAATTTTTTTCCCGGTGCTACTGCATGTGGATTCACAAGCCGTGGGCGTTTCACAAGACACCCGCCACAATGTGAAACCAGCCTTTTGGTATCACAAGTCTTTCATGAAAGCCCATAAACTTAACTTCACTGGAGGCCTTGGCTTTTACCTCAAGGCAGTGTTTAAACTGGATGCACATCACACAATTTCTCCAGCTCATTAAGTTCTCAATTTGCTGCCACAGCCAAATTTGCACACACTCACACACACACACACACACACACACACACACACACACACAGTGCCGCAGGAAAGCTTTCATGAAGAAGTTTGGAAGTTTAAAACCTGCTTCTGATTTTTAAACTCCTAATCTTGATTATAAATTGTTGTGCAAAGCATGAACTTAATTCCTTTTCTTTTGGACGACCACCGACAGAATTTCACCACAGAACTAATTTCATTGCAACCAAAGTTTTTGGACTTGTGACTATTTTTTAATTATTAATTTTGGATGCATGTTGGTGAGGGTACACACACAATCAGAGTAAGGGTAGGAAATTAACAGCTGCCACGGACTAAACTAACACTACTACAAATTATATATTTGAGTGAATCTACCAGCAGTTGTGTTCAGATGTGAAACACTTTCATATTTGTAGTCAACACATTAATAGTTAGTTGGCTGTGTACGGACTCTGTGGGCACTGCTGTCGGTCATAGAACCCTGAAGACTCGTGGCATTCGACAGAAGGAATTTACATTTCAAATCTATTCTCAGTATTCTCAGGATGTTGCAGGAGTATAATGTGTGTGTGTGTGTGTGTGTGTGTGTGTGTGTGTGTGTGTGTGTGTCGGTGTGGGTGTGTGTGGGTGTGAGAGAGAGAGAGTACAAGTGGTTTAAAGGTAAGAATCCTATTAGCAACCTCTTGGCTCTGTGCTTAGTCTGTCAGCTGACGTCTGATGTTCTGTGGTGATGCTATAGCCTTTGAGCCTTGCCGCTCTTGTGTGTGTGTGTGTGTGTGTGTGTGTGTGTGTGTGTGTGTGTGTGTGTGTGTGTGTGTGTGTGTGTTACAGATTTACAGGTTCTGTTTGGTTTTTAATCCATCAAAAAGTATTTGTTTGTGTTCTTGGTTAGATTGTCTAAATATAGGCAGTGGTTAAAGCTAGATTTTCCAATCTTAAGAAACCAGGAGGAGTACACTAGAGCTGAATCAATAAAGCCGAAAAACCCAAACCAGTGTTGCCAACTTTTTTCCAATAACAGTAGCTCACAGCACTAGCTCCAAAAGTTGCTAAATCTAGCGAGAAAGTCGCCAAGTCTGTATCACTGACCGTCCGTCCCTTCAGGACTCCCTCCAAAGCCACTCCCCCAAAATGATCATTAAACGCGTGTAAACATGGCTATGGCACAACGTGGCTATTGTTAGTACTCACAGCTGTCCAGCAGCTTGTAGAAGATGCAAAATGAGTGCGCAGGCTGTTAGGCCGGTCAATCATTTCATCAGCCTGAATGGAATGATTGGACAGGTTTATTAGAGTCATATACTTTTTTTTGTCAGAGCATTTGATTTATTGATTGCTGTCGGAGTGTAAAGACAATTTCAACAAATATAACACAAAATGTTTTTGAAGAAGACTACCAAACCTAGCTTTAAAGGGGAACTACGTCCAATTCATATATGTTATTCCTATGGCCTACGACAGTCAGAAAAATATTAGTAAACATGAACAACTCTCTCCCAAATCAAAAACTAGCATGCTAAAACTCAAACTGGTGATGTCATAGGGTATAAAGTGTGGAACTGCTCCATAAACAATAAAATAAGATGGATACTGAGAGCACCCAGGGGAATGTTCTGCATTTTCTGTTTCACAACTGAGAACGCAATAATAGAATAAAGCTCATTTGGGAATAAAAAAGAAAAAATCTGTCTCCCTTTCATTATCTAAAGAGAAGTTCCACACTTTATACCCTATGACATCACAAGTTCGAGTTTTAGCACTCTAGTTTTTGGATTTGGTATTGAGTTGTTCATGTTTACTAATATTTGTGGACTGTCGTAGGCCATAGGAATAACAGATATGAATTTTGAAAAATGGGCATAGTTCCCCTTTAATACATGCTAGCCTAGCAACTTTAAAGCCATGTCAACTTTAATGTTTACCATGTCAGTTTGGCATTTTAGCATGCAAACATTTGCTAATTAGCACGAAACACAAAGTACAGCTGAGGCTGTGCAGATATTTGGTCATAAACCAAATCATTGGGAAAATGACTATTTTCACCTGATTCACCTGCTCAATGAAAAGTGTAGTGATTACCAAAGTTTTTTAACAATTCATCCTCTGGGGACCATCGCTATCTGTACCAAATGTCATGGCAATCCATCCAACAGTTGTCGATATATGTCTGCACCAATAGGGTAGACAGACAGACTGAGAGCCTGCTCTCACTGCTAGCATGACTGAAAACCTCACCTCATGTTGGGGCCAACATTCCTCATCTCCATTTCACTCGTTAATGAAAACTGTCAGATGCACCTGAACACTCAGAGTAAGCTAGTAGGTGGACCTTGAGTTGAGATTATTTTGTCACACATCCTAATTTCAAATTTAGAGTAGATATTCTGGTCCTAAACTCAATGCACAATACCTTGATTGAACAGATATTGCTCAGATTCTACTAGATTATAGAGATTTTAGGTATCAAGTGGTGACAAGTTTTGAACAGCATTATTTTTGACACAGTTGTGGTAAAGTTGTCCATAATAGATAACCTGTCTGAAGCACACAAAGTGGGTTTTAAGCCTCGGACAGTTTCCATTAAATGGCCCTTTTTCAGACTTCCAAGGTCATTGTCGCTTCTTAGTGTTTTATGGTGTGACACATTTATACAAACCCCTTTAAATGTTATTGCCATTGATACATTAAAAGCATTGTTTGCCTCGTAACAGTGGCTGGCTTGTCACAGATGGCTCTTACTGCATGAAATGTTTTATTCCATGTATTACAGAGAAAATGATATTCTCTCATTAATAATATTCTCATATCTTTCATTAGTAGTTTCTTTTTCCTGCATTTCTATGCTCAAACACAAACTCCCCGCATCCAGTATGTATGGGCACAGACTCTTGTGTATTCCTTCAAACTCTCTGTTTGTGTTGTGCCTATGTGTGTAGGAAAATCTTAAGTGTAAAATATTAAACACAAGGAATTATAAATGAGTCTACTTCACACATCAGTTGTTTGCATCTATCTTTTTAATACTGTGCGCAGATATTTTTGCTGATTTATACAGTTCTCTAGGATGATGTATAACTTAACTGCAGAACAAAAGATAGTATCATAAATTATTACTGTAGGCTTAGGAGGAACAGACAGATGGGAACGCATCTTCTTCTTTTTTTACTGGTCACTTAGCTACAAGCATTACTAAATAGTTGCCAGTAGTGTGACTAAACAAGTTTTCAAGCTTTACTGTTGAGACTATTAAAAAGAAGACAGAGAAGGAGAGAAGTTAAGGGTTGATAAAGTGCACCATGAGGATGTTCCCTCTGATTGAAGGTCAGATTTTAGGTTTCACGCCAAAATGAAAAGTTAGAGAGTAGATTCTGACAAACTGTCTGCTGTGTTATGTTAGCCTATGCCAAAACACAGTGTCTATACAAGCATAAAATTAGAATAGAAGGGGTTTAGGTGTTATATTGGCCGTGATTACAAAGCCAGGCGTGCATTGTTGCTGCAGCATCTAAGCCTCTTTTAAAGCCAGGAAAAATCCAGAATGGAAATTTGAGCATTGTGCTCAATGCATTGGATACACGTTGTGTGTGGCAACTCATGCATTCATCACCACAGGACCGACTCAAAAACATAAATGTGGGTCCTAAAAGTGAAATTTTGTAGGAAAATGTACAAGATGGATGAAGATTTAGCCTGTGGGACTTTGGTCCTACGGGAGCCTCTCTGTAAAACTATTACACACTGTTGAGCTATTGAGGGATGTTGTTGCCCCGTGATTTCACATCCCTGCGTGACAGTCTGCTTATTTTTAACAGTTAGATGATTAAACCAGGAAGCCAGGTTGAAGGTTATGACACTTCTGACCAAGGATTGCTAAGCTGGTGTGAGAATGCCCCTTCTTACATTTAAGCTCCTGGGTTTCTCTTAGAGGATGGCGTGTTGTTTTGTGCTCTACTTAAAATATGTCCACATGGGATGACAGGAGAGAACGGATGAGCGAGGCGTTACTTAACATACCAACATTTAATTTAAGGTGGCTTTTTTTTAAAGCCAGGCAGGTAAAGGTACAGGACACACTTAACGCACGTGTTGAGGAATGTTGGGTCATGGTTCTCCAGCCACGTCATCAGCACAGTGAGCTCACAGGTTATTGAGAATACAATAGTAGTCATTAATATGTCATGTTGTAGAACTTTAAGGGAGCTCTGATTGTCGTACGGTGTTAAAGGTAGAGGAAAACATTACTTAGTTTTTTTTGCATGTAAAAGGTCTATAAAGTTATAAAGTACACGCCAAAGGGAGTTTCTCTCCCCGACAGAAACACTGCTCCTGAACTGCCTGAAATGCCATGCTTGAAGTCCCGCCCTTTCTTGTGTAACATGGTGATGTCACCAAGTAACACATTTGCATAATACCTGCTATAGCGGTTAGTTTTGCACAGCCTCAAACAAATCTAGATAGAGCGGAGCTGGAGCGAAGTCCGGTTGACCAATCACAACAGTGGGCCAGCTGACCGATCAGAGCAGACTGGGCTTTTCAGGAGCTCAAACAGAGCTTTTTAGACAGATGGTGAAAAGAGGTGCTGCATCATAGTCGGTACGAGAAAAGTAAAACGTTTTTTGAACATTAAAGCATGTAAATATGTTCTAGGGCAAAACCCCCAAAAACAAGTAGGCCCCTGAAAATAAGCATAAAGGGTCCTCTTTAAAGTAATTATTTTCAAGAAAAATTGGCATTTGTAGATGTCAACTTGGGCTCTGGGAAATTGTGATGCAGTCATTTTCCATATTTTCTCACGTTACATTGTAATGACACATTAATCCATAATGAAAATAGACATTAGTTGCAGCCATATTTAACAATAAAAGAAAAAAACTGTCTGATGTCACCGTTTTGTTTTAGTTACGTGTTGGGTATTGGTCCAACCTCCCTGCACAATCAACCGGCATTGTTTGACATACAGGACCAGGCATGGGCACATCATGTGATTCTGGGGGTGTGTGCAACAACTTCAGTTACCCAGAAGCCACCTCTCTGCATACCAATGCAAAGGCGTCTCCGTGTAATTTGCCAAAGCATGTTTCAGAATGACCTCTATAGACAGTTCTCCACCAAATCAGATGGGTAGATGAAAGCTTATCAAACTAGATCTATTCAGAACATTGACATTAAAATGTCGGGAGAATCTCCCCTTACAATCTCCACCTCTTTTTACTGAGCAGGCGAAGCTGCCCCTCCATCTACTCTATCCTTCACGGCACTCAGACTGCTGTTGTCTCTTAGCAACGCCGCCAGGCAAATCGATGGAGGGGAAAAGAGAGCGACAGAGAGATGAATGAGAGGGTGGGGGGGTGAGAGGACAAAATGCGAGGAAGAAGTGGAAAGAAGTGGGGAGAAGGGCAAATGGGTGTCAAGTGTACAAAGGAGACGAGAGGAAGGAGTGAAGTGGAGATGGGGGGGAGGGAGGAGAAGGGAGACTAGATTAAAAAGCACAGAGAGGGGAGGAAAGGTGACTGGAGGAAGATGAGGGGAAAGAAAGAAGGGAGGGAGAAAGAGGAGGAGACACAGTAGGAAATAAACTAGGGAGGGATGCTTAAATGTCAAGCTCTGAGCAAGTCACTGCATTTAATGTCATGCGGGACCAAAATGTCAAAACGATAAAGTAGAGTACATTTTGAGGGATTGTGCATGTTTTCTGTACACTGACTACATTTCTTGGAAAGTACTTTACAAAGAGTTTGGTTGTAAAACATACAGAGGGTTCCCTGAATAAGATCTGACTTCAAACTAAGCAGACATTTTTTACTGTAACTTTTTTATGAAAACATGCACAATTAAACTCAAATAAGCTTGGGTAAGATAAATGATCCATACTTTGTGTTACTCAACTGATACCCATGTAGTGTGGCCAGATTAGGAAAAGCAAGGACAGCATTTCTAAGACTTGGAAACATCTGGAAGTCGACACTCATAACTAGAAACACCAAGATAAAGTTATACAACAGCTGTGTGCTATCTGTACTTCTATATGGTGCTGAGTGCTGGAGAATGACTGAAAGAGACATTATAGACAAGCTTTCCAGCTTTCACAATACCCGCCTCAGAAAGATCATGAGGATATTCTGGCCCTAGGAAGATCACAAACCATGAACTACACAAAACAACAGGGTTCTTGGACATGGAAACAATATTGATAAGAAGAAGATGTAGATGGCTTGGACGTGTATTAAGGAAACCATCTGGTGACATGACAAAAGTGGCATTGACTCAACGCAAAAGAGGGAGGCCCAAAACAACCTGGAGGCAAACCATCGAAGGAGAGATGAAGATGAGAGGATACAGCTGGAACAGCATTGAGAAGAAAGCAAACAACAGAGATGAGTGGAGATCCTTAGTCCTTGCCCTTTGTGCCGCCAGGCGCAACAAGGACTAAGGAAGTAAGATAAATGCCCATACTTTGTGCTACTCCACTGATGCTCATGTAGTAGGAGGAGTAGGAAAAGAAAAAAGATGTTTATCATTGTCAGGCAGGACTACAATGGATCTCCAGCCTGGCAGAGAGGGAGGTGTAAAGAGCCGATGGCCTCCGACACCAGCAGCAGACACTGGTGGAGGAGGAGGAGGAGGAGGAGGAGGAGGAGGAGGAGGAGGAGGAGGAGGAGGATGCCTGCCTCTTCATTATCATTACACCCAAAGCACTGTTTTGCCAAGCTGTGTGTATTTGTTTGCCCCCCAAAAAAACACCCAATGTGGAGACAATGAACTGCATACAAATGATGTTCTCACCTTGCTGTGTGCTCAGATCAGCGTTGGTTTCAACCACCTGGTCCTCTTCAGCCCTACTGGCTGCTGCTGCTTTCAGGCATCTCGTCGTTCATAGCATGCAGTCACGTTGTCTGGAGCTGGATGTGTGTGTTTCCTACTCTCTCTCTCTCTCTCTCTCTCTGGATGCAAAGCACAACGACGGAATTTAAATGGAGCTCCGATAACGGGGAGAAAAGAGACGATAGCGGTTTCAACCTAGCTATGCAAATGGTCGGCTGCTACCAGATGTTGGGAGGCTACAACCTGCTAACCAGCTCGCTGAGTAGTAGTCATGGTGATGATGATGATGAGACAGCGTCCGGTAGAAGAGGAGGACCGTGGACTTGTTCTCCAGGACCAGGACCTCTTAGCGACGGGGCTAGAGGAGGAGCAGGAGGCGGTGTCGGTCGGTGCCTTCACCGGGAGGGACGGTCCTCGTAAAGCCCCGTGTGGCGGTGGACACCGCTGCTGGCATGCTAGCTGGCATCAATCTACAACTTCCTGTTTCATCATTTCACAATTAAAGATTGTGTGTACCCATAAAGTCCACATGGACTGTGTAGTCTATGATGATAATCATGTCACTCAGGGAAATAAAAGACTTTAAAAACATGTAGGCAAAACCATATATATTGTTAGAGCCATGTAGAATATATTTATTTATTTATGTATTCATTTATTTATTTATTTATATTCATTTATTTATTCATTTATTTATTTATTTGTATTTTATTGGTGTCTCTTTTATCTTTATTTTTGTATTTTATCAAATTTTGCTGTATAAACAATATATTGACTAAATAAATAGCCTGCATTGATAAAATCCTTTCCAAAATCCATCGACTTTATAGTCTATGATAAAATCATGTCACTCAGGGAAATAAAAGACTTTAAAAGCATGTAGGCAAAACCATACATCGTTAGACCCATGTAGAATATATTTATTTACTTATTTATTTATTTATTTATTTTTATTTTATTGGTGTCTCTTTTACCTTTATTTTTTGTATTTTATCAAATTTTGCTGTATAAACAATATATTGACTAAATAAATAGCCTACATTAATAAAATCCATACCACTCGTGCATATCATTATTTTCATTATTACTACTCAGGTGTAATTCATACTGTGCAATATTTTCAGGTGGTATTTCATTTCATTCTCACTGTGCAATATCATTTTCCAATTGTGAAATTTAGTTAATAGTCTGTTTATTGTCAATACTGTATATCCTGCTCCTATTTTTATACTTCCTTCTATTTAAATGGTTCATATTTTGTTACACTTTGTTTAACTTTTTTTTTACTGTGTTAGCTGATGCATCTTGTTTTTGCACTATCCCCTTTGCTGCTGTACAATGCAAATTTCCCCACTGCGGGACTAATAAAGGAATATCTTATCTTATCTTATCTTATCTTATCTTATCTTATCTTATCTTATCTTATCTTATCTTATAAGCATAAACTATATATAGAATACCTGAACACATGCATACACACATAGATTTGTATTCACATATAGCATAAGCATGCACATACATACACAAATATTATATGTCATGCTTTCCATAGATTTATGTCATCCAATATTATATACTACTTCTTTTATTTACCTCGAATATAATTTGTATTAATCGTGTGTAACATTTTGGGGGATCTATTAGCAGAAATGGAATATAATATTCATAACTATGTTTTCATTAGTGTATAATCACCTGAAACTAAGAATCATTGTGTTTTTGTTTTCTTAGAATGAGTCCTTCATATCTACATAGGGAGCTGGTCTTCTTCGCGGAGTCCGTCATGTTGCACCGCCATGTTTCTAAAGTAGCCCAGAACGGACAAACCAAAACACTGGCACTGTGGTAACGTGAGCCGCAGAGTGCAAAACCGTGGTACCGCCAGCCTCTGTCTGACTTCCGTTGCTCCTAAAC